>NC_060267.1:131198377-131498377 GCF_021613505.1 Equus quagga
AGATTGGCAACAGTTGTTACCTCAGGTGCCAATCTTTAAAAAAAAAAGAATTGTAACAATGCAAATTTAAAAAAACAGAACACACGTTAGGGTACATATTAGGGTGGGTTGCCTAGGGAGTGGAGGTTCGGGTTTGTTTTATTCCTCAGAGCCAAGGTAAGGCAGTGTGAACTGGGTTATTGGTATTTCTAAGCCCCTCTGATGCCAGAATAAACAGAACGAAGTTTTAAGGTTTCGTCTTCAGACGAGTGGCTGGACCTCACATAAATGGCCTGATGATGTAAATGTTGCATGTTATAGGAAACCTTCAAAGCGGGCAATCCTTATCCTCACCACCAGGAATGAAGAGTCTGTTCTGAGGACATGGTCAGAAACTGCAGGGCTGCATGCAAGCTGGTAGAGCTGGGGGGATTAGATCTGTAGGGGAAGGAACCCTAAACTCCTTAGCGTGGTGCTGAAGGCCTTATGTGTTCTGCCCTGCCCACCTCCCTGAGCTTGTCTCTACTTACTGCCCTCCTTGCTCATGAGGCTATAGCCGCACCGGCCCTATTTTGGTTCCTTGACTTTTCCACTTTTTCCTAGGGGGTTGCGTATGTCATTCCCTATGCTGGGAATGCTCCCTTCACCCCTTTCAAGTAGGTAGTTCCTCCAGTTCTCTCTGACTGCCCTGCTCACACCTCCTTCGTCACACTTCCCCCGCTTGTGATTGGGTGCCCTGATGATGGTTTCATTGGACTTTAGCAGTGATTAGGTCTCGTTTATTCCCTATAGGTTCCCTATTGAACCTCAGGATCTGTAATCCACAGTGTCAGGCACTGCGTAGACACTCCATAGTATTTGTTTAATAGATCTGTTTATTAGTTAACTAATTAGTTAGTAACTTTAGTTAATTAGTTATTAATTCTTTTGAATATCATGTTAGTGGATTATTTGAAGTTATTTTTCAGCCTCAGAATATTTTCTCCTAACAAACGTGCTTTGGGGATTCCTTCTTCTGTTGTGCGTTTACTCATTGATTCAGCACGTGTTTTCTGGGGCACACTACAGGTGAGGAGGCACTTCGCTAGCTGCTGACGGTCTTGAGATGAACAACAGGGACGTGGCCCTTGCCTTTGGAGAGCTTCCAGCTTCAGATAAAGCAACAGGCAATTATGGTGCACAAGGGAAAGTTTTGTGCCTGGAGTGAGAACAGAATGCTGTAGGAGGGGACACATAACCCAGGCTTTGGGGGTGCATACAGGGAAGGGTTCCTCAGGAAGTGTGGTGACATCTAAGCTGATTTCTGGAAGATAAAGAGTAAGTAGGTGGACAAAGGGGAAGGAACTAGACCAGTGTCCCAAGCAATGGGAACGGCGCAGGCAAGGGCTGAGAGGCAAGAAATCAAGCTTTTGTGATTTGGCAGAACTCCATTTGTGTGAGGTTCAGGTAACACAGACCAATTCCGTAAACAAAGAACAATGAAGGAAGAGCAGAAGACGTGGACTCGGGCCCCATTTTCCTCTCCTCGCTTACTGTGGGTGACTCATTTTACCTCCCTAAACTCCAGTTTTCACCATGTATGAAATGGGAAAAAAATAATGCCTGCCCTTCTTTTCTCAGAAGATGTAAAAATCACTTGAGGGGTTGTCCATAAAAGCTCTTTGACAGAAAAGGTAATGTCCTTTGATGTCAAGGTCTGTATGGGATTCATTAAGCAGAGACATGATTGATAGGTCAAATTCACTCTAAAAAGTTCAAGTAATACTAACTTGATCTAGAATCTGGGCTGTCAATATGGTAGCCACTTGCCATGTGTGGTCATTTAAATTAAAATGAAAGAAAATTAAAAATCAGTTCTTCAGTTGACTTAGTCACATTTCAAATGCACAGTAGCCACATGTGGTTAGCGGCTGCTGTATCAGATAGAAAATATAGGACATTCCCATATCACAGAGTTCTGTTGAGTAACTCTGAACCATACTCATCCTAATATAGGAATCATAGGCATCTGACACCTTAAAATACTTACATTACAGGGCAGGCCCCGTGGCCCACTAGGTTAAGTTCACATGCTCTGCTTCGGTGGCCCAGGGTTTCGCTGGTTCAGATCCTGGGTGTGGACATGGCACCACTCATCAAGCCATGCTGAGGTGGCATCCCACACAGCACAACTAGAAGGTCCTACAACTAGAATATACAACTATGTACTGGGGGCTTCGGGGAGAAGAAGAAGGAAAAAAAAAGATTGACAACAGATGTTAGTGCACGTGCCAATCTTTAAAAAAAATTTTGTATTCTTTGGTGTGACCATTCTTGTAGGACTTTAGTCTATGGAAATAGTTGGACAGATATATAGGAATCTAGGTACATGGATATCCACATTTATTAAAGAATCATTTATAACAGTAGCGGAAAAAAGGATACATTCCGTTTGTTCAACAGTGGGGGCTGATTAAATCAATAATGGTGTGTTCGTACAGATAAATATGTTTGTACATACTCATAGTGGAATATAATATAGCTGTTAAATGGGATAATACAAATATGCATTTGTTTTCATTAAACCATATTGTACACATATCATTGTGTGAACAAAGGATAATGTGTATAGTGTACATTCATTTTAGGATGTGTCTGTTTGTCTGTTGTGTATGTGGAGAAGAGGGGAGGGGAACAAGAGATGATGAGAGAGAAACACAAAAAGATATTTGGAGGGATATTTGCCAGTATCTGAAAATTGTTTATTTTTGTTTGATGAGATCACAGTTTGTTTTTATTTTTCCTTATCTATACCTTCTGAGTTTTCTTCTAGAATACGAATTGTGTGTATAATCAAGAAAGAGAGTTAGAGGAGTGAAAATGTTTTCGCATGTCAGAATATGAAAATATGTGCATGAACAGAAGACTATTGAGACAGATTTTTAAAACATAGAGTAGTTGGCTGATGATCTGCAGACATGCAAGTGAGTTACACATATTTTGTGAGGAGAAGGATTTATCTCTTTAAAATCTTGTCATCGTGGATTATTCAGTGTGAAATACATCTCTTCTCTTTCTGTGGAAACCTTCCCTGCCCCTTTGACACTAGGCTCAAGAACCAGAAGAACCGTTCTCTGCCTGAGATGCCCTTGATCATAACATATTTGGTGTGTCTGAAAATGTGTTGAAAAGGTTCGTACGGGCATTTTCCCTGCAGTTCGAGGGATCGCAAATGTGGCGAGCAGTTGTTCCAGCTACTTGTTTCCTGCAAAACCTCGGTGATTTAAGGCATGGATGCCAACTGATTTGGACGAAAGTTCAGTGGGGACTTTCATACTTTGGTTGTGTCAAGAGACAAGTGGTCCTGGTGTGATCGCCCAGAGATTGCATTGTGGTACCAGAACTTCATAGTTGACCATCTTTTTGAATGGCAGGCTGATAAATTTAACTTTTATGCATATTTGCACTAAGTGCTGTAAAATACACGGCCTAAGTGAAAATCAACAGCATGACACCCATGTTATAAACACGTTCACATCCTAGCTCTGACTTTTCAAAGAAGTGATGGCTTATCGAATTTGGGGGCCAGGGTCTTCCTTGAGTGTCTGTGCCATTCTGAAGAAGCCAGGGAATAACTGCTCCCAAGACTTACAACTCCATGATGAGTGGCAGCTTGGTCCAGGGATCCTGCCACATGGAGCGATGGTAGAGTGTTTATCTTTCTCTACATTTAGGGTGTGCCATAAAATGCTTTGGAAACCAGAGAAGAACCTTTGCAACTATACAGGGAAATTGAGAACAGAAAAGTGAAGTTTTGCTCGTGATGACCCTTTAGCATCTCAATTCACACATAACTAGCAGCCCTTCTTTTCCTATCTTCTTTGCAAAAGCCACAGAATTCAGTAGAAAAAAAAGCCTACATTGAGGGACACAGCTGCCGTTCTTTGACAGGAACATATAAACTTCTTACTTATACCATTTTTCTCTAGAAAACTGAATGAAGTTCAGAAACCAGTCAAAATTCTGGAGCTTTTTTAAACTCCAAGTTTCATAAGAGTTTGTGATTTGATCATAAAAATTGATTTAAAAATTGAGGTCCACATTTACCCTAGATCTTTTCAATATAGAAAACAAAAGGGAAAATGGGCAGTATAACCATATCCTCCTCCTGAATTTCAAACAAACAAATATCAAAATGCATGGTTTTTTCATCTCAAACCATGCAAATATATTACTTCTAACTTAGTTTTATGACCTTGAATGGTTAACCTTTCTGCATCTCAGTTTTCTCACTTGTGAAATGGGAAAATCAGACCAGACTGGACACTTTTTAAATTTCTTCTGGCTCAGACATGTTGGCAGTGCTCCCGGCCATCCTCCACCTGCCCCCATGCCTGAGGCTGGTTTCACTCTGTTTTTCCCTAGTCCAGGGATTATTTTAGAATGGGCAGTGGTTAATTTCTGAGGAAGATTGAGTTGCCTAAAATATTGTTGCAGATGTAAATAGATTATTAATGTAAAAAGGATTATGATCGTTTTATTCCAAACTCTCTTCAAAAGAGATCTTCCTATGACACTTTTACCTTCCCACTTAACCAGCAAAAACCGTTGTAGAGTAAGCTAGGAATAATGAATACCACCAAGGAGTTTGGTCCAGAGGCCCACAAGAAATTCAACCTTCACCTTATATAAAGTTGCTGAGGCCGTTTTCCAGCTAGCATGGCCTGCCACTGGAAGCTCCCAGAGTTTGTTTGCTGTTTCATTGCCTCCTTCGTGTCCTCTCTACCAAGAGTGAAGATACCAGCTGTTGACTTAGGGGGGCGGTTTCCAGGAGGACACCAACAGGCCTCCTGCAGCCTGAGTCAGATAATTTGTTAGATTTTCTGTAAACCTTGAATTTTTAAATGATGGTGATGTCTCCAGTTTGCTGTCCTCAGCTAAATGGGGAATAAGTGCAGAGAGTTTAACTCTGGACCCCTCATTGCTAAAGCATGAGCTCCCTCCAGCCTAATGGTAGTCTTATTTCCAAATACCTGGGTCATTTCACCAGAAGACACTATTATATGTACATAGTTACTGGGTTCCCAGGACAGTTTAAGTAAACTCAAAGAGTTCTGAGAAACCCATGTGTTAACTGGGGCAAGGCTAAGCTGTAGGGCTTAAGGAATATATATGTTTAGGGGCCAGGCTTGTGGCACAGCAGTTAAGTTTGCACATTCTGCTTCGGCAGCCCAGGATTCGCTGGTTTGGATCCCAGGTGTGGACCTACGCACTGCTTGGCAAGCTATGCTGTGGCAGGTGTCCCACATGAAATAGAGGAAGACAGGCACAGATGTTAGTTCAGGGCCAGTCTTCCTCAGCAAAAAGAGGAGGATTGGTGGCAAATGTTAGCTCAGGGCTAATCTTCCTAAAAAAACCCCACAAAAGAATATGTATGTTTATCTCTCTCTCTCATAACAGTTCTAAGGTGAGGGGATCCAGGTTGATAGGGCTGTTCTGCTCCATGCCATCTATCACAAACCCAGGTTCCTTCCATCTTATTGCTCCTTCATCCGCTAGCACAGGGGTAAGCAAACTATGGCCTACAGGCCAAATTCGGCCTTCTGCTTGTTTTTATAAATAAAGTTTTATTGGAACACAGCCATGCCCACTTCTTGCATATGGTAGCAACGTTACTACAGCTGTTTCTGTGCTATAGCAGCAGAGTTGAGTACAGGCATACCTCAGAGACATTGAGGGTTCAGTTCCAGACCACTGCAATAAAGTGAATATAGCAATACAGTGAGTCATACGAATTTTTTGGTTTCCCAGTGCATATATGAGTTATGTTTACACTATACTGTAGTCTGTTAAGTGTGCAATAGCATTATGTCTTTAAAAAGTGTACTTTAATTAATTAAAAAATACTTTATTGCTAAAAAATGCTAACAATCATCTGAGCCTTCAGTGTTTCGTCTTTTTGCTAGTGGAGGGTCTTATAAAAAACACAATATCTGTGAAGTGCGATAAAGCGAAATGCAGTAAAACGAGGTATGCCTGTAATTGTAACAGAGATCATATGGCCCACAGAGCTAAACATATTTACTATATGAACTTTTACGGGAAAACTTTGCCTACCCCTCCCTAGAATGGCTGAAGTTGGGTTTGGGCCCCATCCCTTTGTGGCAGCCAGAAAGGAACAAAAATAAGTCATTGAGAAATCATGTCCTAAACCAGCACCCAGAAATCAACACATTATTTCTCACGTTCTCTGGGCAAAACTTAGTCTTATGGCTGTATCTAACTCTAAAGGCAGCTGTGAAATATCTAGCCAGGGAGCCAAGTACCTAGGAAGGAGGGAACACAGCTTGCTAAATAGTTAGCAGTCTCCACCATATTAAAATTATCCCACCCGAAACATAGAATCCATTATATACCTAGTGGGCCTTTTTAGGACATTCAGAATAATTCCCATTACGAATGCTTACATCGCACCAGGTACTATAGTAAGGCTTTCACATTTATCTCATTTAATCTGCTCCTCTTTACCTGAGAAATCCCTCACATGTCTAATTAAATGCTATTTCTTCCAAGAAGGCTCCTTTGATTCCTCTTGTCTAGGATAGATGTTCCTTCTTGGAGCTTCCTTAGCACCTGACACATCTCTGCAGTAGCATCTCTACCTCTTTATTATTATTGCTCGCTTCTATGTCTGCTTTCCACGCTTAGCTCCATGAGGTTGGGGATTACATTCATCTTACCCATTGCAGTATCTTGGGACCCAGCATAGTTCCTGACACATAGGCGGCCCTTTAGACATCCCTGCTGAATGAAGGAGTGACCGTGGTGAGGTACGTACAACTGGCACCTCCCATTCAACAGATGAACACATTGAAGTTCAGTGAGGATATGTCATTTGCCTCTTGGCTACTAAATAGCCACTTGTCACTTGGCCATTTATGGGCAAAGCTTGGGCTCTAACCCAGGTCTGTTTGCCTCAAAGTTCATGCTGTTTACTCTAAGCCAAGTTTTCTCAACATTGCCACTGTTGGCATTTTGGACTGGATAATTCTTTGTTTAGGGGGCTGGGGAGCACTGTACTATGCATTGTAGGATGCTTGGTAGCATCCCTGGCCTCTACCCACTAGATGTCAGTAGCACCCCCCAGTTGTGACAGATGTCTCTAGACCCTGTCAAATGTCCCCTATGGGGAAAAATCACCCCTTTATTTAGGCCAGATGAGAACCACTGGGCTAAATTCTACTGCCCCTCAGTTTTGCTTAGAACTTCAGGAATCCGTAATTTCCCTGCTTTAGCTTGGTGGCAACTTTGGGATTCTTCCTTCCATGGGGTAGAAACCCTCTTCTTAGCCCAGGTCACATACTCCCTCCTTCCTGAAGTCTTCCTTGATGCAACCTTCAGATAGCCAGCCTTTCCGTCCTCTGCACTCCTACTGTGTGCTGTTTTTATTACTTTCATGATGCTTTATTAAACCTAGGTGTTTCACTGCCTTTCTCTTCTAGACTGTGAATTACTTAAGAACAAGGATGCATCTTCCCCAGTTACCACCTGCAGGTGACACAGGGTAGCCCTCAGTCGTTTGTTGAGTTGAATTATAGCCATCTGAACCAGATGGGGGCTGAAGACTAGGAGGGAATTAGTGAGGAGGAATTGCGGGCAAGGTCTCCTGCTAGAGTAATCCCATCATGACTGTTTGTTTTAAGGGTTTCCTACGTCTGGGAATATAGCAGCCATCCCTGGACTAAACTTCTTTCATTCATTTTTTTTGTTTTATTGAGAAGAAGCAAAACTTTCAGGACACCCCTGGACAAAGGGTACCATTATTCCCTGTGAAATGCACTGCCAAGTGATAGCCTTACTGTATTACCCCTGGCCCTCTGCCTGCTGGGGGGACTCTCCATCATTCAAATAGCCCTGAGCCCAGAGCTGGGGGTGTTCATGTGGCAGTTGGGTACAGATGACAGAGGGCTCGGTTTTGACCTTGTGACCTCAGGCAAGTTATTGAATCTCACTGAGCCTCCTTTCAGTTACTCAGCCAGTATTTATTGTGTATCTACTCTGTGCCATTCACTCTCAGGGATATAGCAGAAAATGGAACAGACCCAAATCTAAACCCTTATGGAATGGAGAGTCTGATGGGATGGGCAGGAAGCAGATAATAAACAAATTAAATACATCAGACATATACTGGATGACATGGTAATGAAAATTAACCCGAGATATTTAAAAATATAGACTTGGTGTCTGTTATGAAGATTAAATGAGCTCATGTATGTCACATGTCTAGAATATCATTGATGCTTAGTTAAGTTTAGTAGGGTCTCTGTCTCCTTTCCTCTATTGTTTCACCTGTAAAGTGGGAGTAAAACTATTGCTTCTGTGTGAACACTGGGGGCTAAATGTAAGTAATCCTGATACTGATTCACACTGTGTGGCACTGCGGATTTTAACATTGTAAAGCTCTATCATCCACTTTATCTCCAATAAGTTATCACATTTCAAGTGCAAGACCCATGGTTCTGGAAGACCCCCCTGGAGGAAACAGAAGGAACCGAGCCTTTCAGACACCTGGTCCAAGCAGGAAGTGGATTGCCCGGCCTCGGTAAAACAGACTCTGACTGAAGCAATGGAAAGAATGATGGTTGCCAGTTGTTGCTATTGATTTTTAAGATCCACTCCTGCTGTGGAAGGTGACTGAGTTTCGTTAGTCCCCAGAGGGCAGAGTGGCAGGGGGCTAAGCACACTGGCTTTGAAGTCAACCTGGTCTTGTCTCTGTCACTACTTCACAGTGGGTCTGGGGGCCAGGAGCTAACCTCTCGGAGACTCAGTTTTCTCTGGGGATGCTGAGAGGAATGATGGAGATAAGGCAAATAGAACAGGTAGACGTAATTGTGTTCACCTGGCAAACCCAGTAGACTCCTAATCGTTCTCTCGGCCTGTAGGATTGGGTGACCACTCCTTGGCCAGTGTTCTTTCTACAGGCAAACTGACAGCATCACACCCCACTGTCTTGATTGTAGAGTCCACTCTCCTAAGCAGAACACCAGGTGGGCCTAAGGAAACCTGGCCCATTTTGTGGGTGCAAGAGAGCTTTACTTTGTGAGTATATACATGGGTGAAGCCAACGCTATAAATAGTTGTCCTCAAAGGGTAATCTGGATACCAAGTGGGTAAGTGGATAATTGTGGCTGCTTTACTAGACACTATGAGACAGTGACAGGGATTAGATTATCATTGCTGCAACTTTTTATTTTTTTGAGGAAGATTAGCTCTGAGTTAAACCTGCTGCCAATCCTCCTCTTTTTGCTGAGGAAGACTGGCCTTGAGCTAACATCCTTGCCCATCTTCTTCTATTTTATATGTGGGACGCCTGCCAGAGCATGGCTTGCCAAGTGGTGCCATGTCTACACCCAGGACCCAAATCACTGACCCCGGGCCGCCGAGCAGAACATGTGCACTTAGCTGCTGTGCCACTGGCCAGCTCCTGCAGCTTATTTTTAATTGTTTTCAAACTTTAAATCCCTTTGAGAGTGCTACCAAACTTTCTAATATTTGAAAATATGCTACACATTAAAAAATTTGAGAACCACTGCGGGATACAAGAGTTAAATACAGAGAAGATAGTTTGATCTTGTACTACTTCCAATCAATTGATAATGACTGCCAGAGTACTGTAACGGGAACTGTACCCAGGCTGGTTTGAGCACTGAAGAAATTCTAGGATTGTTTGGTGATGTCTGCCACTGTGGCAGAAATGGAGAGTGGGGACTCGAGTGCAGGTTTTGCTCCTCCTTAGATTTACTTGTGTATTTTAAAAGTTGCTAGAACGAAAGAGACTAAATCATTACTGTGTCTTCTGCAATCAACCCCATCACGAAGATGGCCCAACATCTGTTCTCAAAATGAACCAATATTCCATGACTCTGTTTACAGTTTGACACTCCACTACAGTTCACAGTTGTTAACTTTACAGATAAATATTTATAAGTTGAGTTCTGTGAAATTTCATTGTGAATTAAAAAATATTGGCAGTTAAACTGATATAAGTCTACAGGGGACCAGATACAAAATATTCCTGGATCTTTGCTTGAAAAAAAAATGATGTCCTTGTAAAAATCATTATCAGAATCTCATGGTAAATATTCATCTATTGAAAATACTTTTGATTTGAGGGTTTTCATTGGGAACTGGAGTTTCCCTCATTTACTGTTATGTGTTAGAAGTCTAGCATAAAGTTTTCTTAGCATTCTTCATTAATATTATTCCCAGTAAACTTTTGTAATTTGATATATATATTTTCTTAAGTGAGGGATAGGAAGGTTGTGGCAAAAAAAAAAAAACACCACTTTATTTTCTCAATGTTATTAAAAATTTTTATAATAATTCTTTATTTTTACTAAAATTACAATAGGAATGGCAAAAAATTCAGCTTAGAATAGTAAGCAGTTAATTATCAACACTCGAGACCTAGAAAGAAGAATATACTAGAAATTGCAGACTATTGTGCCGTCGGTTGCTGATCTTTCTTTGAAGCCAGACGTGACCTTATCAGATTTGTTTAGTATCACCAGAGTTCTTGTATTTTTCCCCGGCTTCAGAACAATGGAGTTCAGAGGTCAAGAATACCTACATTCCACATGAGCAAACTTTTCATCCTTTGAAATCATAGTGATGAATAGTCAACAGCCAACTACACTGTATATCCAGGAGGAGAAACCAGAACACTGAAGCTGCTATGAGCTCTTACAGGCTGTGATGCAGCAGACGTCTGAAAATAAATTGTCAGTGGCTTTGTAAGTGACACTGGGGGAGTTTAATCTTCTTCATAGAAGGTATCTGGCTTTTTGTTAATCCTTCATAAAAAGATCACCGTAGATTCACTGATTTTCCCAACTAATAACTTGGTTATTCCAACTGGGGTATTTGAAAACTTCTGAAAGTTTTGTTTATGTATTTATAGGCTAGGTATTTCAACATAGGATGGAAGTTTATAATTCTTAATAAACTTTTATTGGTCAGCATGAAAAACTAACATCTCATCCTTATTTGAAACGATGTGTTCTCTACGTTTTAAAAATCACCAGCTATGATGCTTTTTCTACATCAGGTATCAATTGTATCAAAACCAAGATGGTTTTGTTAAGCTGTATTTTCTCAATGAGCATATAATAGACATATGCTTACAAAAATGATACAGCTTTCCCATATTCTAGTTTCCCTTCCTGAGGGATCTCACTCATCCCAACTCTGATTTCCCTCTCCTCCATACTTGAGATCATTCTTCTAAATAATATCCACATTTATTTATGACCTCTTCATAGATAATGCATGAGCAAGCGTAATACCCTGGCCCATAGTGGACACTTAATAAACATCTGTTGAGAGAGGAATATCTAAATGTGATATACGCAGTTAATATTATTCAGGATATTAAATTTGTATCTACAAATTTATAAGTGAATAAATTTAACTTTTCATAAGTTGTAGATATATATTGTGATATCCAATACAAAATCCACTCAGACTGTCAATTTGAACTCTGAATATGTTGGTTATGTGTTCATTTCATCCTGAGATTTTTTTTTCTCTTTTATATTCTTTAGGGTAGTGGTTCCCAGAGTATGCTCTCTGGACCAGCAGGATCAGCATCACCCAGAAACTTGTTAGGAATGCAAATTCTTGGGCCTTACCCCAGACCTACTGAATCAGAAGCTCTGGGATTAGGGTGCAGCAATCTGTGTTGTAACAAGTTCTCCAAGAGGGCTGGCTCCATGCCTCTGCAACTTGTGCAGTCACATGGCACTCTGCATTTAGAAGAGCCTTGTGCTGGGTTTAATGGTTCGACTGTCACCATCTTGGAATTCTTAATAATTTCTTGGCAATGGGCCCACCTTTTCGTTTTGCCCTGCGCTCTGCCAAATTCTACCCAGTGCTGACTCCAGGTGATGTTCATGCACACTCAGAGTTTGAGAACCTCTGTCTTTGAGAAATATTCACATTTCCTCTAGATATCTGATCAATTGATTATTTGATTATAAATTAAAGCCTATTCAAATTGTTCTAACTAAATTGTTCCTGAGAGAAGTTAATACTAAGTTGTGTTAATATGTCTCTTAACTTAGTAACCTGGGTTTTAGATGAAACTTTAGGTCTCTCCTGGCTTTTCATAGCAGTTGCCCAATAGTTACAGCCAGAAGTAAGAGTGCTCCTGACTTTTCGTGTCCATCTTGGACCTTCTCTTTCCTGGTTCCTATGACAAGTTTTTCTGAGCTTGTCAGGTGCTGGAAACAGTTAGCCAATTTTGTTGCCACAGCAAATTACCCAGGTCTGTAGGTTTATGGATGTCTTAAGAAAATCTCTCCACATAGGGGTTGATTCCCAGACACTGAGTTATATAACAAAATCACAGTGAGTGGCTCAATCAGGGCACCAGTAGAAACAAATATTTCAAATTAAGATAATTCAAGAAGCATTTATTTACAAAGGGATTAATTCCACAGGTGTGGGTATAGTGTAGGGGAACCATTTGGGTTTGTGCAGAAACCCAGGGCTATAATACCAGAGGTGTCACCACTTCTAGGCCCAAAGGGACAGGGAAGGAGAGGTTCCCAGAATCTGGAAGAAGTCGCATAGAGTTTCTCTGAGAAGGATAGTAACTTTCTGTCAAGGGACACAGCCAGTCTGAAGTGAACTCACAGGGAGGGAACCAGGGGGATAAATGTGCTGACCTCACTCTCCTTCTTACATTCATCTCCTGCGATTAGCTTATTCTGCTGGAAGCCCACGGGCAGGAGCAGACTAATGTGACCTGTATGTGTCAGCCTGTGGGGAAGAAAGCAAGGAGAGAAGAGTGGAGATGGATTTAGAGGAACAAATGAACAATATCCAGCATAGTTCCCTTCATTTGCCTCGTGGCATCTACGCTTGTCCTTCCCTCAGGTGAAAAGTTAGCGTCCCAAACGCAGGAGAGATATGAAGTCACCTCAACTCCTGTGTCATTGTGAGGCAATGCCAATTTGGTCGTATTTTTATCTAAAACTTGAGCTACCACCAGTCTTGTAAGGTAGCAGAAGGTGAAAGGGAGAAAAGAAATGATTTAGCTAAACAAAACATAACTGCTATAGCCCCCATCTCTCTAGCTGGCCATGAGGCCTCATTGATAATCATGGTTTTCTTCTTCTATCACCACTTCTCTGATCCCCTTACCTTCTGCTGTCACTTCAGCTGCATAGGGTTCTTGACTTGGTACAGTGATCCATACCATCATTCCTACAAGATCTAAGTCCCCGATGGCCTTGACTTTCTTGGGTTGCTGTAGTTTTACACTTTCATTTAAGGGTAACCTGGTAAATCCTTGGGTTCCACATATCTCCTTCCTTATACCCATTGCATAGCAGTAATGGGAACCCCCTTCCCTAACTGTTGGTTCAATGGAATGTGGTGCCCAAAATCGCTAAGGGATAACCTCAGCTTCTAATTTATCACATCATGATAATGTTCTTTGGAAGCAAACATTCTTCTAATGAGTTATCAGGTGTTTTACTGAGAGGGATCACTCCTACTTCCTCCTCTCAGTTTCCTGATCCATGTATCCTTACTATGGGGGAGATGGCATGATATATTGGCTTGTGATTTAAGATGTATACTGCATTCCTTTATGACAGTATCCCAACTTCTTTGGATGTTGTCCCTCAGCTAGTACTAGACCAGCATTTCTAGGTAATGGGCCCATTTATGTACTTCCCTTGCTATAAAATGTGTCTCATAGTTGGAGGTGATGTTGTGCAGGATACCATGTGACAGATAAGACATTTTGTTTGTCCAGGAATTGTGGTCCTGGCAGAAGTACTGAAAAAGAGAAGGGAAATCCATAAGCAGAAGGTTTCTATCTCTTTTAAGTCAAAGCGCTGACCTCTTCAAAGTCAGAGAAGTCTAGTGTCATCAGTCTGTCCCTCGGTAGCTAATGAGCTAGTTAGTCCCACTAGGTAGCTCGTTAGGTTCAGTATTGGCCTTTGCTGTGAGCAGATTTGGTACTCGGCTGTGGGGATAGTTTGATCAGCCTTAGTAAGAAGAAGACTTGACTGAGTTGTGCATGGTCCCTGTCCCTCCCAGTGTGGCCAGTGTCTCTTCCAAACGATATAAAGATGATAAACCAGTTAACTTTGTTCATCACCTTCCTACTTACATGTTCTTTTTCAGTACTTTAGTTATGCTTTTCTTGACCAGCAGATTAAACATTATTTTAAACAAAAATATGGGCACTTCTAAACGAACCTGTATATAAAGTTATTTTCAAAAAAATAATGTTCTTTGTCTCACCATTTCTTCTTACATCTCAAACTTGCCTTCTCAGTTTATAATTGTCTGTGCTTTTGTAAGTTCTTTTAGTGGAGATCTATTGGTGATAAACTCTTCAATTTTTGTTTCTCTAAAAATGTCTTTGTTTCGCCCTCATTCTGGAATCACCCAATTTTAGGTTGATAGTTATTTTCTCTGTGCAATATATTATCCACTAACCTCTGGCTTCTATTGTTTCAGTGGAAACGTCTGCTGTCTAGCTAATTATTAGTGACTAGCTTTCCTCTGTGATAGTTTTTAAGATTTTTTTCCTTACTGCTCTGTAGGCTTACTACAATGTATAGGCGTGAATTTGATTTTATTTATTCTGCTCCCTATATGTATGAATTCATATCTTTCACCAATTCTGTATAATCCTCGGCCATTATCTCTTCAAATACCACTTTCCCTCTGTGTCTCTAGTCTCTCTTTATGGAACTTCAATTGTTTGTGTCTTAGACTTTCCCTCTATATTCTCCATATTGCTTAACATCCCATTCTAATTGTCCCTCTCAGACTCTGAGCTGCACGCTGAGTGATTTCTCTCTTTATATCTTCTAGTGCACTCATTCTCTCTTCAACTGTCTCTAATCTGCAGCTAAACCCATTCACTGGGGTTTTAGATTTACCATTATATTTTTTGTTCTCCAAAGTTTAATTTTGATTTTTCAAATCTTTCTAGTCATTTTTGATAGTGTCATTGCATGCTCACTTTTATTTAATTCTTTCATTTATTTCTTTAAGCATTTCATGAATAGTTATTTTATATTCTGTAGTTAATAATTTCAGTATCTGAAGCTATTGGAGATGTATATCTAAATTTGCACTTATTCTTTTTATTCCACTGTCTTTCCCTTATTGGTAATTGGTTTCCTTATATGCTTGATAATCTTTGGGGATTTGTATTTGGCAAATCTTAGTGGAAACCCTGAGTGACTAAAATAGAGATGCTTTTCTCCAGAGAGGATTTATTTTTGTTTCTTCTGAGAGCAAGGGGCTGCTACCAACCTAGGACCACTTAGGTCTTTCAATAATCCTGGTTTAATCAGGCTTCGAGGTTAAGCTCCTCCAACTTGCCACTGGCTTAGTCTGTCAGTTGTACAGATGACCTTGATATTTGCTTTCAGAGCAACCCTGCTATTTATGTGGGCTTTCAGCACACTATTCTGGTTTCAGCTCAGTTCTGGAGTTTTGTTTGTTTATCTTAGTCCTTTAGAAATTTTCTTTTCTTCCCATGAGCCCAACAATGCAATAAAAGTTATGTTTTGGAAGAGCCCTTCATAGCATCTAGGCAGCCATGATGCTGGAAGCAGAAGTTTCTTGTTTCTTATGCTCAATGTGCACACAGTATTAATAGAAATAATTTCTAAAAGAATCTTTAAATATTTTGTTTGTCCATCTTAATTTTATAATATTCCTGTGTTCTAAATTTTCCAAGATTTTCAATTTAACCTACATCTCACAGATCTTTCTTTAAATCCCATTAGTTGCCATGGATATGGATGATTGTTTACCTTTTTTTTTCTACTTAAAAACTTACATTTATTCATTTCTTGGTAAGAGCATAGGTATCTTGAAATTCAAGGGAGATTTCAGTTTGAATTGCTGTATTTTATGTGGAATCCAGGAAAAAAGCAGGTTTGGGGCCTGAATTACAGAGCAAATTACCTCAATTCCTCACCTCTCCCCTTTTTTTGTAGTAATTAAGTATTTCTCTTGAAGATCATATTACTTTTTTAAAAAAATAGCCTATCTTTTGGAGCAGTTTTAGGTTCACAGTAAAACTGAGTAGAAGTACAGAGAATTCCCAAGTACTCTCTGCTCCCACATGTGCATATCCGCCCCTACCACCAATAATCCCCACCAGAGTGGTACATTTGTTACAATTGATGAACCTGCATTGATACATCATTATCACCCAGAGTCCATGATTTCATTGGGGTTCAATCTTGGTGTTGTACCTTCCATGAGTTTGGACAAATTTACAATGATGTGTGGCCACCATTAGACTATCATACAGAGCAGTTTCACTGCCCTAAAAATCCTCTCTGCTCAGCCTGTTCCTGCCTACCTGCCCCCTGGGCCCTGACAACTACTGATCTTTTTATTGTCTCCATAGTTTTGCCTTTTCCAGGACATCATATAGTTGGAATCATACAGTATTGGCTTACTTTTTGTTGTTGTTGTTTTATTTAAACATTTATTGAGGGTTACTCTGTTTCAAATTTGGCAAACTTATTCTTTAAAGGCCAAATAGTAAATACTTTAGACTTTCAGGTCTGTTACAGCTACTCAACTCTGCTGTTGTAGTATGAAAGCAGCCATAGACAGTACATAAACAAATGAATGTGGCTGTGTTCCAATAAAACGTTTATTGCAGAAGCAGGCAGAGGGCCCATGAGCTGTCATTCGCTGATATCTGATCTATTCTAAACTCTAGATCACATTCTTTTGCATGTTGACTCTCCATTGATATTCACCAACCTTGTTTTGGACATTCTTCCTTCTCATACAGCCCACTAAAGACACAGTGATCTGCTTACTTTCTCAGAAAATCCAGGCTTTGCCTGCTAAGGACCTTTGCACATGTTGTTCCCCTTCCTGGAATGCCCTTCCACATGCCCTGTGCTCGCTTCTTCCACTATAGCCTTCAAATCATAATTTAAAGGCTTCCTGCTTAAGAGGATTTCCCTCTATAAAGCCATTTCCCCCACTTCTCATTGTTACTTGTCAAAGAGTTCTGTCATTTTGTTTAGAGCACTTATCAAAATTTGTAACTGTATACTTTTCATTTGTTTGTTTAGTATCTAACTCCCCAACTAGAATGAAAGAAAGTTCCATGAGGACAGGACCATGTGTATGCTGATTGTGTACCTAGTGCCTGGCACAGTTCCTGGCAAATAGTAGGTACTCTGAGTAATTATTTGCGGAATGAATGAAGCAGCCCTCTGAGGCAGCTCCTGTTATTGGTATCCACCTTTTACAGATGAGGAGGCTTAGATTCCACAGAAAGTCTACCCCAAGTTGTATAGCTAGTAAGTGGCAGACCCTAGAGCCAATCTGAAGCAGACCTGTGTGATTCCAGGCCCTGTGCTGGTAGCCAGTCCCTTCATGGCTCCTTGGTTTCTTGGTTATGTGCAGAGTTGAAGAACAAAGCCATGCAGCTATTCTTGGAGACCTGTCAAGAGAGTGAGAGGTGGGGGGTGGAGAGGTGGGGTTACAGAAGCATGGTGTTAGTATCAAATGAACAGACTCAAGTTAAATAGGAAAAGGATCAGTTACTTAATTGCAAACAATCCCACTGTTAAGGCACAGCTTTATGATTCAGGGGTCAAAACAGTTTTAAGCCAGCGGGATCCCGGTGTTCTTATGGTGGTGAAGGGGAAAGTAAGTAGACGGTTCCATTCTCAATGGAGATCCGGGGCAAAGCGCAGTGCCCCAGCTTATCCAGGAGGTCTGGCAACCATTAAAGAGAAATGACTTCCTAAATTCTAACTGACAGGAGGACTGGATGCACTGTACCATCCAGGAGGCAGAGCCCCCATGCTCAGGGAAATGAATATGGTTTAAAAACTCATGGGATCTTTCCGGTTTGTCCCAAGCTTGAGCATTCAATGTGGAACATTTTTTTAAAACTACAATTTGAAAGAAAGTTAATGTACTTTTCTTAGGATTTTGGAAAGCTGTGTTTTGCTTATTAGTCAGTGGAAAATCTATATGACTAAAATATGTTTAAATGTAAGCTGGCTAATAGAACAGACTCAGGGCAGGAAAATAGACCATTTGAAGCAAATCAACCATTAATTTCATATGTATTACTTAAGAAAAAAGAAAACATTGAAGCAAAGTGAAAATGACATGATGGTCCATTTCAAACATTTGGTAAACGTAACGTAAATGAATTCTCTGCAGTGATTTTGTGAGTTCAGCCAAACCATCAGAGCCAACTTTAAGGACTTCATGATAACTGTGGGCTTAACAGAGTTTTGTGGAATTATGGTGTTAATTTTCTGAAAGGCATCAACTACAAATGAGGATATATTATTTTGTCGAAGAAATAATCCATAAACAGAATAAAACTTGTCTGGGTGTAACAGTGAGTTGTATAGAAGGGTTTGTCTCCAAAGACAAAGAAAAGATACCTATGCTCGCGCACACGTACGTGAAAACTATTTGTTTCAAGAAAAAGCATATTTTGACATCTTCCTGGATCTTTTACTTTTGTGCAGTAAACATAATTCATCATTTGCCAAAAAGGAATTGAAGTTACAATAAAGCCCATGTCTGCACGCACGTGTGTGTGTGTGTGTGCATGCACATGTAATGTGCCTTAAAAATAAAAGCCTTGAAAAACTGGAGGAAGTAACTCTGCTAACCACAAAATCCATTATAATTACTATGATTGATCATCAAGTTTGGCCCTGAACTCCCTGGCAGGCAGGGCAAAAAGGGAAACAGGATAAATTGTACCATTTTTGTTATTAGAAAGGAGGAAACAGACTAGTTCCTGGAGATAGAGATTTTCCTGGCACCAGATATTAAAAGGAGATTTTTGTGTGTGATTTTCTATAGGAATATTGAATCACATAATGGATAATGCCCTCAACAGCCCTTTCCAGCAAATGCAGATGTGGTTTTCATAGAGCTGTCTCCTACAACAACCCGCAATAAAAGCTGGAGCCATAACATTAAGTGCAACTTAGGGAAGGCACATTTTGTGAGAGTACTGATTTTTATTTTCATACTATAAAAGGTGCATGGTTTGGCTTTTAATACATATTTTAAAGGTCCAGAGAGAAATTCTAATTTGTTTGCCTATGTAGCAGAGATCTGGCACAATTTCTATGTCTAGGTACTTCCCCAGGTTTTTTGTTTGGGTATATCACACATTAAAAAGTATCCACTGACCATTATCTCCTAAATGTTTTGAAAGTTCCGAGCTAGCACGCAAATTTTTTTGTTGGTTTACCTGTCTCTTTATTCATTAACATTGTAGTAAGGTTTTCAATAATTTGGTTAAGGATAGATGGAGACCCTAAATTACGTGGTTATTCATAGGAAAAATAGTGTTACTCCTTTCAACATATTCAGTTAAATTATTTCCACTTCATCTAGGCTTTTCTACTTGTTTTTAATTTTAACTTTTTTGTTAACAATAGTATTTTGTTATCGTTACATTTATGTCAAATTAACATGACTTGTGAAATAATCAAAAGACTTTTATTTTAATCTCCTACCAACCCTTTAAACATTTAAACAGTAGAGGAAACCTTCCCCTTGTCACTGGAACAAAACTTAGCAGGCCCGGTATCTTTTCTGCTCACTCCACTGCAAAAACAGTTCTGTAGATACTGTAAGTCAGGCAATCTGTAATTGGACTGTTCACCTGGGTTTTTGATCAGCAAACAGTCAGCTACAACATACTCAGAAGATGTTGACGATTGGTTGAATCCATTCGTTTAGAAAGGCTAACCCAGCAGTTCTCACCTTTTTGTGTTCATAGCATTCCCTTACATTCTATTGTTTTATGGACAGATCCATTTACTGCCCAAGGCCCAGGCTTGGAGCACCAGTAGGCGTGGTTCTCCCATCCCATGTATCAGTAAACACGTGAACTTTTGCTGGTGATGATTTGACATTTGTCTTTCCTCTCTTATTTCTTAGTTGCCAAAAATGACACTGCACTCCATACTGTATCCCACAACCCATTCAGCTTTCTTGTCTCTGGAAGACATGGTAGTCCCTGGCAGCACAGAGCCTCACTTGTGGCCATTGGAGAGCTGCCGGAGACTTGGTTTTGCCTTGTCAGCTTGGGAAAGTCGTGTATACTCATTTGTTAGCTCATCCTATATTTTGGGAAATGGTAAATGTGAGAAATTGTCTAAGATTTCAATTTGCATGAAGATGTTGAATTTTATTCAGGTTTCCATTACTGTTGTTATTGGGCATTGAATATTCACGTGTGCATTTCATTGCTGCATGCAGTGAACAACAAATGGAAATCAAAAGAAAGTTCTTTCAACAAATGGTTATTGGACTCCTACTGTGAACTGAGCACAGGGTGGGGCAAGTGGAGTGTGGGGAAGGAGGTTGGTCAGCTCTCTTCATTTTAGCAGCACAATAGCCTAAAGAAGACATGAACATTTGCAAAAGTAAAATTATCTGTTAAAACGATAGTGGATAGCCTAGTCCACAGCAGCTTTTTAACATCTAGCTTCAAGAGCTAAACAATACCCAGTCCACCCTCAGCCTTCTTGCCTGCTCCCCTTATTGGGAAAAATGGGGTTTTCTTTCTTGATTGTCCAGAGTTTTGCTGAGTTAGCAGACACAGTGCAGTTTACTCAGTCTTAACCTCAAAGAGTGCAAGGGGAGGCCGGTGAAATATTGCACAAGCCCAGCGTTGGGTTAGCCATGAATTATGCATTGTGTATTTAGACTATTCTACTGTTATAGTCTGTTTATCTGTTGACTTCCACCAAGATTTAGGGTTTTGTTGGACTTAATAACTTGCTTTATTTTGTTTGACATGTATTTTATGTCCTTCATGTGCATGGATACATAAGATACACAGTCGTGGGTGAGGGTCTGGAGAGAAAGCCCAGCCCCGGAAGCACTAACTTTGAGAACTCAGGCGTAAAAATGTTCACATACTTTTCACTCTTACAGAGAGCTAATCAATATGATGATGGATCAGAGTTTTCCCTATCACCACCCCTCAACACAAGACAGTTAAACAAAGGGAAGGAAAATGAGTTTAGATTTCTCTTATTTCTAAATGTTGGGGTTTTTTTTAAAAGCTGTTCCTTAAATTTAAAAAATGTCAAAAGATGGTCAGTGAATTCCATATTGATGTTCATTGTTGACCACAAGTAAAAATTTTACTGTTTTAGACCCTATTCTAATTTTTAATTCTTATTCTTTTTTTAAGTCCTATATTCAAAATTGTTGTCTGGTAGGTTAATATAGGGTTTGTCATGTCTCAAAAAATAAAAGCAGTATTATGAAGATACTAAGATGACACTTGATTTTAGCTTAATCTGAAAAAATCTCAGACATTTCTCAGGGGGTGTGTGTTTGTGTTTAGGAATTTTGAAGCTATTAAAGGAGAAAAACAAAGTAAAAAACACACTTAGATTGTCTATATTTAATATGGTTCATTACAAGTCTGCTGTCATATATATGAGAGAGAGAGAGAGATATCTTTATGTCTACTTATATTTAGCAATTATTTCTAGACTTTTTAAGCCTATTTTACTCCCTTATTTCCATCCTGTTTTTTTTGGGGGGGGTGGAATTTAAATGATCTTTATCAAAACAGAGATGTCAGCTTCTAAAAACTCTCCAACTCTCCAAATGGAATTAACTGTTTACCCAGCTCCTATTTTCATC
Organism: Equus quagga; assembly: GCF_021613505.1. NCBI lineage: Eukaryota > Metazoa > Chordata > Mammalia > Perissodactyla > Equidae > Equus > Equus quagga. The sequence continues at coordinate 131,220,062 of NC_060267.1, forward strand.
AACTTCCTCTTCCCACCACAAGTGCTTGTGGTATCTAGAATGAAATCTCTTTCCCTCTGTTTAGTCACAGAGAATTACATGAATGTCTAAAATAAGGACAATTTACATTTGTGCAACTCCCCACAGTTTTAAACAGCTCTCCTTGAGTCACATAAAGACCCCTGTTGGACAGAAGGGGCCGTGGAGGCACAGCAGTCTTGGCCCCCTAACATCCACCCCAGGTCACACCAATCGGGAATGGAGGATTCCATTTTTATAATTGAATCCAGGTCTTTTGACTCCAGGACCTGTGCTCTTTGCTAGGCTCCATATTGCCTTTAAATGGAAGACTAACAATGAAATAAGTGTTCATTGAGTGTTGCACCTCGTTTATTCAATAAACATTTATCTACTCTGTGCCAGGCATGTGGTAGGCACTGGTGATGCCTACTGGTAAATGAGACCTCAGTCCCTAGCTTCACTGAGCTCACAGTGTGGCTGGGAGATGGGCCAGTGTCTCGGGTTGGGATTCCCCAAAGGCAGGCCTTCAGACAAGAATTCGTGTGCAAGTAGCTCATCTGGAGGGAGAGCAAGCTAAAGTATTCACCTTCCATCTTCTTTCACCATTAGCTGAAGAATGCTCTCAGGAGTATTAACTTCTAGTGCTCCTGGCCTGTATGTGCAGGGCAGGCCAAGAAGAAGCCCTCAGGTGGAGTTGCAAGTGTCCACAGTAGGACTCTGTTGGCAAATTCTGTGCTTGTGAGTGCCAAAGGGATGAGGGTGAGGCACTGACCAGGGCTGCTGGGTCAGGGAACAGGGCAGCAATCTGTGGTTAGTGTGTTATGGGAGGCTACAGGAGCACTGAGGGGCCATCAAGAACACCTTCCAGAGAAACTAGCAGTTCCCTGAGACCTCTGAAACCAGCAGAATTAACCTGGTGAAGCCTGTAGGGAAAGCATTCTAGGTGGAGGGAATTATAAGAAGTTCCATATGGCTGGAGTGTGACGAGAGATGAGCAAGGCAAGGTAAGAAGAAGTCAGATTCCAAGAGCTTAAAAACCACAGTGGAGAATTTGAGTTTATTTGAATTTATCCTGTAGGCGATAGAGAATCACGAAAGGATTTTAAATGCAGGCGTATCATGATGGTTTGCATTGGGGGAAGATCCTTCAGGCTTCAGTTCAGAGATTGGACGGAAAAAGTCACAGTTGGAGACTGGAAGCCCAGTTAAGAGTACGTTGCAATAATCTAGGCTCCTGAGGCTAAGTCATTTCCTTAAATCTGGCCAATAGAACAGCCTCTCTTCGGGCTGACACATCCCAACAGTGTCAACATTGGCGGCCAGATCAAATCATGTTGATGCTAAAAGGTCTTCTGGCCTTGTCAAGTGATGTGGATGAAGGCTTTAGAAATTCTCTTGCCTTTCTGCATCACCAGCAGGCTCATTACCCTCTATATTTGATCATTTGCTTAAACAGGAAAATTTTTATTTCCTTTTTCAAAAACGTGGCTAAAATTTTTTAACTCTCTCCAGTTTATTATCCCCAGATTACAGCAACCCCATGCCTTCTGTTCCAGTGTTCCTTGTGAGTTCTTCTCAGACTAATTGTTTGGAAAAATGATAGCAATTTTACCTGACATAACCCCACAAAACGCCTTCATCCTTCTTCTTGCACATAAATTATTTTCTTTCATTTATACTGAATGTGTTTTCTTTAAACCAGGTTATATATTGGGTTTCTTGTCTGTGTCTGTAATCTCTTTAGGCATCAGTGTCGTCTTTTTAGATTGGAAACTCCTAAGGGATCTCAGGTCTTATCTGTATACATCTCATGGAATAGTAACAAGTACAAAAGGTGCTGCTTAAATGTTTGTTGCTGCTGCTGGCACTTTGCTTTCAGCTTCTCTGGGCATAAGGCCCTGAGGACTGAGAAAGAACATAATATCCTTGGCCCCAAGATGTTCTCTTAGGCGGTTCATGCAGGTTTTTCTGCTTTTCTGCTTATTTTCGTATGACAATCACAGTGGGTTGTGACTTATAGGACAAAATTGGGACCATCTAGTTGTAACCACAAATACTAAACCTTAGGCTAGTGGTATATTCGTGTAGTGGAATACTATACAGCAATGACAATAAACTATTGTAACCTCCACAACCAAGATGAGTCTTGCCAACATATTGAGTGAAAGAAGCCAGTCACAAAGGAGAAAAGAACATATGATCCCATGAAGTCCAAATGAGCAAAACTAATCTGTGATGTTAGGACAATGGTTACTCCTGTTGGGATGTGACTGATAGAGTGCACAAAAAGGCTTTGGAGTGCTAGTTATGTTCTATTTCCTGAGCTGGGCACTGGTTACACGTGTATGATCACTTTGTGAAATGCATGGACCTGTACATTTACGATGTGTGAAATTTTCTGTATGCATGTTATTCTTCAGTAAATAAACTTATTTAAAAACAAAACAAAAATGAAAATAGAAACTTTAGGCCTCAGAACCGAATAAAGCTAAACCTAATGGACATTCACTCCAGCATGTATATGTTTATATCTGGGAAACCAAGGCCCAGGGAAGACACAGGGTATATTCAAGGCCTCCAGACAACTACCCAGCTATGCAGTTGATATGGCACCCAAAGGGCCCCTCTCCTAGGCCATTGCTCCTGTCTCTGTATCATACTAATTACATGATGGAGTCAGTGTATCTGGAGGGGAATTGAGGAAGAGGCTGAATGCTTCAGAAAAATAGCCTCTAAGACAAAAATCCATAGGACAAAAGGATCAAGATACTTTTGTATTGCTTTTGTTTGTTTTGTCTTGAATTGCCTCCTGTACTCCCATTGTAGCTAATGATCAGGCTGGGGAGAAACAGACGGCATTTCATGGGCCCTTTCCCAGCATATGGCCGGGACCCAGGATACTCTTTGAGGAGTTGCTCCTGTTGCCCAGTGTTTAAGGAACTCTGAGATTGTCGGGGAGATTCTGGACCATCTTTTAAGGCAGACCTGTGGCTCTTCATCCCGATTGGACCTGGCCCAACCCCTGCCACATTCTTCTTGGCTTTCAGATGAAAGAAGGGAGGTGGTAAGACTTGGCCTACACAGTATTTGAGGTGAATGGATTTAAATGGGTATATGATTAATTAGGATATAGGATTCGTTAGGAACCTTTCCTCTTCCTTCTTCCAGTCAGTCTAATCTGGAAGGTTCTGGAAGCACTGGGTTATTTTGTGTGGTTCACAGAATGAAAGAATTGCAGGAATGTCTATGTTCTTGGCTTCTTAATCAATAATGCTGGTGACTGGGGGCTGGGCCCACATCAACAATCTCTCAGATTGGAGAGGTGGCTTCCAGACACGGATGTCTTCTCATAGGTACTAAAAGGTCCCAGGAATTAGAAATCCTCTGTGTTTCAGAACCTTCCATGAGACTTCCTCGGCCTTGAGCTGTGGTTTCTTCTTGAATATTTGACCTTGAGACTCTTTTGAGCCTGCGGGGATAGTAGTGTCAGACATGTAGTGGTAAATTTTCTCCAGTGAGTTCTTATGATTAATGGAGATCTGTTTGGGGTCTTTGTAGATATATTGGAGAGACAAATGCATCTTATCTCCCTTGTTCTTATTTCCTATTTAAAATGAAATGTTAGTAACTAAAAGATCTCAAATGAAGTAAAATGCATAAAGAGTTAATAGTGAAATATTCTTACATATAAGAAATAATTAAGATGCCAGGTCAAGTGCTATATATTTGAATGAGAATGACTGAGCAATAAAAATAGAAGTCATTTTTTTTTTTAGCAATCAGGCACTGGGCTTTATCTAACATATTTCTCATAACACTCTACTAGCTATTAATACATATATACTATTCTTTTTTTTTTTTTTTGCTGGGGAAGGTTTACCCTGTACTAACATCAGCTGCCAATCTTCCTCTTTTTATATGTGAGCTGCTACCACAGCATGGCCACTGACAGACGAGTGGTTTATGTCCATGTCCAGGAACCAAACCCAGACTGCTGAAGCTGAGTGCACTGAACTTGTCCATGTCCAGGAACCAAACCCAGACTGCTGAAGCAGAGTGCACTGAACTTAACCACTAGGCCACCGGGACTGGCCCAGACATAGTATTTTATCCCCATCTTACAGTTGAGGAAATTGGTGTCAAGGACACCAAATATCTTGCCTGTGGTCATACAGATAATAATTAAGGGAGCTAGTATTAAAACCAGTTTCCGTCTGACCCCACAGTTCATGTTGCATCCATATGTATTCTAGGACAGGGCCTCAAAGCATTCTATTTCCTCCTGGGAGTGACCTTTCTAAGGGCTGGGGCATTAGCTGAGTAGACCTTTCCTTTGGTTACAGGCCAGGGGCATTTTTCATTATTCACCATCTTGAGGGAGATGCTACCATTGTGCTAGGGTAGGGCTCATTCAGCTCACCGTCCATTCTTACCATAGCCAAAAACCTGGCACCAACATTCCCTAGGATTCTGGCGTAGCCACATACATTCAGAACAGCAATGAAGGTATTTGTCAAGAGCCCAAACTTTGGAGTGGACAGATTTTGGTTCACCTTTTACCTTTCCAAGCCTTAGTTTGTTCATCTGTAAAATGGGGATAATATTAGTACTTATCCAGTATAACAGGCATATTAGAAAGGCTAAATGAGAAATTTATGTAAAATACTTGACACAGTGCCTAACTCATAGTAAGTGTCACAAAATTACATAGTTATGAATAACCAGCAACAGCAGCAGGAGAGCCTCCTGCACACACTCACACTCATTGTCACACATATGGAATTAATTGTGAGGCTTGACTCTAGCATGGAGAGCCAGAGACCAGACTCTCTTGTCCCTCTGGAATGAACTCAATGGGCATGGACCTTGGCATCAAGAGGGCATTTGCATAATTTCCATGGCATTAGATTCAGTGTGTAGAGAGCTCTGTAATCCCTTCCAAAATATATAGCTAAACCCGACTCTGGCTTTCTCTAAAGAACCCCCTACCTCTCCATGCTACTACCATTCACACACATTCCATAGAAGGGGAGGACTTGGCTCATTTTCGATCAGATTTGCAAAAGAAAAGATAATTGTTCCACTGTATGTTGGCATATTGCAAGGTAAGTGTGGCATACTATGGAGTTTAACTCAAATGATGAAGGAATTAAAAAAAATTCCCCACATTTAAAACAGATGTAGAGGCAGGATCCATAAGTGGTAGTCAATTCATGAATTAAGAAAATACGTGAAAGGATAAATGCACGTTTCAAGATCTAAGTCTTTGTTCAATATTTTAAACACATGGCTGATTTCAAAGTCCCTGTAACCACTGAATTGGAACACAACCAATTCAGAAGTAGCTGGCACCTTGGAGGAAAGGATTAGAATTCCTTGTGTCCTTGATATGTTAAAGAAGTGATCAGAAACAATCAGCCTGAACTCAGTGGGGCAGGAGAAAACAGACTGAGAGCCGGAGGTGGTGCAGAGCTGGCTTTGTGGAGACCTCGTCAAGAGAACCCACCCCAAGCAGAGGCATTGCTGAGAGTCAAGGGCACTTTTAGGTGATGTTAACGAGAAGATGTGGACTGCACAGGTCTCAGGAGGCATCTCTTACTTCATTTTCACTGGCGCAAGGCGGAGCACCCTTCAGTGCCACGTGAGGTCCACAGCGTAGGCAGAGTTAAGACTGAGGAATGTAGGGCCTTAGGGGGTTGGGAAGGGAGGAAAGACAGTTGATGTAAAGACTACAGAAAAGCAGCTATTGCCCATGGAGACAGGAAGAAGAAATAGGCTCGTAATTACCTCAAGGGGTTGGAGGTTAGCTAAAAAAAGAAACAGAAGAAGTGGTGGCAGAAACTCTGAAGCTTTACAAGTTTAATAGCGTCTCTTTTTTAGAATAATTTGAAGTGACATCTGGTGAGAAGGCAAAGGATGGTCCTGGTTAATTTGTGAAGCACCTTTCTGTCATGTAAACGCTCAAAGGCTAAGCAGGAATATTAAGAACGTCTTCTGATCAGAACTTACTTTAAGATTCTCCGTGAGGCCCCTGAATGATCTCACCTCCAGGTAGTTCTTTCAGTCATTCTGTTTGGGTCTGATTGGCTCTTTTTCTCTCCCTGTCTAACAATCCTACTATTCCTTGAAGGCCTAGCTCAAATAATACCTTTTCCAAGAAGTCTTTCCTGAAGCTGGAAGTAACCTTTACCCTTTCTGAAGCTGCCATAGCATTGTACTATGGTCCCCTCCCTTGTGATGCTTTCTGTCATAGAATCTTTGGTTATTCCTCTAAATGTCCTTCTCATCCAGAATTATCCACATATAGTAAGTGCTAAGTAATATCTGATGAAAGCCTAAATGAGCAACCCTTTCTTTTGTTGGCTTTTGTGGAAGCTCTAACTTTGGCCACAACTTGCCCCAGCCACGTGCAAAGGACGAACTCCTAACAAATACCATGAGACAAAGGGATGTTTCCCAGTTGGCTTCCTGTGGATGGGAGTTGAAGCACAATTTGAAAATTAAGGAAGATTTCACCCACATTATTGTAACTTGTGTAGACTTACTTTATTTGAGTAGAATCCAAGAAACCCAGGAAAATGTGAGACCCAAAGGGAACAATAGATGTTAAAACGTAAAAAGGGCAAAGGAACGTCTCCAAGTCATCCATATTAGGAGAGCGACTCGAAACAATGACCACACCATGGCAGGCTCACAAGCATAATTTGTGAGTTCCTATGAAGTATACCAAGGTCTCACAGAGTCCTATTGTTTGATATGACTGGTTTAGGCCCTGGGACCTCACCAGCCAGCCTTTTTTACACAGTTCCCTAAGTTGGTAACCAATGTGAAGAACCTTGACAAGCTCTATAGTAACTCTTGAAACTCGTTGTTTTCCAGACAAGATGGAAAATGATGAACTTCTGTGGCATATCTGTAAATTTTAAATCTCCTGTAAAACGAATCACAGTTCCCTCTCAAGCTTCATTCCATTCCTCTGTGGAGACACAGGAGAATCACAAGGAAGGGGGTGAAAATCAGAGTTCTCTCAAACAGAAAACACGCATGAACCCAGAAGACATAGGATTTTGCCTCTTTTATATAACGTATGAGAAGTTATTCCTAAAAGGCTGTCATCTATTCCTATCTGTTCAAAATGAATTTTATCTACTATAACAGGTACTTTTCCCCTCTAGAATGAAAACTTCCTAGTTTAAAATAATATCTTAATCACATGAAATTAATTTTTAAAAATCTTTATATTTAAGGACATGAAATGTGGTAACCTATATGGTTGGAGGGGAAAGATATAGAGATGTCATGGAATCCAGTACCATTTTGGATATTTGACAGCTAACCCTAGTTATTGTCTTATCTTTTCAGTAGCCATCTGTGGCTTTCAATGTTGGGACCCCGACACTTGGGAATGTGTGTTTGGTGATCTTCATGTTATCACCTATAGGAGCAAGCTCTGATGCTTTGTCACCCAAGGCAGATGACCATTTTTCCTGTATTCTCAAAGATGGGCATCCTCCAACCTCGGGAATCCTAAGTGGTGGGCACATCCAGAGCATGCCGTCTATCTACCTCTGAATTTAGCTTGCAGACAATAATGATATTTTTAAATGGCATCAGCAGAAAAGTTTTCTTTAGGGCAGTCATTCTAGGAGAAAGAGCAAAGTGTTTCAAAAAGTGAATTCCACATTTTTCACTACTTCGGATTGAACCAGTTCTGCACAAGTAAATCTAATAGTAATAGGTAGACTGTCAAATTAAGGAAAATGACATTTTTTTATAAAATAGTTTTAAAAATAACAAATAATCTAGCACCATGCTAAGGTGCTTATTGATACTACAAATATTTGCTCCTTTTTCTCCATGGGGAAACTGAGGCCCACACTGATTACTTAGCCAGGGAGTGGCCAAGCTGGCATTTCAGCTCACGTAGTTAGCCTGCAGAGCCCAAACTCCTTGCTGTTGTGCACCTGTGTTTCCTCCATGTGAGTATAAGTATTTGTATGCACATAAATCCTTCGTTTCATGCTTTGATGAGTATTTACTGCATCCATCTATGTGCTATTAGGTGAGAATTATTTGATGATGTGGGTGAAAAGTGGAGCCCTCTGTGTGGGACACCTCAGGGTACAACTGTAGGAAAGTGCCACTTTTTATGGCCTCTGCTGTGGCTGGCCACCTCAGCTGCTTCTGGCTTTGGAGTCTGAGGTGCGAATTTTGGCTTTGCCATTTGCTATCCGCTTAAACTCACTTTAGTCTTTGTAAAATGGGGATAATAGCCCCACCTCGTAGGAGTGGAGTGCCAATTAAATGAGGAAACCTGAAAAGAGTGGTTAATCTAGTGCTCAGTAAATGGGAGTATTTATTGTGGTTGATCCTGTTGTCATGACATAAATATGTGATATTTTACCTCTCTTGGCAGCCAACATCCTGTCAAATTGACATGTACAAAGTTAGTCTCTTCATTACATTTATTGAGTACCCGCTGTGTACAAAACAGCATAAGAATAGCTGTAGAAAGATTAGAAGCCCTAGAAGAGAGCAGGTGAAGTAGTTGGAAGGACAGAATTCAACAATGAAATGGAGACTGGCTTGTATTTTGCCATCAAATTCCTGGTACACAGTTTGTTGTTAGTGCCATTGAGTTAATTCTGACTCCAAGTGACCCCACGTATAGCAGAGTGGAACCTGCCCGGTCTTTTTACACCATCTTCTCACCTTCCAGTGCTATATCAGCCAATGCTCTGCTGCTGTGGATAGGATTTTCAGGACTAGTTTTTTCAGAAGTGTGTGGCCAGGTCCTTCTTCCTAGTCTTAGTCTGGCAGTTCCGCTGAAACCTGTCTACCATGGGTGACCCTGCTGGTATTTGAAATACAGATGGTAGTGTGGTTCTCTAACATGGAAATGAACCCAGGCTGCAGCAGAGAGAGTACTGAATCTTAACCTCTAGACTACCAGGGCAGGTACACAGTAGGTACTTAATAAATAATTGCTTCAATGATTGGATTGCGAGCCCTGGAGGTAAGAAGTATGTCTTATAGATTTTTTCAGTATTTCCAATCCTAATACCAGACAAAGTACAAAGCTTGCAGTAAACTCAGAGTAAATATTCACTGTGATGATAAAACTATTTATTTATTTTTCAAATATTCATTTGATGCCTCTTATTTACAGTGACAAAAAAATGATGGGGGGTGATGAATGTTATTCAAAATGTCAGTGGATGTTTCCAAGGAGAAAGGTGACTTGATCTGATTTGCATCTTGAAAAGATCGTTGTGGCTGCCCTGTGGGGGAGGACCTTGGAGAGGGTGGGAGCAGAAGAGCCTCTTTGCCATCTTGTAAGGAGGCCCTTCCTGAGAGAGATGCACCTACTCATAACAGCAGTGCAGTACTCCTCGCTCCCCATTCTATTTTCCCCTGATGGTTTTTTGTTTGCTGGTTTGTTTTTGGTTTTTTACTGCTGTGTTCCCAGCACCTAGCATAGTTTCTGAAACATAGTAGGGACCCAGTATTTGTTGAATAAATGGATAAAAGTGGAACAGTGAGTAAGGAGCTTATTGGGGTTGTGACATGTGAGATGGTGGCAGCCTTCCCCATGGAAATGGAGAGGAGAGTACTGATTCAGGATGAGTAAGTGGAGTGAACCTGGTGGGTAGGAAAGGGAGAGGTCAAGGATATCCAGTCTGACTAAATGGTCAAATGATGGTGCTTTATGCTGAAATGCAAAAGGATGCAAGGGGGAAGAGGTGAGGGTGTGGGGAGTTGGGGATAAGCAGAAAAACCACTGGGACTGACCAGCCCAAGGCACCTAGGAAAATGCTGGCATTACCCCTTATGTAACACCCCTGTGGTCTTTGATTGTAGCAAGAGTGTCTGCCTGACTCATGCAGACCTTCCTTAGTGGGCTGTCTCTCCAGGAGAGGTGGGAAAGAAAGGAACTCCAGTTGAGGTGTGAGAAAACCTTAACCTTACCAAGGAGTGTCTCAGAGTACGCAGTGGGAACCAATATGGGATGCCCCTCCCATAGTCCAGGGATATCTGTATGGGAGCCCAAGGGGAGAGGAGCAGTGAGATGTCCCCTGAGGTCCCTTCTCTGTACAGCTCAACCATTCCCATTTTACAGGGAAGCACCATGGAATGAAGGAAAGTACCTATAGGCTCGTTTTTCAAAGTGGGCTACCCTTTTTATGCTTCTTCCTTTTTTTATATTAGAGCTATTTCTCTCCTTAGACTTTTTGAGAGAAGAAAACGGGGCAAGAAACCAAAGAATGACAAAAAGATTTTTTAAAAAATTAAGTGAATGCATTATATGAACTTGAAAATTCAGATAACTTCCTCCAGGCCTCCCTTAGGATCTTATAAAGAAGTTTGGGAATGTTTTCTAAGCATCTATGCTGGAGAGCAGGGCTGGTGGGGAGGGCCTGTGGTTTTAGAGATGTAGAGTCTCATTCCCTGCCCAGTGCTTCTCCTGCCAACAGTTCAAGTGTTGCTTTCAATCTTACATGAAGGACTCTGGAAGAGGTCCCAAGGGCAGGTCTGAACTTGAAACACAGTGATGAATATGGGATGTCTCTGCAAAATGTCCTCTGCAAAATGTCATGGCCCTGGACATCCCTTCCTGGGCTGTGTTGTGGCGACCTCAGCATTGTTTTGAGTATTGACAGAGTACTCACCTAAGCACAGGTAAACTTCCTTGTCCAAAGTCTTACACGAAGAGCCCAAAACAACCACAACAGAGTATCCAAATGCGTATGAGGGACATACAGCAAGCTGAGACCTTGGACTTCCCTGATGGTTTCCTTCAAAGCCCTTTGTTGCTGTTCTCCATTTAGGAAGTTTTAGTAGATAGTGATGTGGAAAGATTTTGACTCTCATGAACTCTTCTTAGCATGTCATTTACTGACATACAACAACAGGACTACAGAACAAGATGCTCCCAATCCAATGGGGGGAGATATTTGCCATAGAGCTTATAGTCATGAGGATGGCAGATTTGGCTGGATTTGAATCCAGGATTTGCCACCTACTAGCTTTGTGGCCTTGGGCAAAAGGGTCATTTGTAAAATGGGTGTAATATTGGCATGTCTCAACTAGGAGTGAATTGTTGCAAGTTGGAAATGAAATGATGCATGTGAAACACTCATCTCCAGATGGTAACTAGCACATATTACGCGTTTAGTAAGTAGTAGTGGTTATGACTGAGATATTCTTTTGTGTTTTGTTGTGTTATCTGTATTCACATATTGTATGGATTTAATTCTAACATGCAAATTTTTTCCATTTTGATATTTTTTAATTGAAACATAATTTTTTTAATATTCATTTATTGATGTTTTATATACCTATTAGCTATTATGAATGGAAATTTCTCCTGTAGTCTTTTTGAACTAGCAGTAAAAGTTATAGGAGAGCTTAGTGAATCTTTAGCCTGTAACTTTCCTGAATTATTTTATCAGTTCAAGCAGTTTTTTTAGTTGACGCTTGCACTTTCTGAATACATCATCTTATGATCTGTAAATAATCACAGTTGGGCTTCTCTTTTACAATAGCTATGTTTTAATATATTTTTCGTGTCTTATTGCTTAGTTAGAATATCTGGGGCCAGCCTGGTGGTGCAGCAGTTAAATTCACACGTTCCACTTCGGTGGCCCAGGGTTCGCCAGTTCGAGTCCTGGGCACAGACCTATGCACTGCTTATCAAGCCATGCTGTGGCAGGTGTCCCACGTATAAAATAGAGGAAAATGGGCATGGAAGTTAGCTCAGGGCAATCTTCCTCAGCAAAAAAAAAAAAAGAGAGAGAGAGAGAGGAGGATTGGTAGCAGATGTTAGCTCAGGGCTACTCTTTCTCCAAAAAAAAAAAAAGAACAAAGCTAAAATATCTGGAACAATACTAAACACTAGAGAGACTATAGTGGGCATTCTTGTCTCACATCTGATTTTCATGGGGATGCTGCCAGTAGTTCACCATTATTATGTTTATTGTTCAGATGAGATCATCCTTATTAAAAAGATATACTCTTATTCTTAGTTTCCTATGATTTTGTATCAGCAATTGTTAAATGTTTATCAAATGCCTGTTAAGCATTTTTCTAAATCAGTGGTTCTCAAAGGATACATAAGAATTCTCAAAGAGCACTTCAAAAAAAAAAAAAAGACCAGGACTTTTTCTAGATATACTCCAGGGTAATTTGCCATGGTAGAAATCAGATCCATGATTCTGATGTGCGCCACTAATTAAGAAGCATTGATTTGGATGATTACATAAATATTTGTCTCTCTTGACTTATTAAGGTGATGAGTAATATTATAGAACTCCTAATATTAAACCATCCTTCCTTTCCTTGAATAAACCCTCCTTGGCAATGTTTATATTATTCTTTTAATGTGCTGCTGGGTTTTCTTTGCAAGTATTATGACTTACAGTTTTGACATCATAGTCATAAGTGGAATTGACCTATAGTTTCTTTTTTTATGTATCCAGGCTGTGGCAGCTTTGAAAATTAAATTGTGAAGCAGTCTATATTTTCAGAACTCTTTAAGCAGCCAAAAAATTGGTCTGTTCTTGAAAGTATGAAAGTATTTCCCTGTTAAGTGACCCAAACCCTGGGCCATTTTTTGAGATAATTATTTGGCAACAGTTTCCATTTATTTCATAATTTGGGGGGTATTAGTTCATTTAGATTATCTTTCTTTTTCCTAGTGAAGTTTATTGTTTTTATTTTCCTAAAGTATTATCCATTTCATCTGCATGTATATCCATTGTCCTTAATCCAATCTCTTCTTTATCTGTTATATTCTCTTGCCTTTTGGTCATTTTTAAATTATTTGTTTGAATTCTCCCCCCCACCTTTTTTTCTTGATTAGACTTCCCCAGAAGGGGGTCTTTTGTTATTTTACTTTTCTTGTCCTAATTGTTGGTGCTTGTGAATGTCCTTCCATTGATGAGTCATTTGTGTGTCTTTCTTCAGTGATTTGCTTATTCATATTCTTTGTCCACATTTCTGCTGGGCTATTGGAACTTTTTCTTATTCGTGTGTCATATTGTGGATGCAGATTCTTTAGCTGAAATATACTTATCGAATTGTCGTTTACCTTACACCTTTGCTTATGTGAGGTCCTTTGCTGTTGTTCGTTTTGGGCTGTTGTGGTTGTTCATCTCTTGCTTCACAGAACTTTTATAATTATATGAATCTCAGTCTTTTCCTTTACAATGTCTGGATTAAGTGTCTTTTGGAAAGTCCTCCCAATGCCAAGATTTTGAAAATTAAATTGAGAAATAACATAACTGGGCATTATGTCTAGCAAGATACATGAAACACAATAGACCCTCAATAAATATTCCTCCTCAGCCTCCTCTTCATCCTCCCTTTTATCCTCCTCTTCCTGACAACAGTACTCTGAATGGGGAGCAAAGTGCTGAAAGTAGAGTCTTAGAAACAGAGTTACTCAAACCGTATTTCCAGAGGACTTGATTTTCTCCATGTTTCTCACAATCAGTAGCCCTTCTAGGATTTAAGGAACATCTGTATTTTCTAATCTTGTGTGTGTGTGCATATATACACGTCCACGTGTATACATTTAGTTATGCACAAGCATATGCATATACACACATGAGTTCTAGTGTAACAAAACCCCTTTTTGAAAAATTTAAAATATATTTTTCCCCCATGGGCATTTGGATTTATTCCATTGAAAAAGGTTTGCATTGACCATCAGTGAGCATTAATAATTTTACCTAATCAGATGTGAAACATCATCAAGGAAACTTCCTATGCCCTGGAAGTTTTGTTTCTTTCAAAAAATATAAATAAAGAAACCCCACAAAGCTGATTTTTAAAAATTGCCTCATATAGGAAATAGTCAATTATGTCGCATTTCACCATGATAAACAGTACACTAAATGGGCACAGTATTCTGAAATTCACATGTGGAAGAGAACCACACAAGTGTAAAAAGTAAAATTTATATACAGGATTAAGGGTAAAAGTGTATGTTACAACATGTTTGCCTGATAATGTATAATTGCTGAGCATTATTTGTCGGTTAGCGGGATCAGCCTAAGCCTGGTGTATAAAAATTCATGCCAGTAGGAAATTTACTATAAATCAAAGTCTAGATGACTCCATAACATTATGTCTTCGAGTTGTAAATTAACTTGCACAAATTTGGCTCTCTGGGTAATGAGCAACATTTCCAGTGGAGCTGGAGGCCTACCATAAATAAGTTCAGATTAGACACAAAGCCTCGCTTCCCCTTCCGCTGTTCTCAGAGGGTGTCTGTGTGTCTGCTTTTGTGGCTGGACTTCCATCCAGAGATGGCCTGGAGGGTGTGTCCTTGGGTGTGGGTTAAGGACAACCATCCTTAGCCCTGTCTGGACAGCAGACCACAGGAAATTTCGTTTTCGCCGTAACACAGCTGTGGCTTTTTCCTGCTCTAGATGGGTACAGCCCTGCCTTCCAGCAAGGTGTTGCCCCAGAACCTGATGACACATAGGCCTTCAGAGGCCACACTGAAGCTCCATGCCCCTGGCACTGGAACATTGACACCAGGTATGAACCATAGGGGGCCAAGTGCTTCTGCCTGGCAGAGCCATTTTTTCCTGGAGAGAGATGGCATGTTTCTTTTTGAGACGCTGCATATTGCTCTTGTTTTTTTAATGTGTTTTCAAATGTCCTTGGGGTAAGATGGGGAAAGAGGAGGGAGACACTTGGGCCCTGGAAGCAACAAGTAAATCTTTGCAAGAGAATTCCAGAAAAAATGGGGCTCGGGAGTTATAGACATCCAGTGTTTCTTCAGGACCCACCAGCCAAAGGGAATCACAATAAACAGAAAAACTACTATTAATACTAACACTAAAACTAATACTAATGCTAATTCTAACCCTAGTGCTAATGCCTAATAGTTATGTATATTTGCTGTGTGTCATTATTCTGTATGTGCTTTCTCATTTTCTTCTCCCAGGCATCCTTATGGGATGGGTACCATTTACAATGAGGAACCAAAGGGTTGGAGAGGTCTGGCAAAAGTCTGAGGTCACCAGCTCCAGCTCGTAATCTCTAGAATGCTCTGGAGCCAGTATTCCAACCCATGTCTGGCTGGCCCACAGCTTGCCCCTTAACCAGCTCCCGTTGTCCCTGTAGGATGCACATCAGGGCCTCATGCCATTTCTTTATGTAGGGATTTTCCCTCTGCTCCTAGGTTCCTCTGGTTTCAAGTCCTAGTGGATCCCTGGACCATCTCCTCTTGAGTCCCGTCGTATCTACCCAGCGGCTTCCCTGCTCCGTCCCTGAGGAGGTGGCTGCAAGCCTCTCTCTCACTTGGATCTGTTGCACCCTTGGTCGCATTTGTGCCTGAGGAATTAAATCATCAGTATGTTCTTATTCCTTCATCCTCTCCATGATAACCTCTCTTTCAGTTTCCACACTTATGCTCTCTCCATGGGGCACAGACAGGCCTGCTCTGACATTTTCAGGGCCTTTGACAAGAAGACAGATGGAGGCCCAGTTTGGCTCGTGTGTCCTTCTTTGTAATTCCAGTCACTTGGTCAGTTACTAAACTTTCATCAACAACAACAGCAACAACTTTTTTCAGATCCAGAAAAGAAAAAAGATGTGTGTGGGGGGGGGGGGGGGGGGGGGGGGTGGGCATGGTATTTTGATATACAGGGCCTCAGAGCAGGGACCTAGGCCAGGGGAGTCTCTCACCCAGTCTCAGGGTGGGATGGGGCTTAGTCCTGCCTCAGTGAGACAGGGCTAGGGGACCACCGCCAAGCTGCCTTCCTAATCCTTTTCCCGCTCTGGGGCCCAGGCTTGTGTGGCCTTCTTTCCTCCAAAATGGAAAGGCAGATGGATTATGCAGTTACACTGACACACAGACTTCCCCTGGGGAGCCCTCTGGGGCTGCCCCTACCTCACACAGAACAAAGAAAATTATCTGGAAACTGGCAGAGATTGGCAGGGAAAAGTCGGTTTAGGCTCGTAACTAATTGTCTGTTACTATGAATATCAGAAGGTCAGGAAAGGACAGTATTTTTCTGATCAGATTTTTCTGGTCAAACTTGGGGAGGGCATGCTCATTAAGTGTTCTCTCTGTCTCATCCTCTCTCACTTGTTCATATTACCTACTCTGTCTCACTTTATCATCACTGAGAAGAAGGAAGGATGGAAGAAGGGAAAAAATAGTAAACTAAAGACAGAGATTGTCTTTCCCCTGAAGTTCGATAGATTGAAAGCTGAGTAATGAGATTAAAGACAGGAGGACATATGTGGGGACTTTTGAGAGATGCCTGGCTCCTGCTTCAGCTGTGTAAAGGCCCCACAAGCCTTTGTAAAGCCCCCATGTTAACTCTCCTAAAATGTCAACTGAATTAAAATTTTTTTCTCTAGTTGGACTAGGGAGTTAGTGTTGGTGTAAGCAGTGACCTATAACAATTTAAAATTTAATGAGGCAAGAACCAAACTGGGCTTGTGTTTTATGTCTCTAAAACTTGTAAAACATGCCATTCTCTTAACCATGTTAAAATAAATATTAGTAATTAGTTAATATTAATGACTGTTTCGATGAAGGTCTTTCTTTTTAAGTGGAAAATAAAGCCAATTGACTGGAAAAGCATGTTATGTTCCTCCTGGCTGGGCCGGACCATGCAGTTTACCTGGCGGCAGCCACCGAGGCTTAAGACGGAGGGTCTGGGGGAGATGAACGCCTCCAAAAGCCTGGCCTTGTAAAGCCAGACCTGCAGAGTGAGAGCCAACATCACCATATGTGGACCGGGTCTGTGGGGAAACCACTGCAGCAGCCAGGGAGCAGGACCAGGAGAACCAGACCCGGGAACAGGAGAGCTGAGGACAGAGGAGACCACCGCACCACAGAACGGACGGAAGACCATGGAGTCGGGGAGTCCCTGGGTACTTTGTCATCTGCTCCAGACCACAGCTCGGGGAATTTCCCTTCCCTAGTATCTAAATGTGTGCTCGGCCCTGAGCTTGGCCTGTGGAATTCATCTTAACTTGCTAGAAGAACCAATGTTGACGTAATGCCTCCCTGCCTGAGATCTCACAGGCTTTCTTCCCAACCCGGCCAGCTGGTTCTTGGACTACTGGAGACATTGCGGTTGTGTCCCATTGTCTCGTCTTTCCCTAAAGGAAGCACCGTGTTTTGCCCAGCCCTGTCTGAGCCTGAATGTATCGTATTAAAAGTGTGTGTTGAATGAGGGTGCTCCATGTCTCAAAAGGCGGTAGGGTTAATTACTGTTTTGAACTTAAGCAGGGCAGCCAGAAGGATGTTTTTTTAAAAAGATTATGATTATGGGGCTTCTGGTTAGAATCCTTTGGGCATCAGGCAGGGGTAGCAGCCCAAATTTGGGGGAGAGGAGAATAAAATGACAAGAATCTCAAATTGGATAAGTATATATACAAAGGCAGCCTCCTTCCCCTCTGTAATCTCTGTTTCTTTCAGTATATCCCGGGTGTCTAGTGAACCAAAAAATACACTTGAAGCTTTTCCCACTGCACTTTCAAGAAGCCCAGGGTTCTTTCACCAGAATTGCCTTTCCCAGGAACACCTGGCAGTAGTGTGATTTTTTTTTTCATTTTTAGCTGAAACTGAAGCAGCGAGCCCGTTCGTTATTCTTTGAATGACTACTGACTTGGGGGCATGCCTGGTGCCTAACACTGTTCTAGGTGCGGGGAATACAGTGAACAAAACCAACATCTCTGCTCTCATGGAGCTGATGTTCTAGAGGGGGCGAAAAACAATCAACAAGATACGTGAGATAAAGACGAGGTTGACTCATGTGACATCGCCATTTTGATAGTTCGAAAAGTTTAAAAGTTGGCAATTTTGTAAGGTTCAACTTAGCATATGGTATTTTGATGGTAATAAGTGCTAAGGAGAAAAAAATTAAAGTAAGAAAGGGGAATATGAAATGTTGAGGTTAGGGATTTTTTAGCTAAGGAAAGCTCTCACAGAGAAGGTGAGATTTGAAGAAAGGTTGAAGGGAGTAAGGGAGCCAGCCAAATGCATATCTGAGGGGAAGAACATTTCAAGCAGGAGGAACAGCAAATGAAATGGTCCTGAGGTGGGATGAGCAAGGAGGCCTGGTGGTAGGAATAGAGTAAGTAGGTGAAGGATGAGTAGAAATGATGTTAGAAAAATAATTAGGAGACAGGTCAGGTCTAGCACCATTAGGATGCCTTTGACTTGACTCTGAATAAAATGGGGAGTTCTTTGGGAACTTTTCAAGCAGAGGAATGGCTTGCTCCATTATAACATTTCAACAGGATCCCTGGCTGCTGTGTTGAGCAAAGGCTGCAGGGGCAAAGGCAGAAGCAGGGGGCCCAGCTAGGAGGCCATCGCGATAATCCAGGCAAGAGATGACAGTGAGCTAGACCAGGTGGTGGCAGCGGGGTGGGGTGTGGTGGTCCACTGCTGAATCTGTTTCAAGGTAGAGCCAACAGGAAATACTGAGGAATCAGATGTGGGGTATGAGGGGTGGGAGGAGGGTGTTAAAGTTGACACTAAGGTTTTTGGGTCTAAGCAATGCAAAGATTGGAGTTGCCCTGAAACGAAATGAAGATGACTCTAGCAGGAGCTAGTTCAGGCCAAGGGGTTCTCTCCTTCTTGGCAGATTTACAATTCCAATATGCTGGGCTCGGTTCTGATGAGTGAAATGCATAGAGGAGGGAAAGGAAGGGAAATAAGCTTAAATAGCCTTTTCAATAATAAAAATAAATGGTAATTCTTAGAATAGATATTGACCCCTTACTGTACACCTGGAGCACCATGCTAACCTTTTGGCATGGGTTTTCTTTTTTTTTCTTTTAAAGATCGGCACCTGAGCCAACATCTGTTGCCAATCTTCTTTTTTCTTCTTCTTCTTCTCTGCAAAGCTCCCTAGTACATAGTTGTATATTCTAGTTGTGAGTGCCTCTGGTTGTGCTATGTGGGACGCTGCCTCAGCATGGCCTGATGAGTGGTGCCATGTCCGTGCCCAGGATCCAAAGCAGCAAAACCCTGGGTCGCCGAAGTGGAGCACACGAACTTAACCTCTCAGCTATGGAGCCGGCCCCTGGCATGGATTTTCTTATCTAATACCTATGACAACCCCTCTGTGATGGGTGGAGAAGCCCACAGACATGAGGCCTTGGAGTCCAGAGCCTTTCTGAGTTGCTTCTGGGTTGCTGATGGCTTATTTCAGCCCTCCAAAGTGAATGGCTGTTTGTGAGGCTCACCACTGGGTAACAGCAAAAGACGAGACACAGTTGGGACTTCCAAGAAAATTGGGAGCACCAGCATTCTCTGCTCGAAGGTGAATTCCCACAGCAGGGGGAGAACTTGCCTTGTCAGGCGTGTCGTGGAGCAGGGTGGGAATTACAGAGGGCACAGTCTCATCAGACGTGCAGGGTTAATAATCCCATCTCAGTGCAACAAGAGTGAGAGACCTTGGTGCCCCACAGGGTCCTAGGAGAGGACGGTGGTTAACTGGAAGCTCAGCTTGATTAGGTGGCTCAAGCTCTGCACCTACACAAACAGCCAGCCTAGGAGGGTCTGTGCCTCGATATCCAGGTGGGAGTGAAGACAGGCCTGCGGAGAAAGGTCTGGGACTCAGGGACACAGTAGACTGGGATCCAGAATGTGACTCTGTGGTAGGAGTTGATAATTAAATCATGTCAATTATTCTATTGCTTTTCTTAGAATTTGCTCCTAATCACCCCTGATGGAAGCCATTCCTGCAGCCGTCCTCATGCAATAGAAAAGCTTAGGATGAGGATGTCACAGCAAGAGAACTTATTGAGGATACAAAGGCATATTTAAATTGTGTGGAAGTTTGTTAACTGAAAAAAAGCATGCACATCCCAGACTCCAGAAAGAACGACCTCATAATGTTCTGGTTGGTTGTGACTATTTTTTCTGTCATTCTTTCCAGTTCTTTTCCTCTTTGAAGTTTTCTACCATGAACAAGTAATAAGCGAAGAGAAGAGCGTGAGATTTGGAGACAGACAGGCCTGGGTTCAAGTCCTAGCCTCACTTTTTACTAATTGTCTGCCTCTGAGCAGCTGTTAGTCTTTCCAAGCCTCAGTTTCCCCATCTGTACGATAGCAGCAGGGTTGACAATATGACTCAGTGAGATAATACATGGAAAGTACCTAGCAGGATGGGTGTTGCTAATGTCATTCTTCATTTCATCTTTAAGACAAATAATCAAGACAATTTATCATCAGAATAATCCATATTGGGCTTGATATAAGGAAAGCAACAGCTTAACCGTTGTGATAAATGGCAACCAACTCTGAGATTCAGAGTTGGAGAGATACTGGGGAATAGAGAGGATTGGAGAGCATCTGCCCATTGAAAAGGGCAGTCCCTGCTCAGTTCCAGGTGATTTCTGTCATGCAGGAACACAGCCTTGGTATTACTAATTCTTCCAATTGTTAAAGAAAGACCCACATTGGGACTTTTATATAATGGTCACAAATTAAAAAAATAAACTTTTTAAATTTCATGCAAGTCAAACAAAATGTTCCTATGGGTCAAGTGTGGCCTGAAGGCTGCCAATTTATAAACTATATTGGACCACCCCACAGCTCAGTGGTTACATGTCAGTCATGGCTCCGTGGGGGCTGTGTTCTACACATCACCTTCACCTGAGGATCCAGGATGAAGTAGCAGCCTCTGTTTGGGATGAACCATTCTCAAGACAGACAGAAAAGAATTGGAGGAAGCACACAATGGCTCTCAGAGTGTCTGCTTTCGAACCGAGTATGCCTCTCCGTGGCTTATGGGATGAACAACATGGCACTCAGGCCTTCCATAATTTGGCCCCTTTATATTAGGTTGAACTGAATAAAATTGCTGATATTCAGCTGTTTTTTAATCTGAAAAATGATAATTTCATATTATTCAACCAAACATATTTGTAATTTTTTATCCTCTGAGAGCTGAAGGCTGGACTGTCCAGGATTGTCTAACAGTACCCTGTAATTTCCACCTGCAGACCTTTGTTCCTGCTGCTCCCTCTGCCTGTATGTACCTTTTCCACCTTCTCCCCACCCCAGACAGCGACTCTATGGTTTTGCCCCTAAAATGTGCTCAGGAGTAGGATCAGCAGAGAGGGAAAGGAAGCCTTCCCTAGACATATAAACTACTGGAGGATAGCCTTGTGTGCTCCAGAGCTCCTAAACCAGGCTGGGCTGACTCTTATCCCCCAACCCACCCCTGAGAAAATGTCGAATGACTTGACCTCATCAGCAGTGATGGTGACCTCCTGCATCCAGAAGGGCCGACTTCTTAAATGGCAAGAGGACAAGTCTTATGTATGTGGAAAGCAGACTTTCATTCAGTATATGTTTACTGATCACCTCTGTGTGCCTGGCCCCAGTGGGGTTCCAAGAAGGATAACAGTGAACAAGGCAGACAAGTTCTTGGTGGCTCTGGAGCTCAGCCCAGTGCATCATAGATGTTAGAGTTTCAGAGCCAAAGGGACTTGAGCGCCCGTGTAGTCCAACACCCCCATTTTACAGATGAGGAAACTGTGGTCCTGCTGCTACCCCAGCGCTATAATCCATTCACACAGCAGCCACAGGAATGATCTTAGTGCATGAGGTAGAGCCTGTTTCCTGCACTACATCTTCAGATGCATAGCACTGCATTTGTAGACTTAGATAAAATTAAAACATGAAAATACAGTAAAATCCAAACCCCTTACTTGGATCTGCAGCCTGCCTCTGCCTACTGCCTACCTCCCCAAACCCAGCTGGTACCCATCTCCCTCTTTCTTCTAAGCTCCGGCCCCACTGGCTTGCTTTTTCTATGCTCATTCTTGCCTCACAGCTTTTACACTTATTGTTCCCCCTGCCAGGTATGCTCTTCCCTCCAGTCGGCTCATGGCTGAACCCATCTCCTCTATCCTTGGAGCTCAGTTCAAATGTCTTCTTCACAAAGGAGAGCCTGGCCAAAGTCTACCTTTTCCCTGTAACTCTTTATCACTCTATTCTTTATGTTTATCAGAAATTACATTTATTTGTTTACTTGTTTATTTTTCTTCTCTCCTATAGACTTTGAATTTCAAGAAGGTAGACTCTAGTCCTTCATGTTCACTGCTGTATCCCCAGCACCAACACAGTCCCTATTACAGAGGTGGTGATCATTAACTAGTTATTGAATGAATGAATGAATGAATGGGTAGTGTGAAGCAGCTGGCATATGGATACCTAGATGGTGCTTTGTTCCAGGATTGGCGTCCTGATTTGAAATCAGCCTTTTTCTTCTTCTACATTTGGTACATAGTAGGCACTCAAATATGTGTTGAATAACTGTTGAAGGTGTTCATAGCTTGAGTGTCACAGAGAGGACATTTCATTTTCATGTCTATAGCAGACATCACTAATCACTCAGAGCAATCTTTTCTTGCTCAGCCTTAAAACCATTTTCAACCTTATACTCCTAGAACACATCACCCATAGATCAGAGCAGGTATATTTACCATCCCTGGTTTGAGCTGAGTTTTTATGTATCTGGGCCTGTCTGATTAGACAGGCTTCTTAGAGTCTAACACATGAAGGACCACCTTGTTCCTGGGAATTGAAGCATCGAAAGGAAAGCTGGGCTGAGGGAGGAGGAGTGAGTTTGAGTGGAGCTGGGCATCTGTCACACAGGGAGTTTTCTGTTTTACTTCCCTCACACTTATGCCTGAAGGCAAGGAGCCTGCACTTAGGACAGCCAGTGAAAGTTGAATAGGCTGCCTTGCTGAAGCCTCTGGGGTCTTTGACAGCCCCTGGAACCAGCTACTTTGGGGCTGGCAGCTATGTTAGCAATGGAAGAAGGTGCTAGTGACTTGTAAGCTGGCACCCCTGGCGAAAAACCAAAGCCCTCTGAGCAATTTACATCTTATAAGTACTGCGTGCTAAGTGATTATGCCACTGGAGCTCCAAAGTTTGCATTTTATCTGTATGACTACTTAATTAGCACTTCCTCATTTGTTATTGCCCCTCTCCAGCCATTAAGTCATAACTCTAGGAATGCAGCAGGGCCCTTGCCTGGTTTTGCTCACCATTTTATCCCTGATGCCCAGCACAGGGCCTGGCACACAGTAGGTGCTCAATAAATATTTGCTGCCTGAGTGGATGAGGGAATAAATGAAGCCTTTCTAAACCCCAAGCTGATATGACCCGGAGAACACTCCTATTTCAGAAGTGGAGGTGGAAAGGCAAAGGAGGAATATAGTGTGATTTTTGGCAGCCCTTTCTCCCCAGATGTTGGACTTTAGAGAAGATGAGTTCTGGGTTGTTGTCCCAGAGTTGTGTACATAACCAAATCTCACCATGCCTGGCGTCTCCAAGAGGATCATCAGCCCTTCCCAGCCTGTGCCAGCCATAAGAAGTGGGGCCAGAGGGTGGGCATTGCCCTCCAAGACACCCTCCCTTATGGGTTCCCAGTCTCCCAAGCTCTACTCATCCCCATCTCCCCCTCATTGTTCCTGGGTGAGCGCCAGCGTGGATCCTTCTACATCCATTTGAAATGCCAACCCTGCCTGGCCTCCTTGGGTCATTTCCAAGGCTGGACAGGGAGAGCTCTCGTACTATTGTTTGATTCAATGAAGATCATCCACCCAAACACTCCTACGTCCATTCCTCTTTTATTTTGTTTGTGTCTTTGTTCCCTTTCCTTGCAGAGAGAGCCAGGAGGCATGTTCTAACCTTTAAGTAGAGCAGATGCCCCTTCTCCAAATCCGTAGCTTTTCTGTCTCCAGCCCTCAGCGACAGTACTGATCTTGGTGATCTGCTGCGACTTAGTGCTGCCCTGCGTGGACTGCACTTTGAAATCAGCCTCTCCCCTGAGCAGCCCTCGGCAGTACATCCCCACAGCCGCTGTAGTGTTCTAGGATGCAGAACCTGGGCACACCCTGTGTGACGTTCTGAGCCCCTTAGCAAGTTCCTCCCCCAAATTGGAGGCTAGCCTGGAGCCAGCTCATTCAAAGGCCACATCCAACTCTACCGCCCTGTCACACTCATATTAAAAATTTTTTCTTCTGAGATGAATGAAAAGTAAAACAGAGACAGTAGGATCACTTAATTATTTTATTCAGCAAAATACACTAAAACCACACTCACCTGAGCAGGCAAGGAATAGCGGCTCTACAGACGTGGGCAAGATTTCCTCAGGCTTTTCTTCTAGTCTGCCGCCCTCTCTTTAAAGCAGTCTTTGCAGTGTTTTGTATTAATACACTATCCGCATGATGTAATAGCTCCAATGACAGCTACTCCCTAAACCTCGGAAAAAACCTCCAGTAACGACCTACTCCCTGATGCGAGTTCCCTCTGTTGAGGATGCCTCTGCCAGCTTAGATGGTCTAAAAATGTTTATTTTGAGTCATTAGGGCAGAAAGCCATAACAATAGTTGCGCCTGCTACGTCATCGAGTGGAATACAATAGCTCTCTTAGACCCTAGGAAAGATTGATTGCTGTATTTATCTCTAGATTAAATATGAATTTGGGAACCCTTTAGGATCAGCTTTTGCAGAACCATTACACCAGTTTGAACAAGTACCAATGTCTGGAGATGGATGGGCGACTTAATCTGCCAAGAAAACTAGATTTCAGATGGTTCTTGTGTCTTGGGAGGAAAAAAGTCTCCTTTTATTCAAGCAGGTAATGTGGGTAATTGTATGTGTTTTGCATAATTTGATTTATGAGGATATTACAGTCACATATGTACCCTGGTCTGAATTCCCTATCTTAGGAATTTCAGCTTCATTCAGTTTGGAAAAAAAAAAAAAAAAAAAAGAGGAAAGAAATAGATTATGTGCATTTGTCGGGATACTTGAGTGTGACTTACTTTTATGACCGTTGGAAGAACCAGTAGTACGTTGACAACTTCTAAGAAGCTATCTTGAGTTGGATTAAAACCCGTCTCCTAGAAATTGTTCTAATAGGTAATTCTTGAAATTGACAGTTTGGCACAGAGTTGAAGGGCTCTAAAATTTGGCAGCTGTATTCTCACTTTACATGTTGCCAAAAAGAAGAAAAGCCCCACCAAAAATGGGCCTGGCTGATTTGTGTTCCGTTGTTCGTAGTCGCATGCAGCCGTATACAGTGGAGAGGTACTCCCCTCATTTAAGAGACAGGGAAAAGGAGGCCCCAGGTCTCTATTCTTACGCCTCTAGATTTTACTGGGTCTTGGTTGCCCTGCAGATGAATCCTTGGGAGACATGGGTAAATACAAGTAGGGATTCATTCAACAATTGCCAGAATAGCTTAGGGCTACCTAAGAAACTATCAGAAAACCTTATTAGTTTAGAATCCGTTAATTCAGACTTTAAGACCCTATGACCCAAGCAGAACTTTGCTTTTGCTCTGTCTAGGAAAAGAAAGTTTGATGAGCAAACTAACAGTGTGAGCAGAGCTGTAAGGCATTGTATCCATTCATGTAGTTGTTCAGCCAACACTGGCTGCAGGCTTAGCATCTGCCAGGCTCTGGGCTAGGTATGGGAGACTGTGATGAACACGGGCCCTGTATATACAGTCCAGGGGAGAAGAATGCCTTAACAAGTAACCACAATGCAGGTGTCACCGTATATGCGGCAGAAGCCAGTTCTTTTACAAGGGGTGTTGGAGACAAGCAGGAAGGCGTGGTCTGTGCTCATCTGGAAGTGAAAATTGCCTGAGAAGAAAAGAAATTGCTCGTAAATGGGGCCAGTAATTACAAATGTGCTTCGTAATCTGTTGTGGCTGTTGCAGAGACATCATTTCAGTTAAAGCTGTCTGTCTTCAGAGAGGTAACCACTTTTTCTAAATTTGGAAAACATTGTAGGCTCACAAGTAAGAATTACAAAACTTTATTCTGAACTAAATAGCACAAGGGAAACAGTGAAAGTAGTCTTGAGAAGTTTGGAGAACTTGTTTTGGGGACTCCAAACGATTGCACAGGGCAAGTCTGCATGTGTGAGTTAATGAAGGCACTAAAATAATGATTATAAAATTATATCGTGAGAATCCAACATTTAAAAAGAAGAGGGAAGCTTAAAATATCTATGATGTTATTCTTCATTTTATTAGGTTCTTTTATAGAGGAAAAGGTTCTTATTTTTTCAGAAACGTATACTGACATATTTAGGGGTGAAATGTTTTGATGTCCAAACTTGCTTTAAAATATTTCAGAAATAAAAGATGAGAAAATATGGCATATCTGTTAACTCTCAGTGATGGGCTTGTGGATGTTTATTATACGTTTTCCCTCTCCTTTTCTGTATATTTGAAAACACCCATAATTTGCAGTCAGAGAATCTATGTCTATATTATTTACTGAATACCTTTTATGTGCCAGACACTTATGCTTGATACTGGATATCCATCGTTTCTAAATTTCACAACAACCCTGCAAGGACAATAAAACCATTCTCTTACTTTAAAGATGGCAGAACTGAAGTTCAGGGTCACCCAGTTGATGGGAGGCAGAGTCCATCTCTGAATCGGGGTGTGTTTAATGTCAGACACACCCCACATATCTTCCTCATGAGTGCAGTTTCCTGCCCAGAGCAGGAATTCTCTCCACAGTCTCTGTCAAGATGGCAGTTCTCCTCCTTCTTGGAGAATTCGATGGATGGGCGGCATTCTATCAATGCTAGGCAAGTCTTCCTTAAGCTGAGCCACATTCCACTTCTGTAAAATTAATACCTACCTAATAATTAGTTTAAACCCTTTAATGTCTCATCAGCATCCCTGGGTGATTCTTCCACTGACACCCTGCTCTCTAGCCACATTGAACTTCTTATTGTCTTTCTTTTTTTTTTTTGAAAGATTTTATTTATTTATTTTTTTCCTTTTTCTCCCCAAAGCCCCCTGGTACATAGTTGTATATTCTTCATTGTGGGTCCTTCTAGTTGTGGCATGTGGGACACTGCCTCAGCGTGGTTTGTGAGCAGTGCCATATCCACGCCCAGGATTCGAACCAAGGAAACACTGGGCCGCCTGCACCGGAGCGCGTGAACTTAACCACTCGGCCGGCCACGGGGCCAGCCCCTCTTGTTGTCTTTCTACATGCCGAGTTCTCTCTATGCTTTGGGCATTCGCCAATGCTTTCCCATCTGCCTGTGGACTGCCTCCACCCCTTTCTTCTGGCCAAATCCTGGTCATTCCTGAAGTCCCTGATAATGCCATTTCCTCATGAATCCCTTCCCTGCCACCCTGTTTAATCACGGATTTACCTCTATCGTCCCAGGTACACTGTAACCTACGTATGGCCAGGTTCTGGTTGACCTGCTTAGTATGTGTTCAGTAGAGAATTGTTATATTGAACTCAACTGGATTCTGGTTCTGCCGTCTCAAGCTGCATGAAATGGTTCAGGTCCTTTGGAAACTATATGGAATACAATTGAGTTTCTCCCCCACATAATAGTCCTTTAGATATTCAGCTACTCTTCCTTGCTTCTGTCTTTTATAGCCTTTTCTTTTTTAACTGAACATCCCAGTTTGATTATATTTTTCTGCCTCATTTATTATTTAAGTGAACTACCTGAGTTCATGTCTTCTGTCACCAAGACAAAGACACACTGCCTTCTCAGGTCCGAGCCAGCTGAGGTCCCTTAGTTTCTTAGACTGACCCTGGCCAAGCATTGCTTGACCTAACTAGCTTACAATATTGATTACCTTTAATATTGCTTTTAAAAAAATGAATTTTCATGACCTAGGTGGGAGATCCTGGAAGATAGGGACAGAGGCTCATTCATCTCTGTATCTATTATAGCTGATATGATTTTGGAACATTTATGTGCGTCAAACATTGATTTTCAATGGCTGCATTCTCAGGTACATTGCAATGCTGAGAAACGTTTTCCTGTGCAAAGTCGCAGATGAGAAGACCTGAGAATTGTATCTAGGCAGTGGCAAAGGCTTATACTATTTGTATAAGTGGAAAAAAAAAATGTTCCATTCACCATGTTTAGAATAGTCCATCCTTTTATTAAATCTGATTATTTCACTCAGTTGTTGCTAGTGCTGTCCATCGATTCCAACTCCCAGCAGCCCTATGTACAGCAGAGTGGAACCCTTCCCCAGTCTTTTTTCTCATCTTCTGGAGCTATATCAGACAGAGCTCCACTGCTATTCATAGGGTTTTCATGGCCAATTTTTTTAAAGTGGGTGGCCAGTTCCTTCTTCCTAGTCTTATTCTGGAAACTGCTGAAACCTGTCCACTATGGGTGATCCTGCGGGTATTTGTCATAGCTTTCAGCATCGCAGCAACATGCAGCCAGCACAGTATGACAATTCTAGGTGGGTGGTGTGTTTCCTTGACCAGGAAATGAACCTAGACCGCAGTGGGGAGAATGCGAAATCTTAACCACTAGACCACCAGGGCTGGTTATTTCACTCAGTGCAGGCTCAATTTTGAGCTGTGGTTTGAGTTGGTAAACTATGGCATAAGGACTGGCAAACTAT
Organism: Equus quagga; assembly: GCF_021613505.1. Lineage (NCBI taxonomy): Eukaryota > Metazoa > Chordata > Mammalia > Perissodactyla > Equidae > Equus > Equus quagga. The sequence continues at coordinate 131,248,491 of NC_060267.1, forward strand.
GGCACATGGCAAACTCCTACCATCATCTGTTATCTGCTTTTGTAAATAAAGTTTTATTAGAACACAGCCATGCACATTTGTTTATGTTTTGTCATGGCTCCCTCCACACTACAACAGCACAGTCAAGAAATTGCAACAGAGAACCCAAGGTTGTCAGATAAAATGCAGGAAACCTAAGTTAAAATAAAAAATCAGGCAAACAATGAATAAATTTTGAGTAGAAGCGTGTGCCAAATATCACATAGGACATACTTATACTAAAAAAAAAAAAATTCACTGTTTATCTGAAATTCATATTTACCTGGTCTCATATTTTTATTTGCTTAATCTGGCATGCCTACCTGTAAAGCCTAAAATGTTTCCCATGTAGCCCTTTACAGAAGAAGTTTGCTGACGCCTGAGCTATAGTAATGATAACAATGATGAGGTTAGGGAGAGCAGGAGCAAGAACAACAACAATAATAATAGCAGCAGCAACCTCTTTTGTTTGCATTATCACTGTCAGTGTGCTATCTCATTTGATCCTCAAAGCTTCTACCTTAATGTTGGCAGAGCCCTGGATCATACAATGAGCAAGTGGTGATGCTTAAGATTACATCTCCTGTCTCCTCATTTGGCATGTCCCAATCCGCACTGGGCCTACCTGCTCTTTCTGGAAGGGGGTTTGTGGCTTATCATTGTTCTTTACCCACAGGTTTATATCAAGCCCCTTATGCTCTCCTATTTCAGAAACAAGTGGAGGCACCACTACTGTTTGCTGTATTTCATTCCTCCGTTAACTGACTCCATATGCTTATTATACATGTCAAATAATTGTAGCATTATTTCTGGATTATTTTATCTGAGAGTTGTTTTACACGGCACGTTCTCATGCACTCCGTGCAGACCAAGCAGAGCAGCAGGGACATCCTATGGGAAGCTAGATTTGCTATGAATGAGCATTTAATAGAGATGTCCTCAGGGCAGTCTTCCCAACTTTATCTGCTGTTGTGATCCAGTCCTGTCAGGGTGTCATGTGTTAACTGTGCATCATAAGCTACTCATTTTTCTCCCCTACATCTATGTGAACGTACTTTAATAATGTGTTGAATAGCAGCTAGATTTGGTAACTAAGTTTTGCTGTTCAGTCTATTTAAAGTGTTTCTGAGCTAAGTAAGAGAGTAAACGTTTTTTTTAAAAAAAAAAAAAAGTAAAAAAGAAAGTACATATTTCTATCCCTGTATGCAGCAGATATCAAAGAGCTGATCCGTGTACTGTTATTAAAAACACTGGGTTGGGGTCTCCAGAGTGCCCCTAATCAATTTTTTACAACCTAACTGAGATATTTGCTTACATTACAGACAGTAGACTATTACCTTTAAGAAAGAAGATGATTGGAAGATAAAATGGCTTCAGAATGTGTTTCTGAAGAGTCCAGTCTGCTCCTTGACTCTGGGCAGCGGGAGGCACATTAATTTACCTGTGGTATCACGGGGTCTCTGATGTCAGTGTGTTACTCTGTCAGTCCTGCGAATCAGCCTTTTTCAGCCGTTAGAAAAGGATGAGCCTGAAGCCTGTGGTCTGTTTTCATGTGATAACCTTGACACTGGACTACTGTTTGGTAGGGGGCTTACGTCAGGGAGGTGTGCTGACACTCTGTAGGTAGAAAGGTTAAGCTCAGTAACAAAGTTTGTATTATGAAAAGTCACAGTGTTGGAATTCACTAACTTTTAAAGCAACTTCAACCAAAATGCTGAAACTTCAAAAGTACAAAGATGAACTTGTTAAAATAAAGCGCAACTTCATTACTCTCTTTCTCTTTTGTAAAAGTGTCCTCCATGTCAGTTTAAGCGCATTGCTCTTCAAAATCAACTGTGAAACTTGAAAGTGTCAGTCATTCAGATAATTGGAAACATATAAATTTAAGGAATGCACAGCTGTAAAATTAACTATTGGATTCATTTAAAAGACTAGATTTACTAAAGGTAAAATCTCCTGTTCTCCAAAACCCTTTTTTCCTCCATGATTGTGTTACAAGGGAAGAAAAAACAATCTTCATCATATATTTAGTGAATTTTAATGTTGCATTTTTTTGTTGTTTAGTCTTTCGTCCTTGAGTATTAAGAATGGAAACTACCATGTTTATCATACTTATTTTGACCTTAACCTTCTTTTTTTAATGAAAGAGACTTAAAATGTCCCAGCTGGTCTGACTCCCCATGAGGGGGAGGAGACAATGCGGAACAGTTCTCTCTGTGCAAATGTCGAGAAGATGCAGGAAGACATGAGTGATTTCAGTGAACTGTGGAAGTAGTCATCTTCTTGTATTCATGAAAAATTTAGAAAACTGTTTCTTGCAATTGTAATATGCTTACAATTTTCAAAATGATAAGAAGAAATGGCACAAAAATGCGCTAACTCAGAGACTATTTCCTTTAGAATACTGTCCAATTTGCTTTAATTACACTCTGTTGGATTGGTACAAAAGGAGGAATTCCACAGATAGGTAAATTGGGGGAAGCCTGAAATGTTGTAAAACAGAGTTGCTTTTGAGGTTTGGCTTAATTGTTAGGGAGTAAAATTTTATTCCAAATTGAAATGCCACTGCTAAGAACTAAAAATATCAAGAATTAGTCAGAGTCTATAATCTAAAAAGAAAAAGGAAAAGACACCTTATCTGGTGGAATTTGGTGGTTAGCGGTCACCTTGGCAAGCGCAGTGTTTTGAATTTCCAAAATGGACTCTCTTTTAATGCATTTAAGCCTTATTTGTTGGTGGAGACCTTGCTGAAGAATATATTTGATCTGCTCACTTTCATTGACATAAACCTACTGTAACCTTCTTGGAAAATGTTATATAGTTTGAGCTTTTTGCAAGGGAATTGGTTTAGCTTTTAACGTATAATAAGAAGAGTGGAAAGATCCAATATCCACAATTCCTTAGATTGAATGGCTGGATTTCTTTTGGCTACAGACATGACCCATCTTGTCTGAATGCCAGTCCTCAGTGTGCAGGCTAGCAATGTCCTCAGAGACAAGAAAATCTACTCAGAAACTTGTAACATGGGGGCAGGGATCTTAAAAGTCCAAAGATTCTTAACGGGCATATAGGGCAACTGGGGGCCTCTGAAGGATGGCAGGAAGCCCTCCTCCTCCTTAGTCGGCCCTCCGCCTTTCACGATATCAGTCAAAGAAGTGGTTCCAAGGTTGATGGATTTCTAGGAAGAGCACAAAGTGAAAAGAAGCAGAGATTTCTGTGATCTTCCTGGGTATGAGTAGAGTGGCTGTGGTGTGAGTGGTTTGGAGTTGGGGAACCCAATTCATGTGATTCGGTTTAATTCATTTCAGAAATCCTAGACTATCTCATGCATAGATTTCAATCCCTTAATCTTTCAGAAGTTGATAATTTAGTGTGCTATAGTTTTTTGCATGGAAGATTTTTAGATGAAACTTAAAATATGGAACTCTGTCTCTGCTTCATGAACTTAAAACAATCCATGTTAGTTTGGGGGAGAATAGAGGGTTACTAGAGTCACCTGGCACAGTTCAGAGAATTGCTGGGAAATACTGGGTAGCCAAGAAATTGGAGAAGAGTTAATATTTTAGCAACTGTAATGTGATCAAATGTGATTCCCTCCAGATGAGAAAATGGTCCCTATTGTTATTTGAATACAGAAAATAAGAGCTCAAAGACATAAATGTGTCTATGTATATATAATATTTATCTTGATTTGATAGAACTGTCTTTTACAGAAGAGAAATATTACCTGGGCCTAAAATAAAATGGACTTTTTAAAGATATTAGACTGAGAACACATAGTTAATATTAACTAAGAATTCTGATTACATTTCTTAAATTGTAAGTAATGTACTTTCATTGTAAAAATGTAAGATTACATCTCTTAAACTGTAAGCTATTTGATAAACAGCTCGTGTTGACGTAAGTGGCAATAGCATAAACTATTAGAATGTTCAAAATGGGGCTGGCCCCGTGGCGCAGCAATTAAGTTCACACGTCCCGCTTCGTCAGCCCGGGGTTCACCATTTTGGATCCCAGGTGTGGACCTAAGCACCACTTGTCAGGCCATGCTGTGGAAGGCATCCCACGTATGAAGTCGAGGAAGACGGGCACGGATGTGAGCTCAGGGCCAGGCTTCCTCAGAAAAAAAGAGGAGGATTGGCTGCAGATGTTAGCTCGGGGATAATCTACCTCAAAAAACAAAAAAAAAATCTGGATACAGTATTATTTTAAAAAAAAGAATATTCAAAATGAACAATATTTACAGGTTTATAATTCCTTCTACTACTACTCCATTCACTGATTGAATGCTTACCACATACCGGGCGCTCCAAGTCCTTTATATACAGTAGTTTTTGACTTCCCATATCAATCCCGTGAGATAATTATTAAGTAGACTCATTTCATAGATGTAGAAAATAAAGTACTTTATTATTAGATTGAATCTTATGTTGTCACTTTTGTGGGTTAAACATACCCGCACACTGGAAATTTCGTATAGATCCACCAAATATAATTTTATTGTAGTGATTTTATAGGCATAATTATAATTATCACATGAATTTGGGTTTAATACTAGTCAAATCATGTTGCCAGTGTGCACTGCCTCACGACAAAGCCTGAGGTGGAGAGGTCAGTCTGGAAGGCAGGTCCTCCACTACTTCTCAAATTTCTTTAAAAATCCAAGTTTGCTTTATGCTCAGTAATATCATAGTACTCTTTTTTAGATGAGTCTTCCAGAAAACTTACATATTACAGAATTGTTAATTAAAGCTGAGAAAAGTGTCACAAAATAAGGGAAAACCCTCCTCGGCTGGAAATGTCAAAAATTCACCATGCTGTACAGTAATATCATTTGATGTTCTTTCCTTATTGCCAAGATTCACTTTAGTTTCAAGGGGAGTAGTTTTTGGGGTCAGCGTTGAGCGCTTCCATCAAAAGCATATTGAGTTTGGTATGTCAGCGTATTAACAAAGCATATTTGTATTAGCAACATTTTAAGCTAAAATTTGAAAGGATAGAAGCATAGTTTAACATGGATTTGGGTATGCACCCTTTTTCTTTCTTCTTTGTATTTTATTATTTTTAAATCAGAGTTAAAAGTAGGTCCGTTTGCTTTCTCCTTCTTTGAAGGAGGGAACCTAAAGTGGTTTTCTTTGCCTTGGTAGAGGAGAGGGGGGCGGGGTGAAAAATGAGACAGACTCAAAGAGGCAAAAAGGACTGACTACCTTTTCTAAAACGAGTGATCTTCCAGGCATTTTAATGGCTTGGAAACAAACAGTTGCTAGTGCCACTTTGTTTTCAAGCTGATTTGATTTTTCATGGCTTGGGCCAGGGTTTGGAAATAATTCATCAGAAGGAGATGTCAGGATGAACAACAGACACATTAAAGTCAGTCAGCCTTTGACATGTCATACCTCTGGTGCTTTGAGACTTTTAATTTTGAAATTTTAGAAAGATAAGCTAACCGGAAAAACAGTGATCCACAGCTTCAAAAATACTTACTGTCAAGTCCAATTTCCCATTCCTTGTGTCCCATTGGGCATGTATGGGAAGCTCCATTGCACCTTTTAAAGTGAGACTAGCCTTGAATATTTTGGTGTCAAACGGCATAAACCGAATTCACCAATATTACAGTTTCTTAAGACATGTTAGCATCAAAAAGCCTCTCTGTGCCCCCAGTTTTAGTAATTATCAGTGCCTATCATTATGTACGCCTACTGTTATGTAGGTGCAAAAACACTTGCCGATGATAAAAGTATGTTTAAAAGTCTAAGGATAATGACATTATGTCAAGGTGGCTTTTTAGCTTAGTGATTGTGTTTCAATTTGTAAATGTTATAACTGTTTAAAAATTTTTTTTTTCTATAGCAAGCTGCAAACTTTTAAAGACGTTAAGCCTGCCAAATTATAGCCACTTATTTCTGCCTGACGTATTTTTCAGCTTAGAACCACAGAGGGACTGCCAAGCCTGTTCCTTTGCATTACCTGTTCTGTGTCTGGCCCAGCGTTTAGATTTTCGAAAATGGAAAAAAGCTGTTTGCGAAATCACAAGGCTCTTGAGCTCTTAGTTTCTTCTTAGTATCAACGTTTATTTATTTAGGTTTGGGCTGGGTTTCAAAAGATTGAAATTGGAAACAGAGAAGGTGACTCTGAACACCATTTATCTGTATATAAGCGAACGTTCGATGTACGTTTAATTTAAAAAATTGCTGTTTCCTACAAGAGGGAGCTATTTTTCACATTGTTACAACATTTTTAGAGGTCACTAGGTGGTCATGTCACCAGCAGGGAGTTTTTGTTTGGCAGGCGGCATTGGCAGTTAGTTACAAATGCCTCCCATGATTCAGTGTTCAAAGGGGGCTGCTTTGCAAGTAACAAATACTTACAACCTGAGAACTGAAGTATAAAAAGTAGTGACAGGGGAAAATGTTTGGAAATGTAAAACAGCATCTTTAGTGGCCAAATTGGGGTGTTCGGGGAGTTGAAGATTACATGTCGACTTTATACTTGAATTTAGCGTTTACAGAAGCAATAATGTCTTAACTACCACAGTTGGCTGTCACCTTGCTTCTAGTTAGCAAGTGCTCTTAATTTGTGCCTCGATGGTTACTGTAATTTGGAAGATCGTTCAGATTCCTGACAATAATCTTTATTAACCTCATCCCCTGCATTTGCCATCCTGGTGGTTACTCAACCTGTGCCTGGCGGTCATTCCTCATTGTGAATGCTGGTAATTTAAGCAAGATTAAGAGGCCGGCTAAAAGCACCAATTACCGGGGCTTCTTCTAGGCTTCCATATTTACAGACAGACCAGTATTTCAAATTTGGGATAAGCAAATTATAAGCCGTCTTTATGTGGAAATAAATAAATGAAGTGCAGATGGATCTCTGAGGAAATGGTTAAGTTGAAAAAAAAAAAAGATTAATAGCCAAGCATTAGAACTCTGAGCATTTTATTCATAATTAGTTTTTAAAAAGTATTAAAATGGAGGTAGATTTTTTGTCTTCATATCAGGACAATTACTGTGTCTCCCTCCACCCTCCCTTTTTTAAACTAGAAAATGATTTAAAGAATGCAGCTATCTCTTAAGAATACAATACAGTTATTTTGCCATATTATTACAACTTGTGGGTTAGAGATACATTTTTTTTTAAGCTAAAGCTAAATTAATTAGACGTGAGCAAAGAATTGTCACGGCACATGTTGAGTTGTTTGGGATAGAAAAGCCTAGGAATTTCAGACTGCTTTAACAGGACAAAGAAAGACATTTAGCACCTGTGTCTATTTGAGGTTTCAGAGAGAAACTACAAATAAATTGATGGGACTTTCATTTATTTGACCGCAGCAGTCTGTTAATATTTTCCCTGTTACAATATTGTAGCTTTTTAAATTCTTTAGTAGGAATGAGCAACTCTCATAGCCACACAGTTTTGTTTTTCCTTCAATTGAATTAAATTCCTATTCTTAATGACACTTTGCTACTTTTTTAGTCCTTTGCAGAAAGTTTTTTTGCTCTGAAGATCTATTGATATATTGGATTTGGATATTCAAAAGAGTCCTGCTAAATGATTGAAAAAAGGAAACCACGTTTAGAGTGGGAAAGTAGTCTTGGATAGGGTGTCAATTTTATAATGCGGTTCTTCTTTTTGCACGTAGCATAAAAATTCATTTCCGCTCTCCAATTTACATTTGCTTAAGCGTGTGGAAGTAGAATTGTGATACCATGGAAAACACTGGGAACACATTAAATCTCTAGCTACACGTACAGAAAACTGAGACTATCGTTACTCAACGTTCCTTTTTTTAAAAAAATGGCTTTCTCTCTTCTGGTCTCTAGCAGCTGGGAATACTCATATTACTCCCTTGGCAATTGGTGATTTGAACATGTTTATTTTGTAGCTGATAATAATAGTAAATTAATGAACTAAACTAATAATAGTAACTACAGCTTGCATTTATAATAGTAATAACTGCTTATACCTGACTAAATGTGTTAAATGGTTTACATATTTTATCTCATATAATACCTGTGAGAGTAAGGCTTATTATTCTCGTTTTACGGATGAGGAAACTGAGATTCACAGTTAATTGACTTCCCCAGAATCACACAGATGATAGTCCTTTAGGACTAGGCTTTGAATCCAGATCTGTGGAATCCCATTCATTTGTTCAACAAGTATTCCTTGAATCTTCAGTGGATTTAAAAAATTGATTTTTTTTTAAAGATTGGCACCTGAGCTAACAACTGTTGCCAATCTTTTTTTTTTTTCCTACTTTTTTCTCCCCAAATCCCCCCAGTATATAGTTGTATATCTTTTTAGTTGTGGGTCATTCTAGTTGTAGCATGTGGGATGCCGCCTCAGCGTGGCCTGATGAGTGGTGACATGTCCGCGCCCAGAATCCGAACCAGCGAAACCCTGGGCTGCCAAAGCAGAGCGCGCGAACTTAACCACTAGGCCATGGGGCTGGCCCCAAAAATTGAATAAATTTTTAAGTCTGTTTAGAAATCGCCATTGTCTTTCCTGCCACTGAATTATGGTCACTTCTCTCAAGGAATCATTGGAAAATGATTCCTTCAGATAGTCATTTCCCCTTCATGGCCTCGTGAAACTTCCATCCGCCATGTGGGACTGAGCATTTTATCCTGGCTGGACGAGTTTGGCTTAACTAATAGAAGCAGCGCCTCATGCATAGTGGGTCCATACCACATATTGTTTGGGAAGAATCAAACTGCATCATCGCTGTTTGGGCTTTAGAGGCCACAGCTGTGTGAGCAGGGATACTGCCGACAGTAATGCTCACCGTTTCTGTGAGATTTTGCAGTTTACCAGATGCTTGCCTGTGGGTCATCTCATTTGAACCTCTCCGTGACCTTGGGGGTAGGTAACATCATTTTCATTTTACAGGCCCCACAGCTAAGATGCATAATGTCAAGTGACTTGTCCAAGGCACACATTGAAATCAGGTGACTGTCTTTCTGTTAGACCCCTACTTTCTGTTTTCCATGCCTACCTCTCAAGAGTAATTCTAGTGGCGGGGGGTGGGGGGAGTTGAAGGTTCAGACTTCTCTTCCCTTCCTCATTAGTGTTGAGACATCATGGCCCATTCAGGAACACCTACGTGATATGCACTACCCACTGAGCCCTGAAATGCTGCTGTCAGTCCCTTGGGGCATTCTGGCACTGTACGCTGTGAATCGCTCTTCTCTCTGTGGATTTGCAGGAGCTTTTGAATTTGGCTTCAGTCCATGGGCATCCCAAGTAATGAAAGGACTGCACATCCAAGCACTAGTTGTGAGATGTTTTGGGCTGCTCTCACTGACAGCAGCACTGGGACTGAAGAGTTATCCTTTTATTGGAGTTCAGCCACGTCCTCACTGGGTTCAAAGTGACTGGGTTGTCTGTTTTTTCCACGTCAAGGATATCACAGCTCAGAACAATACTTATACATTGTCTATTTTGTTTTGAGGACTTATCAATTATAGATTGCCTGGGTTCAAATCTCTACTTTGCCACTTATTAGCCGTGTAAGCTCGGCAAGCTAATTCACCTGTCTCTGTCTCTATTTCCCTATCTGTGAAATGGGGAAATAATAGCACCTACCTCATTAGATTGTTGTACAGATTAAATGAGTTAATACATATAAAGGAGTTAGAACAGCATAGTATATAGTATAGTGTTGTAGTGCTATAGAATGGTATAGTGTTCAGGACAGAAAAAGTGCTGGTGAGTGTCAGCTAAAGATTCCCTATTGTGGGATCTATGACATGTCCTTGGGGATGTATAGGAGACTTGGCCAGACTGTTCAATAATCTTGAAATAGGTCAATGGTATGCTGGTAAACCAGGTAGTTGAGAAAAAAAAAAAATCCCTGATTGGTAGTGTTTGCCAATTTCCATGGTGTAAATACTTATGCATGGCCAAGGTACAGGCTGACCATGGAGTTGGAAAGAGATGCACATAATTGACTCTCACTAGCCAGTGGCAGCTGGTTCCAGCGCACCATTGAAATAGACCCTTCAGGCTGTAAGATCATTAGATTAATTGCCAATTAGGATGGCCCTCAAATCATAGTTATCTCCTTTTCTTCTGATGTGACCGTGTTATTTAGGATGAGTTAGTTCCCAGTGATAGGGACCCCAGGCTACAGCCAATTGGCCTGGATTGGGCTAATCTATTTTCTTTCCAAGATGGTCCATCTGCAATCCTTTTTCCATTAAGCTTGAAGATTGTAACAGAGTTATTATGTAAATGGTATGTCTTCCCAAGAAAGATTTGGGATTTCCTGCTATGAGAGTCCTGAAGTGGCTTTCTCACTGACCTTCCTAAAGCTTGCTTGTTAGCTCTTTTTTTCCCCTTGATCTATCCAAGTATCCCTCTGATATTTCTTGTCTTTGTTAAGTTAACCAGAATCAGTTTCTGTTGCTTGCTATCCAGGGAAAGCTAACCAAAACATGTGTTTAGTCACATTATTCATCTTTTGTTAGAATTCTTTCTCTGGGAATTGCTTGCCATGGTCCTCTGTTTCTGCACCAGTACCTTCAGAGATGGGAATGAGACGGCCCATGCTATTGTTGGACAGCTGTGACTTAGCCAGAGTTCCTCCTCTTCTGGAATTGACATCAGCCTTACCTACCTGTGACTTCCATCCTTAGGTCCTAGTTCAAATCTTAGGATCCCTGTGGAACAAGCTTCATCTGTATTCACTTTAGCAAATAGTTGAAGGAATAACTACCATGATCCTAAGTTTTCCCAGACACTAATTATTCCCATATTCATAGGTTCCATACATATACATATTGCATTAAAAATCCAGTAAAAAGGACAATGGAAGGAGAGGCAGAAAATGTTACATTTCACATTGGACTCTCTGGGCACCTTTAAATATGCTTTTCTTAAAGATTGATGTTGACCAGCTCAGCTTTTCTTTCCTTCTCTGGACACTGAGGGCCCCCAGAAGGACCCAGATTTCATGCCTGACAGGGCCTATTTATGAAATAAAAGATTATTCTCCACCTATATTGTAAGGATGTGATAGCTGAAACAGACTTCCCTGTTGTCAAAGGAATGGTCACTTAATAAGAACAATTGGGGTGCAATATGACATTTGTAAGCCAGCCCTCGTGGTCTAGTGGTTAAGATTCGGTGCTCTCACCACCTTGGTCCAGGTTCGTTCCCCAGTCAGGGAACCACACCACCTGTCTGTTGGTTGTCATACTGTGGTGGCTGCTTCTTGTTGTGATGTTAAAAGCTATGCCACCAGTATTTCAAGTATCACCGGGGTCACCCATGATGGGCAGGTTTCAGCAGAGCTTCCAGACTAAGGCAGACTGGGAAGAAGGACCTGGCCACCCACTTCCAAAAAACTTGGCCATGAAAAACCTATGATTAGCAGCAGAGCATTGTCTGATACAGCACCAGAAGGTGAGCGGATGGTGCAAGAAGACCGGCCAGGGTTTAGCTCTGTTGTACACAAGGTTACTAGGAGTCGGAATTGACCTGACGGCACTAACAACAATGACCTTTATAAGGCAGGCTGCTTGGAAGTCTTGGTAATATTTAGTGAAATGTCAAGCACTTTTCAAAAGGAAAAAGAAACCCCCATCTATGCAGAGTCAAGGGGACCAAAGGGAATGCCCCAGATGTTCTTCAGACACACCCTAACTATAATAAACTTGGTAATCGAATGCATGCTTTTTTTTACTTTGGATGTCATGGACCAATAACATGAAAAATATTTTTGAAAACAACATAAAACTTGATAACCTAATTAAGCTATTAAATTAAATAAGGCTATTCAAATGTTAACTCCTGTCACTATCATATGATAAAAGGGCATTTTAACAACAAAAAGTATGAAGGACATTCCTTAATTTCAAAATAAAAGGCTGCTGTTACCTGGAAAGGGTGTTGGTGATCTTACTCCCACAGTATTTATTTATCTCCTCTTGTGTGCATGCATGTGTGAATGAGTGTGTATGTGCTTGTATATGCATGTGTGCATGTGTGCACGCATGTTTGAAAACTTGAGCACAAGCCAGTACCAGTCTTTGGGTTGGCACTTAGGAATTACTTAATTTGGCCACACTTTTTCCTTAGAGATACTCTAACATCCCTGGAAATTATACAGCTGGAAATAGGCTTAAAAAAGCAAGAGAGAGAGTTTTTTGGTGTTTTTTTTTTTTGGTGAGGAAGATTTGCCCTGAGCTAACATCTGTGCCAATCTTCCTCTATTTTGTATGTGGGATGCTACCACAGCATGGCTGGAAGAGTGGTGTGTAGGTCCGCACCTGAGATCCAAACCTGTGAACCCCGGGGCTGCCAAAGCAGAGTGCATGAACTTAACCACTATGCCACCGGGCTGGCCCCAAGAAATTATTTTAAGTGACTGAATCCTCTTAGCTTTTCCTCAGTTGCTTGTCCCCATCTGGAAACCCCTCTTTTCTTTCCAGAACCCTCCAGTCAAATCCTCCTTTGTACCCAACCGTCACCCCTGCCCTCTGAGAAGCCTAACCCCATAATCCCAGACCAAAGAAATGTTCTTTCCTTCTTAGAACCAAGCATTTCAGCAAAACAACCAAGTTACACAGACTTGGATTCAAATTCCAGTTCCCCCATTTAAAAGCAACGTCACTTTGAGCATTCTACTTAAATCTCACAGACTCAGTTTACTCAACTTCACAATAGAAATACTAATTAGTAACTTTCTCTGTGGAAGATAGTTTGAGAGGACTAAGTGAAACAATGTATTTTACTTACACCTGGCATGTGGGTATAGCAAACAAAGTGATAACTATTAATAATGGTTTATCCTCCATCCTAACAGTGGAGTCATTCATCAGCTATTATTTATCTTTTGTTTTAGGATTTGATTTTTCATACGCGTTTGCTTTCTTTACCAGAAGAATTTGCGAGCCTTGTCCCTTATTCATCTCTCACAGAACCTAGCACAGTATTTTGTCCATAGTAAATTCTCTTCAGATGTGGGTGGAGATTAAGACACTGATTGACATTAGGTTATTCTTTTATGCCGCCACCCATGAGCGTGTCGCCATCCTCAAGCATGCTTTTTTCGGGGCCTCTCATCAATGGGACTTTGGAAAACCCCCTTAAGAATTCTGCACCCCATTCTTCTTTGACTCCTGCCTTATGTCCTGTGACTTGAAGTTCAAATCTAAAGGAAGGTGCTCTCTTGCTGCTCAGGGGGTCTGGGCGGCCTCAAGGCTGTCCTGGGAGATAGATGATCTGATCTCAAAGCAATCAGTCAACAGGTCAGTATCTCGGGGAGTGGTAATCAGTGTCAGGTTGGGGTCTGGTCACCAGGAAGTTTCTCGCTAAGTGGTTTTCCAGGTCTGGGGGCCCCCAGTAGGGACTGAGCTCTGTCGCCTTTCTGGGCTTCTAGTCCCCTCCTCTCCCTCTAATTTGTGTGGCAGGCTCTCTCCTATAGACTGAGTTAACTGCCTCTAGTAGTTACTCTTGGGTACAAGTAGGATTAATAGTTGGATATTGTGGAGAGGGAGTTGCCTCAACTTTTTAAGTCTTTGAGGGTAGAAAGTGATAAAGAACTAAAATTATCTATAGGCATGTATTATAAATAAGCAAACAAAGAAAGCGATGAAGCTGCCTTTTATTACGGAAGGAAACTATTAGGTTAACTTTATGAAATTGTTGATGTTCAACTGTTTCTGACTCACAAAAAAGGTACACTTCATATCTTCTAGTCTAATAGCCTTGAATATGAGGTTTTGGATTTCTGTTTATTTGTTTATTTTTGAGCTTCTGGATTGCACTAGACATTCAGAATGAAGAGGATGGGATGGGAGGGAGCTTTCAAATCGATTGTCCCAGTATTTGGTGCCTGTGGGTGGAAATGCCATGTGGATTCCTATGCCCAGCCTTTGGAGCCATAAACAGGCTTCATGAATATCTTCCTTGCATGACATTGCCGATGATCTGGTAATTGTTCCTGATGGAAAGAAGGGGGTATTTCTTTGTGTTTTGTGGCCTCATTGCAGGGTCAGCTCGTCTCGTGACTGTGTATGGAGAGTCTCTGGGGTCTGCGGTGTGGTGAAGTCCGCGGAAGCAGGGGCTGTGCCTGTCTTGTTTGTCCTTTCCTCCCCGGTACCTGGTGTGCATTGAAGGAATTAAAGAGCCGGACTCTGATCATCTGGTTGGTTTATTCTTCCTCGTGTGGCCAGTAAACAGCTACCCGAGAGGAACACGTTCATTTCAGTTGCTTCGGGCTGGACTTCATAATTTCACATCAGAAATGTTCCTGCTTCTAGGGATCGCTCCTCCCGGAGTGGAAATTTCACTTCCATGAGCCACAAGGCCACCCATACTGTAAATCTGAGACTGCTTTCTGTACCATTGTGTCTTGGGCTGGTTCCCCCACGATTCTTTCCAGATGTGGAGTGCTTTCAGGTAGTTTACCAGACTCTTTCATTCCGCATCCGCTGTCTGGTTTCGTGTTCCCTCACCCTCTGAGAAGGAGCACGCTGGTAGTGTCCTATGTATTGTATTCCTGAATCCAGAAATTTCAGGTAACTAAAAGATATAACGTCTCATTATTTCTGGATTCACTAGCTGATTTTTGCAGCTCTTTGCTCTGTGTGTCTTTTAAATCAACTGCTTAGCAAAGCAGTACTTTAGGGGTATGCATGTATATGCATAGTTATGTACTTCTAGAATTTGGGCTCTGAAATTAATTTATGATGATTGAATGTGTTCTTGCATCTCTTTTTAGTGTATAGGTTATGATACATTGGTGAAAACTTGCCAAGAACATGGCCACGAGCATTTGCTTTCTCTCCCATTGACACATTCAACAAGTGGTTACTGAGTGTGCATTAGACAGGCTCAGCGTGTTTTCGTGGCAGCATTTTAGCAATGTCTTCCCCGCATGGAGCTGTGATGAATTTGGCTTCACTTCTTTCCCTCACTGTATTGAAGTGTGGATTTCTAATATGTGTCATTTGGCCTTAAGTTATTTCCAGAAAAACATATCCTCCTAGTTTTTAGGTATGAAGCCCCTATGGATTTACAATCTATTTTATTTTGCGTGTTCTCTTACCAAATCTATGACAAGAAGAGAAATGCCGGGACTTTCATTCATTGGGAAGCAACTATGTGTCCATTAAGTTATCTGCTTAAAAAAAAAATAGGCACCTGGGGCCGGCCCGGGTTATGTAATGGTTAAGTTTGCATACTCCGCTTTGGTGGCCCAGGGTTCACAAGTTTGGATCCCGGGCACAGACCTACACTGCTCATCAAGCCGTGCTGTGGCAGCATCCCGTATACAAAGTAGAGGAAGATTGGCACAGATGTTAGTTCAGGGACCATCTTCCTCAAGCAAAAAGAAGAAGATTGGCAACAGATGTTAGCTCAGGGCCAATCTTCCTCACACACAAAAAAAAAGAAAAAAGAAAAAATAGGCACCTAAAACATGTCTATCACCTCTTGACCAGCTTCTCAGCAGGCCCAATTCTATACTAAATGATTATTTGATAAAGGATAGTTTGAATCTAGGCTTTCATCAAGGAATGAAAAATGTGAGCAGAAAGGGGATTAGAATGTGAAATACCCTGGCTCCCGCTGCATTGTGGAGCTCTCCTATGGCTAAAGTTCTTTTTATTAATAAGCACCCTTTGAGGTACCTTTTTAGAATATAGATTATAGAGGTATAATTATTTTTGAAAAAATTGGAAGAGGGCAGTATTTATCGCAATGGCCACGAGATGGCAGACCTAAAATCCAGACTTCTCAAAGAGATTTACGTGGGAAATTGCATCTTTGAGGATGCTTGGAAAGTCATCAGCTTCCCAAAGGAAGACTCTTATAGTCTATCCTGGATTGTTGTTCAGTGCTGTGGCCGGCACAGCACAGGAGAATAGCTTCAGATTGATGGGAATCTGTTTAGCTCTCCTCCCTATTGGGTGTCATGCCTCCCTGCCCCTACGAGAAACCAGCTTTGTGCCCGGCCACTACGGTCACCCACAGCACACTCAAGCTCCCACTCTGTGTTTCCTTCCCCCTGTGCAGAAGCACAACTGCCTTTTCCTTTCCCCTGAATAGGAACTCTCTCAAAGAAGCGACTTTCAACAAAATCAATTTTTTTATATTTCTCTCTACAAAGGTTTACTCCACAGAATCTTAATTTGATTTTCTTTAAATGTTGCATTAACAAAATTCTGGAATGTGCCCCCTTCTGCTCTTACAGCAGTGACATGACAATCTGTTTTGTTTTTCATTATAATTTAGCCTATGGGACTATTCTATTCCATGTAAACATAAACAAAGGGAGGTTTGATTTAACACAAAAATTTCAAATTAAGAAGGGAAATATTTAGTTCAAAATACAGGAGAGCAATTTGCCTCTCTGTGCAAAGACTTACTAACAAATCTTAGTAGCCTTAAATATACAATAGGAGGAAAATTAAAATATGCCATCTTTGGGGAAACTTACATACATGCACACATGCACACACGCATACATCTCACCTATAAGAACAGAGTAATTGATCAGATGCCTTGAAGGCTAAGCCTTGAAGGCAGTGACCTATTTTCTGGCAGTTGTACGTTTCCAACGGAAAAGTTAATGTGATGAGGCAAGTCTCTTGACAGTAACTGATCATCCATGGACAATAGGTTTAGTTTAGGTGGATGCTGGGCAAAGCTCCGGCCCACAGTGAAGTCCAGATGTATTTAGTTTTCTTATTATCAATCATCAATAACCCTTCCAGGGAGTCTGGTTGGGTGTATTTTACATAGAAAGCTACCTTGGCAGAATTAAATGGTTAACAGAGAAGCCTTCTCATCACTGAATGGGAAAAACAGGAATGAATGAGCATAATCAAACATTGTATACTAAAGCCTGAGGTGCTAGTGGGTCCTGGAGTCCCTTCATTTCACTTGCCCTTCCTGCCTTCCAAATGTACCACTTCTTCTAAAAGTTTCTTTTTAATGGAAGAATTTTCGTCTTGAAGTTGTTTGACTTTGGTGAGATTTTGCACTTGACCTTGACTTTTAAAAGGTCACTTTTTAGAATACGTTTCCATTTCTCATACTGGGTGAAGTCACGCAGAAGTCTTGTCCACTTCTGTGTGTCCTTTTCTTTTCTGTCAGTGTTGGTCGAATAATACTAAACAGTTATTGACCAAGTTGGACCTGGCTGGCTGGGATGCAGCTCTTCCATGATGAACAGATTCTTCTCCCGACTCGAGCTGTTTTCTGCTTTAGGTTTGTTTGCAAAACAGACATCAGCTCGTGAAAGTCAAAGTTGCAGCTTAACAGAAACCAATTTCAGAGAGTATATGTTGAATTTAAGAGATTTATTGGCATGTTTAGATACGTTTACTACAAAGTGGAGCCCGGTAGAAAATAATGCAAAACTTTTGGACCTTTACCTTTGGTGGTGTCCGTGTTATGTGATAAGGAGTATTGTAACATTTGTGTGGTCGTGGCAGACACTGAACAGAATCTTTACATGCATTACCACATTTAACTTTCACAACGATCCGAGAGAGAGTGACTGTTATCCTTCTTAGTTCAGTTATGAGGAAATCTACATTTCAGAGATGTAAAGTAACTTGCCCAGGGTCACAGAAACAAAAGCTATTGCTGAGATTCAAACCCAGGAATATTCCATTCCAAAGCTTAGGTGCTAAATCAGCACCTTAATCAAATCTTAAGGACTTGAGTGATATTTTATTTGTGTAAGTTTTAAAAAAAAAATCACAGTAGGCTCAGGTAATCAAAAGAAGTAATTTTTTTTTTCATCTCTCCATTGTTTTGTATGTGTGTATGGATCAGGCACATAGTAATCGGTAATACCTCATACACATCCTCTACCAGGACCTGGACAGTGGTTACTCCGATCCTTCATCGTCAGTTTTGGAAAGGGATGGGAATGGAGAGAATGATTTAGGATAGGGGCAGCAGCTCTTCATGGCACTTGTCCTCCTCTGGCCTTGGGCCTTTTCCGTATGGGAAAATCAGTTGGCCTCAGACTCACCAATACTCCTATGGTAGCAAGATGCCAGGAGGTGCCAGCATTTACCATCCTAATGTCCTGAAGCACACAGTGTTGCCACTTTAGAGCTTCCTGGTCCAGTTGCTCTTGGAGCATGGGCCAGCTGCTTCCCTGGGTCACGCCCTGAGCAAGGAGTCGGGTAGAAGCTGGTGCACAGAGCAAAGAACTTCCCCAAGACTCCATGGCCCCTGTGTTAGGAAATTCCAGTCGTGTGCTATTAGGTTTCAAAGACAAAATTTTTCGTAATTGGAGTAAACTATTTCTTGAGGTCAGTTTTCGGTGGGCGAGAGAGAGCGAGCTGCATTAAGGAATCTGGGCTGCCACAGCCTGGCCTTTACAAATTTGGTCTGTTCTTTGTCCTTGCTGAAACTCGTGGTTATTCAAATATATCTTACCCTGTGGGCCCCACCTCATGCGAGCAGCTTTGCTTTCTGCGTGGGCCTTTCTGCATACGCAATACATCATTTTACTGGTGAGTAGTGTTGATATTATTTGATATCAAAGGATTTTCTCTTTCAAGATGCCACTTGAAAATACAGCTTTTATAATTTAGGCAAATAAGCATCTATCTCCAGGGTTGGTCACAGCAAACTTCCACCCACCCTTACCCCAGGGGTGAGAGAGAGGCTGTTTTGAACAGGATCTTTCGTCACCGTCTGTCTTAAGTCACCTCCTACTGAACTTACGGTTGAAGATTCAGGGTCATGAGGGAAAGAAAACAGTAATTAACTGGAAAAAGTTGATTGAGCAGAATTTTTTTTTTTTCCCACAGTATGATTAGAACATGACTGCGGGCTGAGCACCATACATAATGTAGGCTCTCCCGTGTATGTCATTATCCAAACATTTCTTAATGGAATGCATTTTTTTAAGTATCTGCTTTTGTAATTGAATGTGTTCCTAAAGATGGGTCAGCTAACCAAAACAGAGTCCGCAAGAAAAAAATGTGTTAATGCTTCTCCCCCCCATCCAATTTATAACAGTTCCTAATTGCCCTGCCTCATTTACAACTCCTAAAATTAATTTTAGACCCTTTCTCAGAGCTCAAGTCATCATTACTAGAACGACAGAACAGGGAGTGAAATAGAAATGTTTATAAAGCTCCCTTTTAAATCGACTGTGATAAGTGACGTAGTGATGTATTATCATCAGAGGATTCTGAGCTCTCTTTGTGAAGGTTAGCCACAGGCAACACTCAAAAGAAGGCATTTATCTTGGCAGGAGACGCCCTTCACTCCTCTTTTGTTTTATTCCATCAAGGATTTTTTTTTCAGGGGGGCTAAAACCATTTTTTTGGTGTTTTATTAGCTGTATCTTGACTACCTCCTACAAACTGAATGACAGTTTAGGGTTATTAAATGTGTTCTCGCGCATATTTTTATCCATTGTTAACCCTGACTAAATGCGTGCGAGGGCACAGCATTCCCCCCTTTTTTACTCCATTGTTACCCATATTTGTTAAAGAAATTATTCCCCTTGACGTTTGTTTAGGCTGCACTTTGATAAAATGCTGTCTATGGTCCACTTTCTTAGCTTGGCATTCAGCAGGCTCATAGATTTATTTCTCTTTGCATTATCTTATCTTCCTTTCTAGCATATTTGGGCTTCCTTTTCATATTTTAAGCTACATTTTGGGGCATAGACAGATCACCTTAGTAATTGTATACTGGAGCATTGCAGTGTTCTAAAGATAATTTGCAAGCCTTTGGCATACGCTTAACCCCGCTGACTGTCTGAAGATGAAGATATGTGTTCTTTGCGTGTTGTCTGTGAAGAAGCATAAAGGACAGATGCAGCGCTGAAGGTGATTTCAGGCACTGACGGGACAGTAACAATTTTTGAAGCAATGTAAATCTGGCCTCGAATCTAGAAGGTGCTTCACCTGAGGGGGAAATAATGAGGATTTTTCTTTGCCTTTCCAATTTATATCCAATGTCTTGTCACTAGTGTACTCTTTACGTTTGAGTCTTTTTGAAAAGATGAAGACGTAAAAGCAGCCTCGGAACTGCAAATGTTTGTTTTCCTGGTTTTTGAAAGGCTGAATCAAAATTCCCTGTTGGAAAAAAAAACGCAAACGTTTAATCTAAGCTTCCTAATTTATTGCAATGTTTGCCATTTTCTCAAAACAGGCCTCTGTATTTTTAGTAAAGTATTTGTCATTGGGTGCATTAAGTGACTGTATCAGCAAACTGGCTTATGGGAAGTGTAAAAGTGTGGAATCTGGTGTAGGGCTGGCAGAGGAAGTTAATCTTTAAGAAAACTTGTGCTCGGTATCCCTCACCCTCAAAAAACCTTCTGACTTTTAAAGTAGGAATAATGAAAACCCATAACCATGCAGAATTAGCTCACAGTGATTAAATTAGTAGTTAAAACATATCAGTTTAATGAAAAGTTATTTTAAATTCATTTTATAAAGCTTATTGCTTTAAATATATATATATATAATGGCTCTGTCAGCCTAGAATTAGAGTTTGCTTTGCTTTGCCTGGCATCCTTGTACAAATAGGTAATGGCCAGATATAGCCTTAACATATTCAGAACATCTTTCTAAATATCCTAAAGTGTGAAATGTTCCTATTTTTCTAGTTTTATATATTTTTGTTATTTTCTGCCAGTTACACTTTAGTTTAAATAGACTGGAATTATTGAATGTTGATTTCAATCAAGATATTTTAGGAGAAATTGTCATTAATTTATGGCCAATATTTAGATGAGGGTTTCAAAATATATATAATCCTTGTTACACTAATTTTATTCAAAGTTCTGTCATTGTGTAATACCAGCACTTATAAAACAGATTTGTTAGCCAAAAGCTAACAAAAATTTTAAAATATAATAAAGAAAAAGTTACAAAGAACAAAATAGGTTTTGAAGTGATGTTAATGTTGATGAATGGTTTTAAATGTATATCTTTATATAAACGATTTTAAATGTATTTTGAAGTTTAATAGTTAAGAATAACTACATTTGGGGCTGTATTTAGTGATAACATCTATAGAGAATTGAGTTGATATATGTTTTCCTCTGGTTGACAAAACTGAGAGTGAGAGATTTATTTATTAGGATGTTTGATGGTGTTATAAGAGGAGAAATACATGTTAAATTCTGAAAAGCCTAAATTATATAAAATATAAATTTTATATATAAAATGATAGAGGAAAAGGAGTTTAGAAGGGACATTCTTTACATTGATGATGACTTTTAGCAGTTATTAAAGCTGTGTAATTCTGAATTTTGACCTAGAGGAGGAAAATGAGTTAAAAAAGGCCATAGGACATAGCGACATAAAAGTGGACCTAGAGAGCCTGGTTAAGAGATTGTTGCAATTGTCCAGGTAGGAGATGATCTAGATTATACCAGATGTGAGCGTATGTGAAACTCTGCATGTGTGCACTTACCTGTGCGTAAAGAGGGAGAGGGACAGAGACATAAACACCTTGATGGGAAAATGAGCACATTTCACATATGCCAGGTATTTGAAGCAGATACCTGCAGTTTATTTGGTGACTGAAAAGCTTCATTTATAATTTTTTAATGTTTGCTGTTAAGATATTTTGTGGGAGGGAGGGATAAGGCAAAAAGGTATAGACAGAAAAAAAATAGAAACTAGTGTATCCATTCCACCACCATGAGATAATGACTATTAGCATTTTGGTATATTTCCTTCCCATTTTTTTCTATGAATATAGTTTTATGTCTTGAGAATCTTATTGTATATACATTTGCATGTCAAGAACTGTAAAGGGTCTGAGATGTTCCTTATTGGCATGCTAACAGTCTACTGCCTGTTATGCTAACACGGTAACTGCCTCAGTTTCATGAATGGAGGCAGATGACCAGAGACTTTTGGATCAGAGACAAAGGACTTTATTGCTCAAAGTGCAGAGAACAGCATCCACATATTTATGTCAAGTCCCCTTTCCCCGAGTCCCATGGAGGCAAGGAAGATAGGCCAGGTGAATAGCTGCACGTGCAGTGGGTTGCATTAAAAGAGAGCAGCCCTGAGTTTAGGGAACCCAAATCTTTTATAATGGGCAGTAATACACCTGCCCTTTGTTCTGGAGAAAGGCACTATTATACGGGGCAGTAAGCATGTCTACCCTTTGATCCTAAGGGAGATATTGCCTTTGTCTTCCAAGGCTATTCTCTATACAAACATTCTTGAAAGATTATGAGAAAAGAATATAGTGCCTTTGCTTGTAAAATGTGCAGAAATGCAAGACTCATGGAGAGTTCTCTCTCAACAAACATAATTGTTATCACATATCATTGGGTTCTTTTCATGAGCATTTTAAATGGCTGCATATAGCTCTAAAGAGTGAATTATAGGGTTGAGCATAATTTACTATCAATCCCCAGTTTTACTAATAATGATCTTTACATCATTTCCATTAAAAAAGCTTCACTTGAATATTTCAATTTTGGGAGGAGTGGGGTGAAATATTGGATTTACCATGGGTATGTGGTAGCTAAGTTGGAGTACATAGCACATGGGCTTTCCCTGATTTGAAGTCCATGCAGTCTCTTCAGCTTGGCCTTATGTATAAAAATCCACTAGCTCTGAACAGCAAGGATGTCTATTGTCTCAAGATGTTATCCAGAAGGAGACAGGCTCTGTGAAGCTTGATATTAACGCTGCCGTTGGTAGTCTGGGCTGCACTGGTTTTCTTCTGGCAAGTGGAGATATTTCCTGACATGTCTGCTGCTCACATGTCTGACTGAGCCTTAGACAGAAGCTCCTACTGCCTGGCATTAGTGGGGCCCAGAAAAGTCCATACAAATCCCTGCAGTGAAGAGTGGGAAAACCTGAGATCCAAATAATGACCATCTTGTCTAAACATCTGGAGGGAGCCTGGTCTGGTGATGGGGATTAAAGAAAGACAAAACAGGATCATGACCAGGTTTTAGTCCTGGGACTTATGTGCAAAGAAAGTATCCAGTATGGAGGCTTTCCTGGGGCTGTGGGAACTTCTAAGATATCTAGAATGTTGCAGAAGTGACACACATAGTTGGGAGAAGATTTCCTCAGTGGAAAGAGGACTAAATGAAAGATACCAGGAGAGCCATTTGCTAGTCAAAAATGGTCCCCCAAAGTTCCAGGTTAAAATTTGCAATAGATGTTGCCAGAATATTAGACTGTGAAATGAGAGGAGGCAGCTTTAATAATTTTCTGAGTAAGCAATGATCAGAGATTAAGCAAGAGTCAAAACATTGTAATTTTTAAAAAATGAGAGTACGAGTTGTACAGTAGTGTCTTCAAAGGTTTTTTAAAATTTTTTTGATTAATTTTTTAATGGAGGTCACATTGGTTTGTAACATTATATAAATTTGAGGTGTACATTATTGTATTTTGTCATCTGTATGGACTGCATGGTGTTCACCACTAGTTGCCATCCATCACCATACACATGTGCCCTCTACCCCTTTCACCCTTCCCCCCGCCCCTTCCCCTCTAGTAACCACCAATCTGTTCTCCTTATCTATGGGTGTGTTTATTTATCTTCCACATATGAGTGAAGTCATACAGCAATTGTCTTTCTCTGACTTATTTTGCTTAGCAGAATACTGTCAAGGTCTGCCCATGTTGTCACAAATGGCAAGATTTCATCTTTTTATGGTTGAGTAATATTCCATTGTGTATATATATATATATATATATATATACATAACATATCTTCTTTATCCATTCATCCATTGATGAGCACTTAGGTTGCTTCCAAGTCTTGGCTATTGTGAATGATACTGCAGTGAACATAGGGGTGCATATATCTTTTCAAATAGTGTTTTCATGCTCTGGATACATACTCAGAAATGGAATAGTTGGATGATATGATATTTCTATTTTTAATTTTTTTGAGGACTCTCCATACTGTTTTCCATAGTGGCTGCACTGGTTTGCATTCCCACCAGCAGTGTATGAGAGTTCCCTTTTCTCCACATCCTCCCCAACACTTGTTATTTCTTGTCCTTTTTTTTTTTTTTTTTTTGGCTGAGGAAGATTAGCCCTGAGCTAACATCTGTTGCCAATCTTCCTCTGTTTTTGCTTGAGGAAGATTAGCCCTGAGCTAACATCCATGCCAGCCTTCCTCCACTTTATATGCAGGTCGCTGCCACAGCATGGCTGATGAGTAGTGTAGGTCAGCACTCAGGAGCCAAACTCATAAACCCAGGCCACCAAGGTAGAGCATGCTGAACCCAACCATTACGCTACAGGGCTGACCCCCCTTGTCTTTTTAATAATCGCTATTCTGACAGGCATGAGGTGATATCTCATTATAGTTTCAACTTGCATTTCCCTAATAATTAGAGATGTTGAACATCTTTTCAATGCCTGTTGGCCATCTGTCTATCTTCTTTGGAAAAAATGTCTGTTCATATCCTCTGCCCATTTTTTGATCAGGTTGTTTGTTTTTTGTTGTTGAGTTCTTTATATATTTTGGATATTAACTGCTTATCAGATAGGTGATTTGTAAATATTTTCTCCCAATTAATAGGTTATCGTTTCATTTTGTTGGTGGTTTCCTTTGCTGTGCAGAAGCTTTTTAGTTTGATGAAGTCCCCTTGGTTTATTTTTTCTTTTGTTTCTCTTACGCGAGGAGACGATATTCAAAAAGATACTGCTAAGACTGATGTCAAAGAGTGTTATTGCCTATGTTTTCCTCTAGGAGTTTTATGATTTCAGGTCTTACATTTAAGTCTTTAATCCATTTTGAGTTAATTTTTGTGTATGATGTAAGCTAATGGTCTACTTTCATTCTTTTGCATCTGGCTGTCCAGTTTTTGCAACACCATTTATTGAAGAGACTTTCCCTTCTCCATTGTATGTTCTTGGTTCCTTTGTCGATAATTAGCTGTCCATAGATGTGCAGGTTTATTTCTGGGCTCTCGATTCCGTTCCATTGATCTGTGTGTCTGTTTTTGTGCCAGTCCCATGTGGTTTTGATTACTATAGCTTTGTAGTATATTTTGAAATCAAAGTGTGTGATACTTCCAGCTCTGTTCTTTTTTCTCAGGATTCCTTTGACTATTCGGGGTCTTTAGTTGTTCCATATATATTTTAGGATTCTTTGTTCTATTTCCATGAAAATGTTGTTGGTCAAAAGTTTTTCTAAAGTACAAAGTGAACTTATTTATTCCTTGAACAAACATTTTTGACACTCACTCTGTACTCAGTGCTCTTCTAGAAACTGGAGAATTGGTGGTACATAAGACAAATGCGATTCCAGTTTCATAGAGTGTCAAGTCTAGCAAACAAACAAATAATAAGTGTCTAAGAACCTTTTAAGTAGTGATGAGTTCTATGAAAAAAGTGTAATGTGACATGCCAGTGGCTTGGGAATGAGGTAGAAAGTGGGGAGGCACTGCCAGGGGGAGCAGCTAAAGAGGGCTTTTCTGTGGAGGATGCATTTGAGTTGAGACCTGAAGGATGAGGAGCTGAATGAGGCAAAGGCACTCCAGGCAGAGGGAAATGAAAAGTTTATGAGGTGAGAATAAGTGTAACATACTCAAGGACTAGGAAAGATTTCAGGAACAAAATGTACTGGAGCCTAATGATTGAGGAAGGAGACAGGCAACAAGATGATCTCAAAGAGGTGATCAGGGCCAGTAGGTATAACGAGTTGCAGGCATCAGTAAAGGGTTTGAATTTCAAGTCTAATAGGTGATGCAATGAATTTTTCATGCAGCAGAACGGTGAAATCCAGATTTATAATATGTTTAATGATTAATTTGGTCTCTGTACCAAGGAGACCAATGTCTACAAGAGAAGATGCTAGTGGTTGGGAGAAGTTTGGTAGCAGTAGATCAGTCTGGATAAGGGATGTATTTAGGAGTAAAACCTACTAAAGTTGTTGATGGATTGGCTCTGGATGGAGAAGGAAGGAAAGGAATCATGGATGACTTCTAGGTTTGGGGCTTGGGCTACATAGTGGATAGGGGTGTAATTACTGAGATAAGGAAGACTGCGGAAGGAATGGTTTTCGGTGAAATGACTGGAGAGCACCACTAATTGCATTGAAAATGGAAAGGGGATCCTAGTAAATATCTCTACCTGCCTTCGAAAGAAAATCTTACATGAAAAAATAATACTTGGTAGTTAAATTGCTGCTCAGTTTTATTGGATTGTCTTGGAGTACCTTGAACCTTATTTGGCAAATGGATGGATGGATGGATTACTAGATAGATGAATGGGTAGATGGATGAAAGTGTGTTAGAAGTGAATGTTCAGATTGATTCCCTCCATTTCTTTTTTTATTTTAAAGATTGGCACCTGAGCTAACAACTGTTGCCAATCTTCTTTTTTTTGTATATTCTAGTTGTGAGTGCCTCTGGTTGTGCTGTGTGGGACGCCGCCTCAGCATGACCTGATGAGCGATGTCATGTCCATGCCCAGGATCCAAACTGACAAAACCCTGTGCCACCAAAGCGGAGCTTGAACTTAACCACTCAGCCACGGGGCGGCCCCAGCTCCGTCCATTTTTAATATGCAGCTGTGTCTATGAAGCCATCAAAAGATTGCTGTCTCAGAGGACACAGCGTTTGGCTCTCAGGGATTCTGAACCAAACTACTTTGTTCATTCTGAGAGTCAGGGAGGTATTTGTCTTAAACATTGCCCATAATTCCTTCCCATTGAGACAGCACTCTGTGGCTCACTTTAACTAGAAATGCCCTTTTTTTTTTTAATTTCACTCTATAAAATAGATCACAATAATTTTTATTTTACCAGACAGGAAGCACTGCTTGCTGCCATCAGTGAAAAAGATGCAAACATTGCCTTGCTGGAATTGTCTGCCTCCAAAAAGAAAAAGACGCAGGAAGAAGTCATGGCCCTCAAGCGGGAGAAGGATCGCCTAGTGCATCAGTTAAAGCAGCAGGTGGGGCCTCCTGCGCCAAAGGTGTGTTTTGCTGGGTTTGGGGCCTTGGGTGCTTTCTCTGGGTTTAGCCGCTCTTCATTTTCCCACGTCCATCCTGCGGGCTCAAGCAGCTAAAACCAGGTAGGAGTGAAATGGCCTGAGTTGTTGCTGGGACACCATTTTACTGCTTTTCTGTGTTTATGTGCATGTGCCTGGGCTTGTGTGGTTTGCAACCTCTGCTGTTTTCCTTTCTTTTGTATTAGCATCATCTCCCCAGAGATAGCTCTCAGCTCTCTTCCTTCCAGTGGACTTTGTATGACTTCTGACTAAATCCTAGAAACTATGAATTAAATTCTGGGCACCTTCTTTCCCGTTGGACCTTTTATCTTCTGTCTTGCTCACTTTCTATATCCTATAAATGACTCCTCTCATCCAGTTCTTCAGATTTCTTTCTCCCCATACTTCCAGCTTTGGTTTTTCAACTATTTCCTCCAGGACTTTCGGCTGAGGAACATCTCCCAGCCCCTAGCACTGCCAAACTGTGCTTGGGGACTTCCCTGGCCATTATTTAGTCAAATTTTTTTTTTTTACCTCTTTACCCAATTATCCTGTTTTTTCCTCCTCTCTAGTTCACTGTATTTCTTCTGAGGGAAAAGGAAGAAGGGATAAAGTCCTAACTTGTGTAGAAAGTTCTTTGCTTTCTAGATGTTTTCTGGATGTGGCTTAAATGGAACTAATTGCACCTGAAGCATATTGCAAAATCATCCCTGAAATCTTCAGTTATTGTTTCTCCTCCATATATAGCTTGGGGCTTTTGGAAGCAATGGTTGAAGATATTCACTCAGATTATAGCCTCACTATGAAACCAATTCAGCAGATACTATGGTTCAATGGTCTGTGGTCTCACAAGGTGGCTGCCACATATTTGCTAGGGCCACATGTGGCTCTGAAGCTCTTTAAATGTCACATAGTACCACTCGGAGTATGTCCACATCGATTTCCACCCCCAGGACTGAATCCCTGCCTACTAGGGTGATCTGGTCTGAGCGCAGTGTGCAAGGTGAGTGGAAAGGAAGCCTGAAGGCGTAAGCTCCCTCCCCTCCCTCCCCTCCTAAGAAAGGAAAAGGCATCCTTTGGCCTGAGCCAGAGTCCATTCCATGTGGAGCTGCCTTGCTGAGAGAGACCACTGCCATGCCTGGGCGCCCTCTCCTGTAGAGGGAAGGTCCCAGTCCCTGCCAGACATTGGGGTCATTCCACAGAGCGGCTTGCCTCGCTGGTGCTGGCCCCAGGGGTGGGGGCCGCTTACACCTGACCTCTTCGTTTGGGGCTGTGCATCTCTTACACTGGATTTTCCACCCACTTGGCCACAGAAAGTCGAGATGAGCCTCCTTCTTTGCTTCCTCCTAATTCCTTCCCTGTGAGCCCTGCAACCTCCTCTCCTGCACTTAACCATTGCAGCTTTCTCCCACAGGTTTATAGACCTAGGAAACAGCCCCCAAGCTCGAATATACCATGCCCTTGTGATGCTGGCTACAGCCCAGATATTACGGCCAAGTACCACGGGTCCAGCTACGATGCATACATGATCCAAAGCTCTCAGGTCAGTCAGCTGCTAAGGAGACATTCGCCCCCGCCACGGGGTGTGGGGGTACATAAGAGCTACAGCCTCTCTGGACCTTCACCTCTTTTGATGATTTCCAGTATTAAGTGGCCATAAAGTCTGGGACCATAGGTGATGGCATCATATCTTGATTTGTAATGTAATTTCGTTTATTGTGTATTTGCCAATGGTTCCAGACTCTGTGACCACCTACAGGGCCAACTCTTCTGAAATGGCCTGGCATTGCTGCAAAGCCAAGGCTGCCCCAGAGGCCTTACTGTCAGGCATAGTGAATTATATTTTTCTTTTTGTCTCTTAGATACTTTGTCCCCAAATTGCCTCTACTTTTCCCAATAAGGAATTTTTTTTGAGGCTGCTTTTTTTCTTTCTCCGCATCATGAAAATGCACTCCTGGATTCCAGGAAGGATTGAGTGTAGCCCTTCAGTTTGCTCCTGGGAAACTGCACAAAGCCTTCATTATTTGCGACAGGCTTGGTTTTGGGTATCATGGGGCACATTTGGGAAACCCCAGCCATGCAGAGTTAGGCTCCCGCCTGGGCTAAGGCAGAGTCTGAAGGCCTGTTGTGGAAAAAGAGGCAGCGAAGGAGGAGGATGGGCTCCTTAGTGATTTAGATTTAAAACTTTTCCCCACACACTAGCGGCCACAAAGCAAGAAAGAGCACATGCATATATGTGTCCAGTTGCAAATGATAAAGATTCTAAGAATAATGATTAGTTTGCATATAAAAGCACCCCCTTTTTATTGAGTGTTTACTCTGTGCTGGGATGTATATCCAGTGTCCCTTGGGGATTTTGTCCCACAGTCCTCACGGCAGCCCTGTGGTGTGGGTGACAGGATTCTCTCCCTTTTCTAAGGGGCATAACTGAGACTCAGAGTGTGCAATAACCAGCCCAAGACACACAGCTGATCAGCAATAGAGCTTGGGTTTCAGATAGTCCCCTGAGTCTACAGATGCCCCACCAGGTTCAGGATGGAATTCATAGTGACAAGCGGGAGGGGATTCCACAAATTGTGAGGTCCTTTCTCTTTGCAAACCTGAAGTAGATGCCAAAATGCCCATTTAAGAATGTTCTCCAGCCATTTACAAAGAGTGGATTCTGCCTAAAGCTCTTAGACTTGGGCTTTTTGATCACATCAATGATTACTAATACTTTCGAGCTCTCACCATGTGCCAGGCATGCATCTAAGGGCTTTACATACATTAACTCATCAACTCCCAGCAAAACCAAAGGGCTGATGCTCTTGTAGAGAAGGAACCAGAGGTGCCTTGCTCATGCTTCACAGCTGGACCCACCATGATGCTTGCAGAGGTCCTTTGCCACACAACCATTAATGGATGTTGCAGATGCCATCTAGCATTGGACTGTTCAGGGTGAATCTCATTTGAGCACTTGTTAGCTGTGTGATCATGGGCAGGATACTAAACCTCCCTGAACCTCAATTTCCTCATCTGTAAATTGGGTTAATAATCTAGTTCAAAGGGTTGTTGTGAGGTATAGTGTGTACAAAGAGCTTTGTATGTACCTGGCACACAGTGGGTGTCATATACGTATGAGCTGCTATAACTGCTACTACTGCTAACTGATTTTATCACTACCAACCCTCAGAGGTAATTTGATTTTGATTTCGTCGTTGCTGTTTTTCATAAGCCTGGGAGTCATAGCTCATGGAGAACACGCTCTTGAACTGTGGGAGAAAGAGCTGACAGGTTTTGCTACCTTAACTCTCCTGGTCCTCCCTCCCTTAAAGCCCAAGCACTTGGGGAGCAATGAACAGACATGTCAGGAACCCTAGATCCCAGCTCCCAGCCTACACTGAAGAGGCGCATAGTGCTTATTGAACTTGCTTGGTTTATGTATGCAGCCCATGTAGACGTCAGTCTGAGAGGGCACCCCTGGGAGGGCGAGTTCCAGACCTCAGTTGTCATCACCTGCATGACTGACTCAGGAAAGCAGAGCTCTTTCAGGTGCCCAGGCCAATGGGAGAGGAAGGCACCGGGTCTAGGTGTTCACCTGCTCAATGTTCTTTGAAGATACTGAGGCAGACTGGCTCATGGAAGATGCTGTCCTCTTCAGGCTGCCTTTTGAGCCCATCTCATCTTATGTGGAAGGTTTCTCCATAGCCCACGCCATTCCCAAGGACTGAACATGAGTAGCTTATTCCCCACAATTATTGTACTTTACCAAGCACATAGTAGGTACTCAATAAATATTTTTTTGTGTGAATGAATGCATGATTGCCACATGGCAGGGTCTATGCCAAGTGCTTTATGTATACATAAGTTTACAAATATTGTCTCACTTTTTCCTAACAACCAACCAATGTATTGCATACCTACTATGTGCCAGGCTCTCTGCCAGATGCTGTAGATTCATCCACAACAGATATTTTACCTGCTCCAATGAGGAGAACATCATTCTTATTTTTGAGTTGATCAAATCAAGGCTCCAAGAGACCAGATGACTCAACTACCATCATACCTGGCAGTGCAGGGTTGGGCCCCTGTGCTGTTGGAGTGCTGACACTTTGCGCTTAGCTACACTGAATACTGACTCCCTAAAGCAATGCTGTGAGCCATGGATTAGCCCCCACACCTAATAGATGTCATCAGAGAAGCCAAGTTCCAATCCCTCAGCCTGTGGCTCCCAAGCTGCCCAGGGGCATGAGAGTAAGAGGGGATGGGTAGCTTGGTGAGACCGAGTGCCATATTGGAATTCAACTCAAGAACTATTCACTGAGTGCCTTCTGTGTGTTAGAATGCTAGGGTTTTTTGGAATACATCAGTGACCAAAATAGATAAAGACACCTTCCTCATGGAGATTACTTTTTAGTGGAGTTGGCGGGGGGAGCATGGAAGAGAAAGGCAATAAACCATGAACATAATAAATAAATAGAAAAAGAAAAATACAGACCAGTATAAGGGAGAACAGGAGTAGCAGGGTAGGATTGAGGCCTGGTGACAATGTAAAATAGGGTAGGTTGACAGGATGGGCTTCATTGGGAAGGAGACATTTGAGCAAAGACTCGAAAGAAGTGACAGAGTGAACCCTGTTAGATACCTAGGGGAAGAGTGTTCCTACAGAGGGAGCAGCCAGTGCAAAAGCCCTGAGGCAGAAGTGTCGTGGTGTGTTTGAGGAATAGCAGAGAGACTAGTGTGGCTGGAGTGGACAAGGAGGTCAAGAGGCGAGCTGTCAGAGCAGAAATGGGGTTGGGGGTAGGCTATGTAGGACACTTGTGCAGGATCTGCTAAGAGTGGTATGTTCTGGAGCAGAAATTCTCTGCAGTTAGGAAGCAGAATACACCAGCCATGCAGCCTTAGAACAGAGAGGACTCTCTCAGGTCCCAGTCAGAGTGCCCTGTTTACAGTTGCCCTACTGAGCCCAATCTTCAAATCCCCTGGCTTCAGCCTCCAAGGAGTTTCAGTGCTTAGCTTGCATTTTTAAAAAGCATTGCCATTTCCATTTGGAGCCACAAAGAACTAATGCCAGGATTTGCTTGTCATCGTTGATGAGATTTTTGAGTCAGAACATGTAATGTCTGTGCCTTGGAGAAGTGCAACCAGCCTCAAGGCCTGGCCAGAGATTCTCAAACCTAGTGGGCAGAAGCATGACCTTTTCTAAAGATAGATCTCATGATACACTCAACACCCTCCAGCCCTCACTGCTGGAAAACCATCCCTGGCTTCCGTTGCTGGTGGGATAAAGACAAATTCAAGCCAGTGTGCTCTCTGCCTTGTTCATGCAATTCCCTCTGCCTGGAATACATTTTCCTCACCTAGTTAATGCTCATTCACCCATTTAATCTCAACCCAACATCACTTTTTCAGGGAAGCCTTCTGGGACTTTCTCAAGTGGGTCAAATCCCCAATTTGGCACTCCTGTAGAATGTGTAAATCACTTAATTGCACTGTAACAGATGTAATTTTGCACTTGTTTTTGTGATTATTTGAATAGTAACTATCTGCCCTGCTAGTCTATGAGCTCTGTGAGGACTGAGAATGTGGCCTCATGAGTTTTTTGTTGACTGTTTATCTCTAGGCCTGGCACAATTACTAGCACATAGTGGGAATTCAGCAAATATTTGTTGAATGTATAAATGAGTGAGTGAATCACCAGGGTGGCTTATTTAAAAAAGAGACATCGTTGATCAATCATGACTTTAGACAAGACTTTAGACAATCCTCGTAATTCTTCTCACCCCAGTATTCCAGGCAGCCACTACCTATAGGAGTTGGTAGAAGACATGAGACCTGTTTGCCAAATGATGACCACAGAATGGTCCTGTGTCCTTTCTTGCCATTTTGTAAGACTCTTTATAGAGACGCCTTTTCCCTTACTTGAATTATTGACAATGGTGGCCATTTTGAATCTTTCCTCTGGATCTCTTCATTGTATTTTAGTTCAAATCCCCTCCAAATTTGGGGGTTCTTCTTGAATAAAATGTCACTGAGTTTCCAGATGTGGTAGAGGTTACTTGTTGTTATGAAGGGAGCCCCTCCATTTCATCCCTGAAAACTTCTGAGTGTCTCATAAATCAATGTGCCTAGAACTACCTAAACTCCTGTAAAACATCTGTCAAGGGAGCCTGAGAAGGTGATATGAAATGAGTTCAGAAATTCCAACTATGCTTAACAACAAAAGAATCTTCATGACGCTCTTCAGGTGTTGACATTTGGGTTGGTTCTAGGCTGAGCACAGTATAAAGGTAAGCGAGCAGTACAAATTAACTTTCTGCTACTTGTTGCATAAAAGAAGATAAAGGATTAATCATAGTTTGGTCATAGACATATAAGTCTATCATATAAGTATAAGAATGCTTTTGTATTCTTCCCAGTTCCATTTCTTCACCAGCACACACCTCTGACACTTTTACTCCACCTCTTTTTAAAAAAAATCTGGCTTCCAGATTTTTGCAATTTTGGGAGAGGTTCTCAATTGGGAATGAGTTGTTTTTTTCGTTTTTTTGTTCTTTCTCTAAGAAGACTAGTTTTAAAAATATTGTTAAAAATTACCATCTTTCTTTTGTGAATTGGATCCAGTCTCCCCCCTCCCCAACTCTTTTTGTCCACCCTTGAAGAAAGGACTGACATCAAAATAATTAATTCTGAAATCATTGGATTTTCCTGCTGCTAAAGGGTTTTTGAAGAAAGCTTAAAACTAAATCTTACCCCCTAAGCCTTATTCCCAAATGCTCCCCTGTGTGCTGAAGTAGTGATATGCACATCCTTGATGGAAATGCCTTTTTAAAATGAGGGCCAGACACTATTGTTTAAAATTAGAACCAGCTTATTTCTCAGAACCAGTTAGAATACTTTTGTGATCAGAGATAAATTATGCTTGGTTTTCTTTTCCCTTTCCTACCAGTTCTGGGCATTGTTTTTGGCTACCGGGAAACACACTGGTCAGTTGGGAGCAGAAACGCATTAAGATCAGGACACTAGTCCACTGGTTCTCTCTGTTTTCCCCTAGACTTTGCAGAGAAGAAAGAGCCTATGTCCAGGTCAACATTCAGGAGGCTGTGCCAAATCTGCACAGTGTAATCTCTTTGGGTAGAGTCCCCCCTCTCCCCTCTGTTGTCCACAAGGTCAGAGGACTGTCTCTGAGAACTATTTAAAGGGTGTGGCCAAGAATGGGAGAAGGTGGAGGCTGCCCTGGAAAGTCTTCAGGAGAGTTGGCTGTAAGGATGGGATCCCAGTCACAATTGGATCTTGGGCAGAGGCAAAACCATCCTGTCAGGGAAAGTGGGAAGCACCTGAGTCGGGTGGTTGGTCAGGCATTTCTTTCCCCCTCTACTTGAGGCCACCCAAGGTTGTGCTTCCTACTTACACTTCCATTGCATTGTATGCAGATAACTTTTAATTACCCTTTATGGTTCAGGAGGTGAGCACAATTAAACAGCGGTGGAGGAACTCCATGTAGTAGGGTTCCCATAGCCTCCTGTTGTGGTTGGATGAGCTCCAGAAAAGCTTGATTTGATCCCAGCATTGTAATGCATTGCAGACTTGCCCCAGATTGAATTGCTGAAATGCAAATGCATTGGTTTTCATTGTAGACTTACTTTGGTTTAAGCTGTTCATGTCCCACTAGTAGAATCTAGCCACATCTCCATTTATCATTGACTTCACTGCAAAGTACCTTTACAGTATGTCTAGAGAACCCCTTTTTAAAAAAGAAATATTCAGATCCCTCTCGGCAGGGCACGGGCAGGGCATTCTCATGGAGGTAAAACCTGAACTGCTCGTTGTTACTCAAAACAGTTTCCTCTTAGTGTCCAAGTAATTGGTCGGGACACTAGTCTGCTCTCTTAGCCTGGAGACATTCCTCACTCTAGGCAGCTGGTGCCTCAACCCAGTGCTCAGGGAATCCATTCAGTTTGCCAGTTGCAACACAAAATAGCACTCAAAAATTGTTGAGACAAAGTATTTAATCTGCCATTCCATATGTTTCTCAAATCCCAATTAGAAGTGCATCTTCCCAGAGCATCAAGCTGACTCTGATGGATCAGTTTCTGAGTCTTTCATTTGAACAAAGCCAGGTTTTAAAAACCATTTAGTTCCCTTCCCTAAGCATTTACGGAGCACCTTTGGTGGGATTGTGTTGCACACTCTTGGGCTATAGAAAGAGATATTGACTTTTTCTTGAGCTTTGGATTTTTATCATCTCTACCACCAGTAAGACAGATATTAGCTCAGGAAACAGAAAACAGGGCACATTGCTATTTTTTGGTACAGAGGTGTTACCAGTGTTCAAAAATCTTTGCTTGCCGGAGGAGTCAGGGAATGCTTCCTTTAATAAGTAGGAATTCCTGTGAATTTTGTGATTGGCAATCCATTGCCTATCTTTTGTGACAAATGCCAATCCAGCCGTGATACATTAAGTTTTCAAAGATCTAGTGTAAGTGCATGTTTTAGAAAACTTATTCTTTGCTTTTAAGTATACCTTTTTAAGTAGAAAAGCTTGAAAAGCCCGGCTTTACCACTGTGTTGCCCCACTTTTAGAAACACACAAATGGAAAGAGGAGTCTGACTTGTAAGTTTCAGAGCCATTTGCCAGCCTCGCTTCAGTAATTTGAAGCACCCGCACGGTATCTAGCAGTTGGCAGCACACATAAGAATAACAGGCTTAGCTGAAGGTGACCAAAACAGAGAATAGCGTACAAATGCCAAGAAGATCTCTCACGCGCTGTCTCTCTCTTTTTTTTTATTCAAATTTCACATCTGTGCTCTATTTTTAAACATTTATTCTTTAAGTGATAACGCATGTTTTACCAAGCCTCTTATTGGATTAGACATGTTTGAAATCCTCTCAACTTTAACCTGTTCATTACTGCCTCCAAGAACATTTGGATCCACCGCCAAAACAGAGAGTGTATCTAGAGGAAAGTTCCCAAAATGTTGGCCCCCAGGGAGCCATTGTACTTGGGGAAAGGAGGGATCCAGCCATTGCACTGGGTAGTTTTGGGGGGATCTCAGACTGACATTGCTTCAGAAGGACTGAACTGTGAGTGGAATGTGTGCAGTGTTCTTTCTCTTCATGATAGTTTTTCTATTCACATTTTAGAGCAGGAGGAACTAACAGTTTTTGAGCTCTTGCTGTATACCTGGCACTGGGATAGGGGTTTTAAATATATTATTTCATTTCATCCTCATAACTCTGAAAACCAGGTATTATTAATCCCATTTCAGAGATGAGGAAGCTAAGGTCCAGGTTTGGGCAAAGATGTCATAGCTAGTGAGGGGTCTCACTCCAAAGCCCTTCCATGTTCTTCCCTGCAGATGTCCCCAGATTGGTGTGATACCTTGTTTAGGTCATAACCCCATGAAGTGGGGCTAAAAAGGAGTATGAAAGGAAGGCTTTATTCTGTGACCCTAAGCACCACTCCCAGCCCCTCCCACTGGCCCCAGCTGGGCCTCACCGTGACCTGAGGTCACATGCACAGGCTGAGTAGGGCGACTTATCTTTTCCTGCATCACCAGGCATCACCCGCTGCCATGGGGTAGAAAGGCTGCGGGCTTGATCAAGTGTGCTGCCTTTTCTGTTTTCTGGCATGAAATGTTGGCCCTTGCCTCTTGCAGCCTTTGTGTTTCGTTCTTAAGAGCTGCTTGAAAGTCTTTTTCCCGTTTAGTTTTTCATTTTCTCCTTCATCATTTAACATATAAAAACAGGTTTCTCCTGCGCCCTGTCTCCCTCTCCCTCCTTTCCTTCCTCTCATCATATAATTAAAAGTCCTTTCAGGCTGTCTTCACCTTATCATTTCAAATGAATTGAAAAAAGATCCGACTTCCTGCCCTTGTGTCTTCCTGATGCTGAATTTCAAAACGAAAGAAAAATCCTTTTTCCCTCCCTTTTCACTTCATACTGCCCCTTGAATAACTGTTTAAATTGTGCTGATTTTGTCATTGATCAACACTGTGGTGCAAACTGAGTTTGCCCTTCCCTGGCTTCATAATTTTCTCTTTTTAAGCTTTTTCAAGTAATAATTTAACAGGAAAAGAATTTTTCACCCTCCTCTCTCATGATTACAGAAAGGCAATGATCACACACGGAACTTAACCTTGCTAGTCGTTTATCTGTGCTCTTACTTAACTCTATGTTCTTTGGGGTAAGATGCTACTTTCTTTTTTTATTCTCTGCAACATGCAAAAGGCAGAGTTAAAAGTTCCAGAATCTTTCATATTTTCTGTTTTTAAAAATTTTTTACCCATAATAATGCATTATATTATAAAATAATAGGGATTTAATTTTGTAACCATCCTTATTATGTAAACAATACTTTTCCATAGTTGAAAGCATATAAATAATTGCTTTATCATAAAAATAATATATATTCATTATAGAAACTTAGAAAAATGTAAATAAAAAACCCAAATCACCCATAATCCTGCCACTCAGAAATGACTGTCATTAAGATTTATAGTTTCCTACATTCCGTTGTCTACATACATATTTGAACAAAGACATGCCATACTACATAAGAAAGTTTTTTTAGGCTTATAAACATTTAACATTGCGTGCATTTTCCCATGTCCTTAAAAGCCTTCAAAAACATATATCTTGGTTGTATGATTTCCATCACTGCCATAATTAATTTTATCATTCTCCTATTGTTAGAATTTCAATTTTTTTCTAGTTTTTCACTTTTATAATCACACTTGAACATCTCAGTACATAAATCTTTTTATTTTCTGTTATTTCTCATAGGATTAGTTAATTCCCAAAAGTTGAAATATTAGAGTTATGGGCATTTTAAGGGTTGTAGAGAATTAAAAAATAGCCTTCTCCTACAAAGTGCTTGACATTTGTAAGTTTTTTCATACATGTCAACTGTCTGTGTTAAGTTTGTCAAGACTACACTCTGATGACATGCCACTCATTGATTTGGGGCAGAATATTAGTGTAGGTAATGCAAGTGGTCAGTAAGCTGAGGGAGCAAGAGGCCGAGGGAGATTTTTTTTTTTTTTTAAAGTACTGTCTCTAATTTCTTTTTTTTTTTTTAAAGATTTTATTTTTGTCCCTTTTTCTCCCCAAAGCCCCCTGGTACATAGTTGTATATTCTTTGTTGTGGCTCCTTCTAGTTGTGGCATGTGGGACGCTGCCTCAGTGTGGTTTGATGAGCAGTGCCATGTCCGCGCCCAGGATTCGAACCAATGAAACACTAGGCTGCCTGCAGCGGAGCGCGCGAACTTAACCACTCGGCCACGGGGCCAGCCCCCTGAGGGAGATTTTTAAAGCTTCTTAGGGAAGTAGGCATGGGAAGAAGTGGGCAGTTCATTCAGCAAATCTTTATTGAGCGTGTACTATGTGCCAGATACTGTTCTGGCCCCTGGGGATGAACAAAACACAAAATCCCTGCCCCGAGGGAGCTTGTATTCTAGTGGAGGGGCTGAATAAAAAACAAAATAAAGCCATCAGGTAGATGACATGTTAAATGACAATAAATGCTATGGGGCAAATAATGTTCTGTAAGGTGTCTGGGGAGTGGTTTTGAATAGGGGGTTCACAGGACACCTCCCTGAGAAAGAGACTGTGAGGGAAGACTTGCAGGGCGGTGGGGAGTGAGCCATGTGGAGCTCTGTGCAGGGAGGGAGTCCTCAGTGGGGACAAACTGCAGCCAGGAGAGTTGGAATCTGTTCTTCTCGGGTCCAAGTCCCAAGTGCAGTTGCTGAGTTGACAAGGTGGGGGAGCCAGAACCTCACAACACCAATGTTTAGATGAGATTATTTTTAAAAAAATACACACACAACAACCGAAACCCCCCTCCCTTATCTCTGCCCTGATATGGCCATTGGGAAATGGCCATTGGACACAGCTAGCAAATCTTTATTCAGATGATCTTTGACACAGTCTGGGAATGGAATTGTGCAAAGAGGTTGTAAGTTCACATTGGACAGAGAGGCTGTCATTTCAGAAAACAATGAAAACTGACTGAAAAAGAATGGCAGTTCAGAAGGTCCCAATCCAGGAAGGTTCTTATGCCCCAGAAACCTCCAATTAACCGGTTATTTTGAGGCTGGTTTATTTCCTCTGTCTCGTGGCCCAGCACTCCTAGAATTACAAACGGAACTCAGAAGCCCACCAGAACCTCTACCGCTTTGGGCTCCTGTGGGTATGCCAAAGCCCCTTTGGGTGCTAGGGTGGGAGGCAGGTATATGGGTCACAAGGCCAGGCAGAGTTTCTGTCAGTCTTCTTGGTTTGGGGGCCCAGTGTTCTCAGAGATGTCTGACGCAAACAGCCATACCGAAAGTATAATGTTAAATATTTCAACAAAACAAGGCAGCCCACTTCACCAGGGAAGCCCTGGCAGGTAATAGAAAGTGCAGGATCTGAGAATGGATCTAGGGAGTTCTAGCCCAGCTCTGACTCCAGCACGCTGAGAAACCTTGGGCAGCTCCTTTTGCTTCTCTCTCACACGCTCCATTTCCCCATCTGGAAAGTGAAGGGAGTGAACTAACAGACCTCTAAGCTTCTTGCAGTTTGATAGTCAGAGACTCTTCCAGCATATTCACACCTACAGTACATTGAGTATTTGACCTGCACCAAGGATTTTGAGGGTGCACAGGCAAAGGGCAATACTTGCTTTCATGGAGCCTACAGTTGAGGAGGGGAGATGTATTGCTCAGTAGGAGCTTAACACAGCTGTCATTTCTTGAAGAAATGATATTCTAGACACAGTGTTGTACTTTTGTCTTATTGCAATCCTCACAAAAACTCAGAGAGGTGGGCCCATCATTATCCCCACTTTGCATTTGGGGAAACCAAGTCACAGAGCTGGTGAGTGGTTGAGCCAAGATTCCCTCAGAGAGTCTGCCTGTTGGGGTCCAACTCTTAGCCCTTTTGTTTTCCCATCACAGTGCAGTTGCCATCTTCCCACCAGGGAATATTTGAGAATTCTAGATTTCAAAGAAGACAGGGAAGAAGGAATGCTCTGACGTTTGCTTATTTGGCTTGTGTAATCCTGACTCATCTCCACTTATTAGTTGGATGATGATGAGCAGGTCAACTTACCTTCCTGTGAAATGGGTGTGTTGTTTTCTACCTAACTCACAGAGAAGCATTATTGTGAAGCATCTTCTCTGGGGCAAGGTCTTTAAAAACCCTTAGAGCAGTACAAATGTGCAGGATGTTGACCTCATTCTGAGGTGCAAAGATAGGGCTATCTTATTCTTCCCCACAGGGTAGCACTGTGCTTTAAGGAATGATGGTTCCAAACTGTCTCTGGTGACAACCCATTGACACAAACCTGCTCCACAAGACTTATTCCCCTGACCGAAGAAGACAGAACTTGAGTGGCAATGTTCATAAATAGACTCCCCTCTTCTGCTTTTCTGGGAGCCAGACTCTGATTTATCCTTGAAGAAAAATAAATAGTGCAGAAGGTGCAAACATTGCCTTGAAAGAACCCAGTTCAGTATGAGTTCAGACATCTTCCTTCCAGGAAAGGAGTGTCCAGACCGCCCAGCCCCAGTCTTGCTTGTCCAGGCTCCTGGGGGGTCTGGGGCCAGGGTCTTCTGAGGCTTCATGAGATGAGGTTGGGCTTCCAGGGAGAGCCTCTGTGTTCCTGAGCTTTCTAGTGATGCAATCCTTGGTGAGGTAGGGAAACAAAAAGCTGATATTTTGGAGGGGAAGAGCCATCTCCAGGGGCTTATTTTTTATGAACCAAAGACATTTAAGTGTTGCTGATTTATCTTAATAACAGAATCTATGAGCAAATGTCCCAGTTGCCTCTTTGTGCTTTTGGCAAGTAGGGATGAGAAATGGAATGGAGCAGGCCCAATCAGAGCTGGCTAGCCCAAAGTTCAAGTCTTAATCTTCCTCACTCCAAATATGTAACTTAGAATTGTTTCCAAAGTTTTCCAAGTTGCAGGTGGACACCCAGCTTTGGCAAGAGGCACAGCGGGTTCCATCACCAGTTTTTCTGCTTCCAGAATAATTTTCTTGGGCTCAAGAGGAGGAACGCCTGCATCTCCCCTAAGTAGTTTAGTTCTTTAAGATCAGTTACCGTGTTCTGATTCTGAGGGTCCTGTTTCTGTATAAAGAAACTTTCTTTTGTCACGTGAGGAGCCCTCCTGCTTGTCGTACACGTGATTGGAACTCTCAGAGGACACCACAGGGCTGCTCTACAAATCCTCCTGTGTCGGGGCTGGAATGAGACCATGATGAACCCAGTGCCTTAGAAGTTGGAATATAAATTATGTCAAGGCCATGTTCAGTGTTGTAACATTTGCTAATCCTTATTAGATATGGATAAATTCTCATGGCTTAATTTGGCATGTTGAGCCAGTTCTTCAGATTGTCTTTGGGGACTGGAAAGGAAATGCACAACTTTACTATAATTTTTCTTTTGTTTCTTTAGAATAGGACATAATTTTTTATTGTTAGTTGGTGGAAACTTTGGTGAATCATGGCCAACTGTGGCTCACCCCCACAGGAAGAAAGCATCAGACGTTAGCTGAGAACATATTCTTTGAAACAAACCAGAATATTTGATTTTTGAAATATCTTCCTACTTAGAAAACATGCTGTCCAACAAATATTAATGTTCTGACCAAGACCAGGAGAATTGAGGAAGTAGAAAGCTACAATTTCTCTCTGAGGAAAATTTTAGAGTGATGTGTGATGCTTTAGTTTAATAATAACTCCACTGAGCATGGAAAGAGTATATGAGGATGCAGGTACAGCCACAAGAACTCACAGAGCATCCTTCTCTCTCTTGGTCCTTACTTCCTCCAAAGTGGAAGGAGCTAGGTATTGGCGAGAAGTCAGGAATTCCACATTCCTTTACCAGGTCACCCACATAGACATGACCTTGGGCACATCCTGTCATTTTATTTCCATTCCTGGAATTTGGTCCAAAAAATGTACTTGATAATAGGTTCTCCTTTTTGCAGCCAAACAGTTTTATGTTGAACACCATTGTTGAGTATTTTAATTTGCTTGGGTGGAAAGCTATTGTTCTGTTCTTTTCTTTTATCAGCGTCTCACATAGGTAGGTGGTCAGTCGTGAATGCTCAGTAATTCCCTTTAAGGGACTTGACTCTTGTTAAGTTTGATGGGTCCAATCATGTTTGGGGGTTGTTGAATCAGTTGGTATTATAGTTACAAAATTATTTAAGTAAGATTCTTGTTCTGTTTGTAATTATGGGTTTGTGTTAACAGATCTGTTTTGCAGATTTTTATGAGCAGGCATCCTCTTGGGCAAATCCACCATGAATTCTTAGTGGTGTTAGGGCAGGTGATTTTTCACCTCTGGGGTAGCTTTTCAGAATAGCGATCACATGAAAAAGATAGTTCTATCCTCCTAGCCACACCCAATTTTCAGCTTCTGCTGAGAGCAGGACCCAAAATTATCCCCGCGTCTCCTTATGAAATTCTGTTGAAAAATGTTAGTCCCTGTGCACTGTTCACAAAAGCCAAATTACTTTTGGAATGTTCAGTGGAACTCTGGGAATCCAGATAGGGATCAAGGAAACGGCACAACATCTTACCCCCCTACCCCCCCAGCCCAATCTGTTGATTGATTTGTAGGAGATTATTCTCCTTAACTTGAACCCTCTGAAATGAAGTCTTGAGTCTAACTTCTATTGTTTGTTTGTTGATTTATTTATTTGTTTGCTTTTTAATTATTATAATTTGTTCTCAGTCAAACTCAGAGAATGCAAAGGAAAATTCTGGGAAAGCGGAGGTCTCATTCTCCAGTCAAAGCAATATTCTCCTCATAGTTTGCCGGGAGGCTGGGCTGTTTCTCAGATCTTTTACAGTGCTGAAATGCAAATCAAAGGAAAACTTCTGGAACAAACCAAACAAAAACCATGCAGTTATTCAGGGACAGAGTTGGTACGTGCTTATGCTGGTTTTCATACCCAACAATATCAAGATCTTTATGGGAATGTAAGCTTTCCAGGACCTCATGGAGACATCCCTGAGGAAGTGAGAAAACTTGAAAAGGAGGAAGAAGGAACCCTTTCCTGATTATTCTTCAGCAGTAGCATACTGAAAAGAGACAGTGAGCAACATCGGACCTTTTCTACGTGTACAGTGATTCCTGGCTTGGAACTTCCAAAAGGCTTAATGCTGTGCTCCATAGACTCATAGATAAAGAAGGAAGGTCACAAATTGGAGTGGAAAATAAAACGCAAGAATTACAAAAATGATACAGGTTATTGTTTAACTTCCAGTACTCTGTAATATTTCTGGCTATCTGAGACATGGGAAAATTCTCAAAAACGATTTACATGTGTCTTAAGATTTAAAATAGTTATATTAACTGGAGCAGCAGTTCCGAAACCTGGCTCTGTTTTGACGTGGCCTCGTGAGCTTCTTCCCTGCCCTCAACAAACACAAGCTCCAGGACCAGCCTTCCGACCTACACACTCAGCATCGCAGGGGAGGAACACCAAAAGCTGGTGGATCTGATTGACAGACCAGCATTTGGAAGGCATTGATCTAATGAAGGAGATCAGCAATCCCCAAAGCTGGAAATCTTTGGGTCCCAAAATTCCTTGCTCTCTCTATATAGATAGCCTTGCAAATTCAGGTACTGAACACATAAAATAAATGGCGAGATTTGGGATGGCTTTTGGCTGCAAGTGTGACCAGAAGAGATGTAACTGGGGACTGGCACAGGACTATGTAACAGGAGTGAGGGTGGGAGTAGAGATAAACCTGTCAGCACAGGGCATACAATGATAATGGGTAAGAAAGACAATTGGTCAACAGAGTTTATTGAGTATGGAGAGGATCTGAGCCTTGTTCCATACATTCCAGGGCTATAAAAAGGAATCAGAAGCCACAGACTGAGCTCAGGTACCTAGAGCACTTCCCTTGATATCCAGCAGCCTGCTGATGCCTTTTGCACAAAATC
Organism: Equus quagga; assembly: GCF_021613505.1. Classification (NCBI taxonomy): domain Eukaryota; kingdom Metazoa; phylum Chordata; class Mammalia; order Perissodactyla; family Equidae; genus Equus; species Equus quagga. The sequence continues at coordinate 131,292,357 of NC_060267.1, forward strand.
AGAGAGGTTGAATAAATTCCTGGTAGTTAAACAGCTATTAAGTGGCTCAACTTTGACCATTTGACTTAGGCCTTCTGACCCCACTTTTAGTTTTCTTTGCTCTCCAGGACACTTTCAGTTATGGAAATTGTCTTAATGGGGTCCATTTGAGCCCAGCTGTGATAGAGGCTATAGGACCTGGTTTTATAGGGAGGGGTCCCTCCCTGCAAGGGATGCACCAGGCTACAGATGAATCCACGTGTACATGATCAGAGACTAGAGACAGAGATTAGAGACTAGGGATTAGAGACAGACCATCTTTGGGGAGAGTTTCTGTGGAGGAAGCTGGGAAGGGGTTGATTGTTCAGGAAGAAAGGGAAGAGGTTGGCCTTGCCCAGCGACTGAACTGTTTTTATCTGATGTGCAAGACAATAGGGAGACACTGTGTATTCTTAAGGGAGAGTATGATATGAAAACTGTCAATGTAAAGCAAGTTTGGAACCAGCATTTTTGATTAATGATAAAATGGCTTCTGTGATTAGTTTGCTGGGTCATTTCTGCCCATGAGAGTTTGTCCTGGATTTGATGAAGCTTGGGCACCTCCCAGGGCATGTTCTTGTTTTTTGCATACTTAAGAATAGTTAGTAATGATTTGAGTCTTTCATTAATGCACCCCCACCCCCACCATACCAAGGATAAAATAACAGCTTTCTTCAATTATATAGCCCATGAAACGTGGAAATTTGAAGTCTTTCCTTTATAGCACAAATTTCAAATAGTGTCTTAGAAAGCTTTAGGACCAGAGATCCTTGGACCATTAACCTTAAAATTCCAGAACTAAAAGCCTTATTTTGCTACCAGTTTCCAACTCATGTCTGTTCCTAGATAGTCATTATGGTGCCTTATTCTTTTAATGGGTTATTTCCAAAATGTGAGAGAGCGAGCGAGAAAGAGAGAGAGAGCGCGCAACAGTCTACCATTTGATTTTGGGTGCTGTTGTTTTGTTTTGTCGAGTAGGACCTTGCCTGAAATGTCCCCAGGCACATGCTGTTTCTGAGCCGTAATTATGCTTTTTAACCCACTCTTTTATGTCTGGGTCCTTAATGTCCAAGCTCCTATATAATTACCAAGTTGAGTGTGTGGGAATGAGAGAAATATTTTTTGCATGACTTTAGCCTGTACATTACTGCAACGCCATATTATTACAAGATATTTCCTGAACTTGGAGCTGTACTATTAACTTGCTCAACTTGAAAAGACCCGGCAAAGAGATACTCCCAATCTTTGGCCGATGATACGAAACTCCGATGGACAGTGACTTGATCCAGCTGAGGGCCTTAGGGCTCTTGGGGGAGGACTTGAATTTGGCTCTAGTGCATCGTTCAGCGCCTGACAGGGACTTGGGAACCTTTCCTTTTCCATCCAGCTGTTTTGCATAGCCGCAGCCACGCCTCTCATTGCAGTTGTGAAGTGTGAGCATTCTTCAGTATTTGAAAGGGGCCAGATTTGTTAACAGCCTCTCCTGGAGGAGCTTATGGTGTTAGTTTGCTAAAGTGGAGAGAGATTGGTGATGCTGATTGTTAAGAGTAATCAGAATTTCAGGGATCCGGCTGGAAGGAGGAGAGCTGTGGCCAGCAAGGCAGAGCTCCGTTTAATCCCAGACTGTTGAGGTTCCCTGGAATAGAGGACAGCAGAGTCTTGGTGCCGCAGGGCAGTCTCAGGAGTCCCCTGAACTAACGTGATTTCAACACCATTTCCCCTGAATTTGAGAAGCAGTTGATAACTCAGCATTTTCGTATATGGAACAGAAAAATCTTTTTTATAGTTTCATTTTTGATTTCCTGTAGTTTATTGAATATTCAAATAATATGGAAAAGAATAAGGGAGAAAGTAAACTCCCTGGAATTCAAGCACTCAGTAATAACCATCAATGTCTTGTGCTCACCTTTCTGGATCTTTCTCCCCTATGCATGTATGTGTCCATGGACACATGTACATATGTAAACCTGCAATTGTTTATATGTAGATATTTGTGCACTGTTTTACATTGACAAGTGTTTTACTGTCTGTTCCTCTTTCTATTCAACTGTACGTGTGATCCTCTTTCATTCTGAGGAATATAAATATACATCACTTTTGAATGGCTTCTGAAGATTTTATTATATGAATAATGGATATTCGATAATTTGTTAAACAAAATCCCGATGTATGGACATTTTGTTTACTTCTCATTAATTGCTACTGTGATCAATATCCCAGTGAATATCCTTTTATCCTTTTATCCCTGTGCACCTGTCCAAGTTTCTTTTCAGGAGGAGACTGTTGGACTCCAGGGCATGCATATTTGGAATTTTGATACATAGTGCCAAATTGCCCTGCAGAAAGTTTATACCAGTTTACAATCCTGCCAACAGTGGATGAAAGATCCTAAAGAATAGGGAAATTAACTTTCCATTTTCTTAGGCTTTTCTGAATTTTACCCGCCCCTGGAAATTTACCTCTAAATGCTTAAAAGACATATGCATTTATGAAGTGCTGAAGGTTTGGTATCGATCCACATCCAGATTCCAGAACAAGTTATTTAATTGGTGGTTTATGAAACTTGGAATAAAATCAGCAGTCACTGAGATTGTTTATTTGTTCACTAAGATTAAGGAATGCTAAACTCACTTTGTTTGTTAATAAGGTTAATATAAAGACAGTTCCAGGGAATGGCATAGACACAGGGTACCAGGATTTCAGCTAGACCTTTGACACAACAAAATCCAACAACAAAAAATATTTATTTTACCAGATGGAGAAATAAAGACTGAATGGTGGTCCAGTTGAATGGATTTATATTTGATTGAACAACTCTACCCTAGGCGGGTTGGTTAGGGAATCCTGTCACCTCTACAGGGAGGTTGTCAGAGTGCTTAACTCTGTCCTTCTAGCGTGTACATGGGCTTAATTATATACAGCTTTTGAAAACACACTTTTTCAGAGTGTGATGCCTCAAAGCTGGCAACATTAGCTAAAACAATGGAAGACATAATTAGAATTGAGAACTAGCTCAGCAGAATGGAACTGTAGACCCAAATTTAGTTAGGATAAGTCTAAACAAATATTCGGTAAGGAAAAGAATGAAGTTTATATTTGGAATTAAAATTCTAGGAGGGGGAGAGTATGAATGGCAGGGGAACTGGCCACCAGGGTATGAGCTTAATCAATTGCAAATTTGAATATTAGTCATCACTGCACAGCAGATGCTACGAACTCAGTGCAACCTAAGAGTATATGAGTTATTTTTAAATAGTATTTAGCACAAGTAGGGAGACAGGTGAAGACTTGAAGTCAGGCTGTGTTCGGGGAATTGTTCTCTAAGAGGAGTCCTGACACATTGTAATGACCCCGTCTGTGATGGTGTACAGAGAGGGGACCAGGAGAAGTCGAGAATGACCAGTCGAGAGGACAAAGAATGATTAGGCTAGTTAGCTAGAGATAAAGGGCATAACTGTATTAAATGTCTGAAGACCTGGGCCCTCTCCAAACAGGCAGAATTAGGACAAGTGGACTGAAACTGTCGCCCAAAAGCTCAAAATATGTAGGGAGGAGGGGGAACATCCCATTTAAGCCATGTAATGCATTGTCTCATAAAATATCGAGTTTCCCATCTCTGGTGGTAATGCATCCAGCAGGGCTGCTACACAGGGAATTCCTGTTTGAGGGAAGAGGGTTGTCTTAGATTCTTTCCACCAAACACACGCGTGATGAGTGGCGTTTACATGCCCAATACTCTCCCATGATGGCCCAGACTTTGAAAACACCCAGAAGTCTTTTGCAGAGAAGTAAAGCACCATATTAGCTGCTAACACTGGGACTCCTGTTAATGCTCCACCAATAATCACCACCTGCTAGGGCTGCGGCACAAAGGGAAGGGAACTGGCTCTGTGTGCATCCCAGCACACCAACTAACTAGTACGTCCCCCTTTTCTCTCCTGCTCAAGTGAACATTTCCAATGGGAATGTGTTCCAATGGTCGGGTTCCGGCACCCTCAAATCTAACCTCTCTGTGTTTTTTCCCTTTCTCTTTTTCCCTTTCTCCCCATAGCCTGCTCTTACTTGTTTTCGTCCCATTTTAACTTAGTTCTTCTCTTCTTGAAAGTAGTTCCCACTAATTTTCTTTTCTTGTTTTTTGAGGAAGATTAGCCCTGAGCTAACATCTACTGCCAATCCTCCTCTTTTTGCTGAGGAAGACTGGCCCTGAGCTAACATCTGTGCCCATCTCCCTCTATTTTATATGTGGGATGCCTGCCACAGCATGGTGTGCCAAGCAGTGCCATGTCCACACCCGGGATCTGAACCGGCAAACCCCGGGCCGCCGAAGTAGAACATGCGAACTTAACCACTGTGCCACTGGGTTGGCCCCCCAACTAATTTTCTTTATATATACAATTATTCTCACAACCAATAACAAAATTTCCCCAAGAAACCTCCCAAAAAAGCGGACCAAAGGACATGAAAAGGAGGCTCAAAGATAGTGGAATAGAAATGGCCAGTAAATGAATGAAAAGATGCTCAGCCTCAAATTATGATTAGGGAAATATGAATGGGATATAGTTTTTCATGTATTGGATTTTTTTTTTTAAGTTGGCACCTGAGCTAACATCTGTTGCCCATCTTCTTTTTTTTTCCGTTTTCTTCTTCTCCCCACAGCCCCCCTAGTACACTGTTGTATATTCTAGATGTAGAGCCTTCTAGCTGTGGCATGTGGGACGCCGCCTCAGCGTGGCCTGGTGAGCGGTGCCATGTCCGTGCCCAGGATCCGAACCGATGAAACCCTGGGCCACCGAAGCAGAGCACGTGAACTTAACCACTCGGCAATGGGCCTGGCCCCTGGATTTTTGAAGATTAAATGGTTTGAAGAGATTCTGTGTTGTCACAGTGTAGGGAAAGGGTGCAGACTGAAGTAAACCAGTGTTTTTCGAGGGAAATTTGATGATATCTTTCAAACTTTAAAATGTGTGAGCTTTATTCTAGGGATCTCTCTTGAATCTCTCTTTTCCTAGCACATTATAGAAACAGCTATCATATTTTAAAGCATCCATCCTTGTTAAGAACAAGCATATGAGGACAGGCAAACTCTTTCTTTGGAAAAGTATTCTTTGTAGCAGTGTTGGAAAAATGAAAAACTGAAAATGACCCGAATGTCTTTCAGTCATTCAAAAGCATTTACTGTGCCCACTGTGTGCCAGGCCATGTTTTAGGTGCTTGGGTTACATCTTTGAACAAACAAGAATTCCCTCCTGCTATTTTAGTACGTCAATAGAGGACTAGTAAATAGAAGTACATGAATAGAATGGAATAAAATATAACCATTAAAAATGAGGTAGCTTTACATGACCTTGACCTGGAAGGATGGTCAAGACATATTGGACATTTTATTTTTAAAGGGTATGTGCATGTGCCTGTGCTTGCAATATGTATAAAAATTTTCTGGAAAAACTGGCAAAAAACTTTAACAGTGGGAGTAGTGATGTTGGGATGGGGAAAGAGAAATATTACTTTTCTGCTTATAAACTCTTTTGTACTTTTTAATTTTTCATAGCTAGCATGTATGCTTTATATGATAAAAAAAAAAACTTATAGCTCTTATAGAAAAGAAAACATTACAAAGCTAATTCAATAGTTCTGCTAGAGAACTAAGGGTCACATCTCAAAGAAAATGGAAAAGTTCCTTAACCTGTCTGTAGGTATTGAGACCAAAATGATTAGGTGTTTGATGCTGTTCAGACTGCAAGAATGGAAATTAACAGCAAGTTACTTTGGAATGCAAAACAAAAGACATGAGGTGGGCCTGTGGTCTTACTGGTCATGGGCGTGATGGACTTGTCTACACATGCAAATCAAATGAGAGGGGGCCAGGGGCAGAGGAAGGACCTGAGGCCAGCAGTCAAGTATTCTAGAGCTTTGTCCCGCTTTTGTGAGTGACTAACCTTCAACCTCTTGGAACCACAGTCTCCCCTTCTGTAAAATAGTGAAGTTGGATTCGTTGATTTAAGGTGTGGCCTAGCACTAACATTGCATGAACCTAAATTATTCTAGCAAGGCCTCATTTGTAGGAGAGAGATTTGAGATAGCTCCTGAAATTCTCTAGAGTCTTCAAGAAGATCACCTCAGCTTTCCAGTTACCCACCTACTAGTGTTACGAAGAAATATTAGTTATGTACTTTAATATCTCTTTTTGTTTAGATTTGGTATAAACGCATTTGGATATTTTTGTCCTTATGCTATTTCAACTGCAGGGTCATAGAAAATCAGGCTCTTTGGATTCTGCCTTAAACAGGTGACTAAGAGAAATCGATTTTCAAAATGTATACATTTGTTGAATTTAATCTGATGTGTTAGGGGAAAAAAAAAAAAAGACCCAGCATGATTCGACACCCTGGGCATTTCTAGATGAAATGAGAACATAATTTCGTCCTTTCTGGAAATTGGATTTCTGTCAGATACACAAACCCAGAAGTTCCACTTTGCCTCTTCTTTGTGGGTAAGTTTTCACAGGAGAAGAGGTGGTGGTTATAGACGAGTTTTCATATTTGTGTGCTGGGGGAGTATGAGCTTGGAGGGGCACGTGAGGGGACCTGCGAATGATATGCCTGTCTAGTTTGTGTGTCTCTGGGGCCCCATGGAGACCTTCTATCCAGAGTGGAATTTGTGACTCAGATTCTCCTTCCTTGTTGAGCTAAATTGGTCCTAGTTAGGGGACGTTCAGAGTATCCCATATAAAGCTGGTAAGGACCCTGAAATCCAAACAGAAGGAGAACTGCTCAGCAAGCAACCCAACGGGAAGATAAACGCTGGAGTGAATGTTTCATAGATTTGGTATTTGGGACACTCCACTGCCATTTCCCTCTTCCCATTTGTTTTTCAACTGATTGGAAAACTACTAATGAGCATGTTTACATTTCCTCCAGTTGTTTTACCCAAGTGTGAGACCAGCTGGGGAGAGGGGTTTGTTCTCTGTCCAAGGCCCTAGCTGTCTCTCCCTCTGCCTTCCTCTCACTCTCGGCTGCCAGGCCCCAGTGGCCCTGCCAAACTTCTCCTCCTCGTCTCACCACCCCTCTCCCTGGGGTTCTCTCTGTGCTCCGCGCCGGCCAGCAGCCCCACCACATGTTTTACATTGCTCACACCCTCCCTTCTCTCCCCTTTTGTTGCCATTTGTTTTGTTTTGAAGGGGGTGAGGTGCGGAGGAGGTCTTGGGTTTACGCCCTTCCACTCAGCTTCAGAACTGGAGCAGGCCCGGATTTCATTTGCTCCCATTTCTGCGCTGAGATCAAAAGCGCCCATAGGAGAATGTGGTTCTGTCCTCTGACAGTTCTTCAGGATGCATTTGTTCTCTCTGGGCTGCTCCGAATTTCTCGTCTCTGCTGTGTGCAACCCAGTCCATTCTCCGTCGCTTTGCTCTTTCCTTCTGATGAGGGTGCCCCAAGCTTCAGTCATTTTGAGAACCACCTTTACAATGTTTTCCATGTCCTATCACAATTTCTATGAATTCTCTGTTCGATGTGCTTGTTATAATTTATTCAAATACATTTTAAAGTAAATCCATTACTGTTAAAAAGTCCATTTACTCCCTGTGAATCATCTTCCATATCCCCAGGTATGTGGACACATCTTTTCTTAGCCCTTTCTGTGGAAGACTCTCTTTGTCCTTTCCTGAGATGCTGCTGGATTATTCAGCCTCTTCAGTTCTCCTGAAGAGTCATTCACACTCTCAGTTTCCAGTCTATTGTTCAACTCTGTTAGGCCGTACCCTGAGGCGTATTTTTTAAAATTCATTCGTTGAGGAGACGATTTGGTGACGCCAGTTCTGCCAGTGACCATAAATGTTTGTTGAGTGTATGAACTGAGTGAAGACCTTTACCTCCGTCGTCCGCAGAGTTTTAGTCTGAATTCCAACGCCTGCAAACAGCCTTCTCTTTTTCTTTCTTCCCTCCTTTCTTCTCTTCTTTCTTCTTTCTTCTCTCTCTCTCTTCCTTCCTTCTCTCTCCCCTCCCACCCTCCTTCCTCCCTTCCTTCTCTCCTCTCTTTCTTTCTTCCCAGCCTCCCTTTTTTTCTTTTTAGTTAAAAATTGGGATTTGATTTTGAAACTTACTTTCTAAAGAAACTCATAATAGACCGTGCCCAGAATGCGTCCTTAGTAGGAGAGTCTGGGGTTTTTTCGGAGACCCTCTATTGACTCTCTGAGTTGAAACGGTTTAGACTCCACATAAAATATGCGTTGTTTACCCAGGCTCTTCATGCTCTGCATACTGTTACAGTCCTTGAAGAGCTTGTCAGTGACAAGTAAGATAAATGAATGAAGAGGACTTTACAAGTGTTTAAAAGCTAAGTATAGCATGTGCTGCCCACTACTTAATTAAACAGACCTGCGCTTAACTAAGTAACTTTGTGGTGGAAACTTCCAGGGCCTTCCCCTTCCCCCAGATCCCACCACCTCCAAAGGTGCTCAGGATGTTAGAAATTCCCTAGCTGCCTGCAGTTGCTAATGTGTTAACCTAGATTCGAAACTGTCTCCTTGGTTGAAGCATTAAAAATTAGTGTGGATTGTAGACAATGACTTTTGAATTTCTATTAGAGTTGGTCAGCAACACGGACTCCTTTGGGATTTGATCAAGATTTTATAATGTGCCTGAGTTTCATCCATTTCACAGAGAACTCTAAAATCAAAAGTTAGCTGCTTCTCTTCTGAGCTGAGATTAGAGTCAATGTCCAGAGAGTTGGAGCCCATGTCCAGATCAATCTTGATTGTTTTTTCTTTAATGTAGGTGTCAGTCCTCATGGATCTGAGCAGTAGGGTGCAGTGGTTACTTAGGAATCTCTGGTCCTAGATGTACCAGTTGTGTGACCCTGGTTAAGGTTCTTAGTCTGTCTGAGCCACAGTTTATTCATCTGTAAAGTGGGGATGATAACAACCTCTATGAGGGCAAACATTCAGGTTATGTGCATTTGAATCACTCTTGGTTCTAATGGGTTTCTGCCCTTGTCATGGCAGCTATTAAAGATTTTGAATACGGCTTCCCCTTCAGCCTACATCATAGAGTTGGTGTGACTGACTAAATGAGATAGCAACAGCAAAGCGCTATGCTCAGCACATAGCAAGGGCGAGGTAAGCATTGGTTGTTACCGTTGATGTATACAGGTGGCTCCATCTCACAGTGTCAGTCTTCTTTCTGCCATTATTAAGGATCCTAATCTCCACATTATCAGCAGAGTACATAGTACTCTTGTCTGTAAATAATTCTCCCCTGATGGGCTGAATTGGCTGGTAATAGAATGGAGGTGATGATGTTCCCAGCTACAATCATTGTCTATAACCTCTTGGGACTTCCTCAGGTTCCTAAGGTGGCAGCACGAAGTAGTTTACCAGAATAATTTCGCTTCCCTGATTTTAGAAGAAAAACTGCATGAAAGTGCCATTAGGAATAAGAACAGCAGATCAGCATCTGTCCATGTGGAGTTTGGTTCGTGCTGAAGACATTCTTCCCTATCTCACTTATTTTATACATATAGGAACTGAGACTCATGGAAAAGTGATTCAGTCTGAGTCTCAGAGTGAATATTTGGCAGAAATAGAATTAGTACCAGGCGTACGTTACTTCCCTAAGGAAAGTGAGATATCTATCTCCCTAGGTGATGAGAAATCTCCAGACCTGGCTATGGAAAGGCCTCGTAGTCACAGGAACGTTAGTCCTGTGCCAGAGTTAGATACAGACTTGTTAATCATTCAACAGGGTCTTTGCTGGAATTCCCACAAAAACAGAGACAAAGATTTGGTGCAGGTAGTTTATTTGGAACATGATCCCAAGAAGTACATGGTGAGAAAATGGAAAAGTGAGACAGGGAAGTGAAAAGGCCAATAAAGGTGCATTAATGGTTGGTGTCCCACTATTGTCAACCAGGGCTGCATCCTACTGGAGACCTACTGAGAGATTCTTGAACGCACCATAGTGTTGTCCCACTAAGGAGCCAAGATGCTGGTTATTTATCCATCATCTCCCTACCACATAGATCGAAGGTTGTTCTAAGGGCATGAGATCCCCAGCATTTCTGGTCTGCCCTGTTCCCAGGCCAAACTTGCTCCTGTGGCCAGAAGAATACCTCAGACAGAGAGAGGTGCAGGGGCTTGAGGTGGGAAGCCAGAAGCTCACCCAGGACTGTCCATCCAAGCTGCAAGTGACCTCCAGTGTGGAACAAGAGGATATGGGAGGGGCACTGACATTCTCTATAACAATTAAAAATAAAATATAAAAGATACTTAATGAGTAGGTACAAAAGTAGCAGCCAAACCCTCCATGGTGACCTACTAATTTTCTGTCTATAAATAAGGACTGAGGGAGATGCCTTCAGAAGGTTGGGAGAGAGATTCTCATCAGTGTTCTGTTTGGCTGCAGATGAATGGCAGGAAGGACTGATCAGCTGAATGAGTTGGGGGAGTTCACACCAGTTTTCAAGGCAAGACTGATGCTGTAGCGGTGGATTGTGCAGATATTTGTAAATAGATAGATGCCCAGAGCCCAGCCCATTTTCCCAGAGATGCCATAGTTTGACACGTGTGAACGTATGTCTGTGGCTCTGTCTTAAATTCCTTCAAGAATACCCCAAGTTGATAAGTTCTTCTGAGAAATAAGATAGTGAATTATGATCTCAAATATGTTTCCTGTTTTCTCCACATCCAATAAAGGAATGAGGAAAGCGATACACACACACACACACACACACGCACGTACACACACATGCATACACACCTCATGTCATGGGTTTCAGATCCCCTCATAAACCTATTTTTCCTCTCAAGGTGATTAGGGGGTGAGTTTACCATGAAATCTCCCAGCCCACCCTTCTGTATACCATATCCACGCCCACTTTCAATTCTTAGCTCGAGGGCATCTTAGCTAGAGGATTTCTCCTGCTTCTGGACATTCGTGTAAACCTATCTATTCTCTCTTGTTTTCTTTCCCATTTTCTGTTATATCGTCAGTCCCCTGATTCCTCATGTCTTATTTGTCTTTGCTTTGTCTCCTGCATCTGGCCTGAAACCTTACCCTTCATATCACTACCACAGGACTGTGGAGTCAGAAACCTGGGTTTAAGTCCTGTTCCTCCACTCACTAGCTGAGCTACTATGGGCTTGGTTTCCTCATCTGTAAAAGAGCGCTCATAAGAGTAGCTATCTCAAGAGCAAGGATTCAATGACAGTATACTGGTCAAACCTTTATCCTGGCACATAATCGTACTTGTCTTTGTGATTGCAAAACTTTGGTAAGTGTTGAATGAATTTCTGTACAATATCCAGAGTAGAAGCCTTCCCATCACTGATTCTTACTTACTCCCATAAGGTTCCCCAATGTGGCATATTCTCCTAATGGCTTCTTCATCCTCCTGCTTTGTTTTGTCCTTCAATATTGACCTGAGCATTGGAACCTAGAGCCCACTCGGTTATGATTCATTGCCATGTGGTCCTGGTGAATGTTCAGGAAATCTCTCTCCTCCTCACTGTCCAGTTGTTATCTAGTTTCTCCATCTTTTCCTTGGAGACAAGAACTGTTGACCTTGCTCTGATTTGGCAGAAACAGGACCAGTAGAAGAGTGCTGAACTATTTTGGATTTGTCTGGCGGGAAAGAGGAAGAAAGGAAAACCTGGTAGAAGAAAGTATAATTGCTATTGTATGGTATTATCTCCATATCCCATAGCAACAAATCTTAGTATATTTTTTTCTTATTTAAACCATATTCATGAAGGTTTTATTGTTAACTTGATCCAGATGACTGATCAAAGCATAGTTCGTTATTGCCACCTTGCTAAAATATTTTTAAAGGCAGTTTTAATATTACCCTTTTATAGCTACATATTGCCATTAAGCTATTGAGTCTATTACTAGTCAATCAAGGATTTTCGTTTTGTTTCAAGAGCTCCTTGGATAAACTCTTCAGAAATGTCAAGAGAGACGAAGTATATGGCACCTTTTCACAGATGGTGTTCATCAGGGATTTTAGTTAATGGATAAAGTTTCGGTTTTCCATGGTTGACTTCTGGTGCTCACAAAAGTATTCTAAGGGCCCTTGCTCTTCCAAAAGCTAGGGGATAGTAAGGAAATGAACCTCATAACACCCAAACACCCTCTATTCTTAATGAGGTGAGTAACTGGGGACATGGTGAGGTATTTCACTGGGTCCATTTTACTAAGGAATGGAGTATTTCTTGAAGAAGATCAGTTTGACTTTTTCCAACAGCTCCAAAACTATACATTTATCCTGCTCTCCCTACTCGCGAGAACAACAAGCAAGAGCAAGTACTCAACAGGAGGAGTTAAACTACCACCTGAAGAATTATGTATTCAACTGACTCATCACAGACGCCGGTTGTGTATTTTTCCCTTTCATCTGTTCCAAAGTAGCGTATACCTTTTCCATGCATTCCTTCATACAGTCATACATTTATTCAACACACATTTACTTACTACTTATATACCAGATTCTGTGCTATATGGTGAGTATAAAGGTAATTCAGATATAATGCTTCCCTCAAGAGAATTTCAACCTAGTGGTGCAGAAAGCCAAGAAATCACATGATTATTTACCATTCATTGAGGTAAGTGCTGTGATGGAACGGGGCTGGGGCTGGGGCTGGGTACAGGATTCTGGGGAAGGCAGTGGAAGAGCACTTAAATCCTTCTAAGGTGGGCTTAGGGAAGGCATTTCTGGAGGTAATGTTATTGAAGCTAAGACCAGAGGAACTAATGGGTATAGTTCAGGTAAAGGGGAAGACGATGAAGGACATGACAGGAACAGAGAGCAGCGTGTCCCAGGGCCAGGGAGAGGGCGGGGGGGATGAGACATGAGACTCGGAGGGGGACAGCAGTTACCTCTCAGAAGCCTGCAAAGTGTGGAGGAGCAGGGGCTATTTTCCTGAGGGCAGTAGAGAGCCTCTGAGGAACTTGAAGCCAGGGACTTGCAGGGGTCTGATGTCACTCAGGCTGTGGATTGTGTTCAATGGGAGGCAAGAGTGCAGCAGGAGAGCTGTTGGGAGCCTATTGCCCTAGAGAAATAAGGTGGCGCCTGGAAGAAAGAGGAAGTAGAAAATGAAATCTGATTAGATTTGCCTCAGCAGTCATGACATAATATAGTAAAATGAATATAACACGGTTAGCCAAAGGCGAAAGTGTCAGGTCAGCAGTTTGGTAGACACTGAAAAGGAAATAAAAAGGGGCTTCAGTGAATTGCTAAGTGAGTCCACGAGTTCCCCAGTGCAGCGCTGTGGAAAGCCATCCCTCTCCAACTCGATATTAGTTTTCCTGGGATTTCAGTTATGACTGCCCAGAGGATTTGCTGTTTAAGGCTTTGTGGTGGGCACCTCGTGTATCTGATGGCTACAGGGATATGAGCCATTACACGTGGAATCACCTGGTAAACATGTCTGGAGTGATTTGAACAAATAGTATCCTTGTTCCAATCCTTGTTCCAATTTTCTGCACTTTTTCTTCCATCAACCTTTAGGGAGTCTTATTCATGGCTTCCTGTCCTTCCAGACCATTCTTGGTGTGTTAGGAAACCAATATAATTGGGCAGAGATGGGGATAGGTATTGTAGACTTAAAAAAAAAATTAGAAGAGATCAACTGACGATTAAGCGAGCAGGATTGGTCAAACATTTTTATAGAAGGGAAAACTAGCAACCAGCCTGTAAGAAATCGGTCACAGTTTAGGGGATATGTTACAAGCAAGATAAATAAAACTGGTCTAGAGTATCAGGCCAAACTCTCATTTTTCATCTCCGTTTCACACTCTTCTCTTCCAGCCCAGACTAATCAAAAGAAGCCTCTTCCGCTCACAATTGCTCTGTGTACATTTCCCCCAGATCTGGTATTCACATGAACAATGTGGTTTATTTATATTTCAGCACCAAATTGGAAAGATGACATCATTCATTTACAGTCTTTATCCCATGACATGCCTACTCTCCAACACCTCATTTCAGCAGACGCATTTAGGACTGCATATAGCATCTTGTTTAGCTTGTACATTCTTTTATGGGATACAGTTCAAAGGTAGGGAACTTTAGGCTTGTCGCTGGTAAGAAAATAATCTCATAAAATCACAGGAGCTTCCCCAAAGGATAAGGACGTTATGATGTTTACAATAGCAGAGTTATTATTTGTTCATTTAGGCTTCATCGTTCATTCTTGGGTGAGTCCCTTCCTTCTTGATGATAGCAGATCTTACAGCTCCCTTCAGGCTCTCAGAATTCTGTTAGAAGAAACAATTCCAGATTTATTAGTTCACAAGTTCAAAAGTACAGGCTCCTGACAATACTGGAATTTTAGGTGTGAACACTGAATTTCAGAATCTCATATTCAAGGGCAGACTGAAGAAGGGGAGTCTCAGCACTTGGTCAGCAACAGCTCCACTGACCTGCTCTCTTTCACAAGGCATAACTTCTTCATTGGGTCTTCTGACACTTTAAGTGGACAAGTGAAGGATGGAAATGCTATCAGCTGCCAAAGGTTGCCTGGGATGTTTTATTTCATTTTTAGGTGGATCTTTCCCTCTATTTTTATTATTTTCATCCATATACATGCATTTTTTTTACAGTCACTCTGGGGCCTCAAGTATTGTACACATTTTTTAAAATGGAGTGAGTCAATCATTGAGACATCCTCTGGCAGGTAGAATTGGGTTGTGAGGTGTTTCCAAAACTTAAGAGAACCGAAGCATTTATGGGAAAGCTATTTCTACCTGTTTAGCTGCTTGCCTTTTTTGCTAGTAGCATGGCAAAGAGAAAAGCCTAGAGATTGGAGAATTGGAAGACCCAGAAAATCTCTATGTTCTATGTCAAGGAAGAGATTCTGGGGTCTGAAATCTATGCCTTGATTTTCTAGCTGCAAATGAGAATAGTAATAATTTTTCCCAGGAAAGTCTTCAGAATAAGTTTGACTATGTGAAAAATACTGTAAGGATACGCTATGTTAGGTCCAAAATTATTATCAGAGTATTATTTATGTTACATAATAAAATTCCAACTGACCAGAGGCTCTGCCAGCCCCTGACTTCCAGCTCTCTTAAAGTGCTGATGGCTTGTTGTCATCTCAAGCCACCAGTGGGATTGTTATGGCAACTCAAGATGTGTCCTCAACTCTCAGTGACCTTCCCTGGCTGAAAACAAAAGTGCAGCTCGCCTCCACAATGGCAGCATCCCTCAAAATCATGGCCCCTTCTTTCTTTCAGTCACTTATTGCAGCAACGTGCTTAGTGTATCAACATCTGCTAGGCCCCATGCTAGATTCTGGGGAGAAGCAAATGAAAGAAACAGCCCCAAGTCTACTGACAGATGAACAGATAAATCCGTGGTCATGGAGCGAGGCTAAGCAAGCGGCACATGTCAGCCAGCCTCAAGGGTAGAGTCAGGAAAAGACTGTGAGTTAGCCAGACACAGAAGTTAGAGGGAAGGGAAGGCGGCTGGGGGAGGCCTTGCAGGCAAGGTAAACAGCATGTATTAAGAAGGAGAAGTTTCTTACAGTAAATAACAACAACAATAATAGTAATGACAGCATTTGACTTGTGAGCCCATTGTGTGTCAGGTCCTGAACCGACACTTGAAGTCTGTCATATCACTTACTCCTCACAGCGATGGCACGGAGGGAGGGCATCATTGCTCCCTTGTTAGAGTTGAGGAAATTGAAGCTTAGAAATAGTTAACTCTCAGAAGACCACATAACCAGCAAAGAGGTGGAGTAGGACTTGAATCCAGACAGTCTTATCCCCTAACTCATACTTGTAGGCTCCACATTTCCTGGCTTTCTGGGCTGGATATTTTTATCTGCCTTTTTCTGTGGTCTTTAGGCATTTTTCTAGGTTCTGTGACCCTGTTGGGTCAATTCATCGCTGGTCTGTTTCTTGCTCTGTGTAATAAAACAATACAGTTCTATGGCCCAGAGGGTTTAACCACGACACCTAGTTGCCTCATGTGACAAACATAGCGGGATTTAAATTAGAGTAGTCAGTTCTTCTCCATTGTCTTTGCTCCTTTTGCTCAATTTCTTCAAAGAACAATATCAATTAAAATCTCCATTGACAGCTCTTTCGCCAGAAGTCATCATAGCAACAAACCATCTCCACTGGTATTTTTGCATTTGGCAGCTTTGAGTGGATTTCGTTGCCTTGTCTCGCGAGACCATTGTTTGTCTGTAGTTCTGTGTCTCCACTCAGCGCTTTGCCATCTTTTCATTCAGGGCTTCCTTCTCTCGCTTGCTCCAGAGTGTAGGATGTGATTGTTGGCAGTTTGTGATTGCAAGCTTAAGCACCTTAGGATGTGTTCATTTCTTCCCTTTTAAATCACATGGGGGCAGTACACTAAGAGCTACCAGTGTAGATCTGAGAACACAATAGCTTCAAGGATGTGGCAGATCCTCTTTCACCAAAGCTAATGGCATGGTGCATTCATTATTAAGTTTCAGTTTGACCAAACATGAAAACTTCTGAATTAGGAATGAAGGGAACCCTATAGGTGTTGTAATTATTCCCTGAGTCTCTTTGGCTCGTCCTCTAGCTCCTGATGGAATCTTCTTTGGTTTTTGTTCTGCACAGACCCAGAACAGAATGAAGCTGATGGCAGACAACTACGATGAGGACCACCACCATTACCACCACCACCACCATCATCACCACCACCGATCTCCTGGGAGGTCGCAACATTCCAATCACAGGCCTTCTCCCGACCAGGTCAGTTTCATTGCCGCTTACCTCCAGGACCCCTTTTACCCTTTGGATATTTTAAGATAAAATAAATAATCCTCAAGAAATAATAAACAGCATAAAGTGATACGTTCTTTGAACTGAAACTAATAGCTTTGGTATTTATTTCCATCACTCAAGGAATCTAAATGTTTTCCTTTCTCTTTCCTCTTTAAGGTTTTGTCTGTTCTTGTTTATGTTATGCATTTTCTTTCCTCCCCTCCTTTCTTCTTTCATAGATATGTAGTCTATCGCTGGCTCAGTATCTAATGGTGGGTTACTTTGGAATGTCTCTCTCAAGTTTTAAGAGAAAGCACTTTGTTTCCATGAGCTTGGCAACCAGAGAAGCTTTGAGTTTGCTGAGCACTTTCCTAGAAAATTCCTTAGTGATGCAAATTAATAGTCGGGCAAAATAGCATGAGGAGAAATCAGTTTTGCTTACATTTTAGTCAGTGAAGTCAAGGAGTCTGGTTTATTTGATTTGGACCCTATCTTCTCCCTTGACTAAGGAGAGCAAGTGAAAAGGTGGATCGGCAAAAACACAAACCTCCTGTGATTTCCAGTGATATTTGCATTCACCCACCAAATGCGAAAACTATTTATAGTGTTTAGTATTAAAACTCTTGAAGGTGAATTTCTTGGAAATTGTGAAATTAAATGCAAACCAGCAGGATAATATAGTTAATATTAGCAGAATTTCCTCCTTTATTGTATTATGACTTTTTTGTGTAAGATCCTAATGTAACTTATACAATAAATTTCAAGAGGGATGGGGCCATAGGTAATGGGATATAATCATCTGGATAAGTGTGAATGCCTTTGTTATATATTTCTTGATATGTAAGGGGAGGGCTTATTGGAATTACCTATGTGAAGAGGGGTTTAATTGTTTGCTGGAGGAAGGGGTTCTTATTATGCTCCTAAAACTTTTTTTCAAATGGCTCTGTTTCCTTTTCACCTCATATGACTAGCATCCCAAGGAAGTTAAGATTCTGAGTCCCCAAGATGTTTTACCAGAAGTACAACTCCAGGGGGAGCCATTTATATAGTACATAATGTAAGAAGTGCTCCCTGGGGCTGTGCAGTGAGGTAGCTCCAAACAGGAGGGCCCCTGACACTTGACCCCAGCTTGGCTCTACCCTTGTACCCAGAAACATTTGCCCTCAGAGACCTCAACACTGTAGAAGGTGTTCACACAGAAATCTTGATTTCTGAAGCCAAGTGCAGAAGGGCACCAGTTCATGTTATTAGCTCTTAAAATGGTTCTCAATTTGGAAATCAGCAAAGTGGAGAGAGAGATTAATTTTATGTCATTAACTTGGATGTCTGTGGTACTGGTTTGATTTGGTTTTATTTATTCAATTCTCATCCCTCACTACCATCACCACCTCCCTGCACTCCTCTGCCCTATTGTACCTGGCATCCTGCTAACTAAATCTCCTCATTCTCATTCATAGTCCCTGATCTTTGATACACTGCCCTTTGCTCCTTGACCTTCTCTTGTGAGGGGTGTTTGGTTTTTTTGGTGCTGGAAGGCCACCCTGGCTTTTCCCCAGAGAGACAGGAACAGAGAGTGGTATGGGGTAGAAGGAAGAATTTGGAGCTAAATTGGGAGAGTGGGTCACACAAGGACTTGCTGAGATAGCAAACTGGCTTGTTTCATCACAGAGACACATATGCTAATATGTCCTGAAATTGGGCACAAGATCAAACTTACCTGCCTTGTGAATGATCTTTCTCACAAATAAGTCTCCTGCTACTTTGCAGAGATCTTTAATCACAAACTAGAGTACTTGCCTATTTGGCTGACCCTCCAGTGTTTGTCCACTGACACTAGAGGTTGTCATAGGGCAGAAATCATTGCTCAGGGGGCGTCCCCTTCCAGTTCCTTGAGGAGTGTCTGGCTAAGACGCCGTAAAGCCTTCTGATAGACCTTTCTCATTGCTACTGTTGAGAGTATGGTGATGGCCTTCCAATTTCACATCCTTCATCTCAGTGACCACTCCAGGCAACTCATGGACATAGGGGCAGATAGCCTCATTCCCTTCTACAGATGAGAAGTCCAGGCCCTTAGAGGAAGAGGTTGAACTGACTAGAGTCCTGCTGCTGGTGATTTGCTCACACAGCTAGTACTAATTGGAGCACATATTCCATGCCAGCCACTATGCTGGGCTTGGGAAGAGCATGATGGACAAGACAGAACACCTACCTACAAGGAGTTTGCTTTCTAGTCCTAGGACAAAAATCTAGGTCATCTGATGTCTTGTTCAGTTCTTTTCTAGATCATGTCAATCAAAACAAGACAAATAAAAGATAGTTATAACTTAATTAGGGGCCCATATGGACTTAGGATCTTACTCTGCAGTGTGGTTCATTGTGAAAGAGAAATACCCTAAACCAGAGGGATAATTTTGTGGTTTTAAACTGGAATCAGCAAGGCTATAAGGCTCTCTTGCTGCATTCTTTTGATTAGAGAAGGAGAGTTAAGCAAGGAGCTCTGGTATGAGTAGGTTGACTCTAGTGATGGAAATGGCTAGATCCCCTGGGCTGGTTGGCCTTTTTGACAAGGTCTTCCAGGTGTAGGACAATGATGCCCTCCCCTGTACTGGAGATTTGAAATTCATAATCACCAACAACTTTTATATCAATATATGCATTGTAATAAATCTAAGTCCAAAATCTAACAGTCATCGAAAGTGTGGGAAATCTTTCCCAATTGATTACAAACTCTACAAATAATTATTTAAGCATACATACTAATGTGTGTGGAGTGAAACTACTTCGTAGGAGAAAGTGACAGCCTTGTATCAGTATGTGATAACATTAGAGTCCGAATAATGGATTGATTTGGATGAGATTCAAAGTACATGTCTATAATGTACCCATGTTAACTGGACTGACTTCATGGGGAAAGGTCTTTTCCAAGGGATTCCTGATTCCCTTCCCATGAACCTTCCAACCCTAACTTTCCTGTAGCCCTGAGGGTTGACCAACAATGTCTTTTGCAAGAGGAGCTACAAAATGTCGATCTTGCCTCTTGAGCTTTATTAAGAGATCAGAACACAGGAAAACAAAGAAATATTTTTAAAAATCAGTCACTTTTCTACTTTTCCAGAGAAACTCATTTTTCCTTAGGAAATTCAGTTAAAGTATTGCCAGGTACTTGCAGAATTAGATTCTTTTTCCATTTCTTCCCTGTCCCTCTCTCCTTCTCTATGATTTCTGTTTTCTCCTCAGGAGAAACTGAATCCAAGAGTTATAAGTCTAGACTAACATTTCCTAAAGTAACTTTTAGAACATTAGTCCCCTGAGGAAAGTCTTGAAACAGAGATTCAGTGGGCAAAGAATTTTGGGAAAGTGCTGCATATTATAACTCAATCTTGGAGAGTCTTGGTGCAATTAGCAGATCAAAGGATCTAAAAAGTCATATAAGAAAGAAAGCTCTCCAATTTTATTTAATCCAGCATTTCCCAGACTTATTTGATCATAGAATCTTTTTTTCTTTTCTAGTAACATCTGTGCTCTGAGAAATACTGTTCTCAGAGTATCAGGTGAAGAAAGGGGCTACCCAGTTTAAAACATAGCTGATCCCGTTGCTAGCAGTGTTTTTCATCAGAATGTAGAGTTCTGAGGCAAGTTCCTGCATGCTTTGCGTAGCAAAAAATGGGAGTGCCTCTTTCATTCATTTCTTGGGATAACTTTTTAAAGCCTATAGCATCTGAGAATGGTTATCCCACCAAAGCCCAATAGATCTGAACTAAGGGAGCCATTATAAGGATGAGGATCCAAAAGCAAGGATAATCGTAAATACGCAACCCCTCATGGGTTGAAAATGAATGTGATGAAGGGAAGAGAGGATTTGGAGAACACATAAGGGAAGTCAGTGGGGCCTGGCAGTCCAACAGCCTAGACCCCTACTGGAGAAAGGGGCAGTTAATAGTTGGTGGCCTGTGACCTTCAGGATGGACATAGCCGTTGAATATATCCAAGTAGAACATACAGACAAATCCCAGAAATACCTTAGGAAATCTTTCAATCCAAGAAGTGGGCACAAGAGTAGACAACAAATAATTCCTATGACACAGGCTGCTGGTGAGCTTTGTGAAACAATGAAGACCAAAGAATAAATGGAACATGCTGGAGACTCATTAGTGATTTTATTTGTAGTGAAGTCACCAAAACTGATTTTAGAAAAGCTAAGTGGTAATTCAACTTCTCCTAAATGCCCTCTCTACCTGTTGTCATCAGTATCGTTTATTTTCTTTAAGTAGCATCAAGGATGTCAAGTCTTTTAACTTATATTTCCAGACATCACATGATTTTTATTGTCCCAGGAAAAGTCAGATTTTCCTGAGACAAGTCCTTCCAATTGCTCCCAGGTATGAATTAACCCCGTGGATTAAAAAAAAAAAAAAGCACAGTATCAGAGTGAGGTCTACACTCCAGCCAACTCAAAATGCCAGGCCTTGTTCAGGCTGCCCACGGGCATTCAGGACTCACATTTTTGTGTCTGGGTCTTGGGTCTTTAAGGACCTGGATCTCACTGCTTTTTTGTACAAAATGCACTTCCGTTTGTTAAAGCATCTGCCACTCTGATTCTAATTTGTAAGGACCTAAATGGCAAAAGCCTAAACATTTTTGGACCAGAAACCCCAGAATATGTGGCCACTTTCTAGAACTTACCTCTCCTCTCTCTCCCTCCTTCTTTGAATGGAAATGCTCACTCACAAGAGTTGGAAAGCTCAAGGAATTTTGACTGCCTTGAAGCCTTTCAGATCCCATTTAAATTTTAAATTTCACATTTTACTTATAGAAATCCTGCTTCTAAAGGAGGGCTACAGAGTCCAGGAGCATGAAGGCATAATACTTATTAAATTGACTATGGAAAAATTTGGTTGAATTTTATGTTATATTCATAGTCTGTGCTACATATTGCAAAGCACATTCACACCTCTCTGACCCACAGTATGCACTGGATAATCTTTGTTGAATGAGTTGTTGCCATAGTACTTTTGAAAAATGGGAAAGGCAGATGAAAGTATCCCCATGAGACAGATAAAGAAACTGGAGCTCAGAGAGGTTGTTAATTATCCAGAGTCACACGCCTGAAAATCAACAGGCCCAAGATGAGGGCCTGAGTCTCAGAGTGTTGTACGTTGGTGGCAAACCTCTTTGGGTGTCAGTGTGGATGTATTTATGCAACCATATATATTAAATATAGTTGCATGGCTATAATATCAACTTTTTCTAGAATGTAAATGTGCTGTTCCCTTTCCCATTGAAGTGTAGTAAATTTTATCCTATTTTGATTTTTTTTCCAAAGTTGAATTAAAATGTCATCTCATCAGTTCTATTTGTCCCAACTTTCATTGTCTTTATTTCCATTCTTCTGTTTTGTGGCTTTATTCCTTTCATTTTCCCCCATTTCACCTGTTCCTCTTTATTCTTCTCTATTCCTGCTGTCCCTGTGCAAGGAAAATGTGGCTTCCTACAATTCTTCCACTGCCATGGAATCACCAGAGTGAGATGCTCAAGGAGTGGAGAGCATGGCACAGAGAGGGAGGGGAATTGCTCTAGGTTACAGAGGGCCCTTGGCAGCGGATGGCCAGTACCAACATTCCATTGCTCACTCACTCATGAGCCTCTGCATACACAGGGTCTGGACAAACCAGGCCCCCAGAGCAAAGTAGACGATGGCCAGGGGATGCCATCAGAGCAGCCAGGGTTCTGGGATTACTTTCAGATAGTGACCTTACTGTGACAGAAGCTGAGTTTTCCATTTTGCATCCTTTGCTTTAGGATGTCCACTCTACTAATCTATTCCTAGAAAACTGATTGCCCTAGTCCTAAATATTACCCACTCCACTCGGCAATTTCCAGAATCTGTCTACAGATGTAAATAATGATCATTTGTCCTTTGTCTGTTGCTCCTTGTTAGTCTGTGGTCCTGGCACATGTTGGCTCTCAGCGAGACATGAGTTTGTACCACTAGACACATTTCAGAGCACTGAATGTCCTCTTCCATTTTCCAGTAAAAACTTCTATAGATTTCTGGTTGAGCTACGTATCATTTTCCTATAAGCTATCAAATAACTAAAGAATCCAGACTTCAATTTGGCCATCTCTTCAAACTAGTGGTCATAGGACAGATATACAGACTGTATTTTAAGATATCATCCAATGATCCCACCCATGCTGACTGCATCTGTGCTCTACTTCAAAGAAGCTGTAACACTTGCTACCTTGATTTTGAGATTTTTGGTCCCAAAACATGTCCCCCCTCCACTCTTCTTACAGGCAAAAGAGCCGTAAGGTAGAGCTAGCTCAGAAAATAAAAACAGCGTTCTTGACCTCTCACCTTCCCACCTCCGTCCATGCTGCACACACCTGAGCCTTGGGTACCTGGGCTCAGATAGAATCAGGAGTGTCCTGCAGAGCATTCCCATGGGAGGGGAATTTCCAGCCATCTCTACAATCAGGCACTCATTGAGGTGGTGGCTGGAGGCAGGTGACAGGAGGCAGCATTTTATGTTTGGTCAGTAGGAGCCGGTGGAGTCTCACTGTCCACCAGGAGAATGCAGGGTCACAGCAGCCCCTCCGGGGCCCTGTTACTGCTCAGAAAGCCAACTCGAGGCCCCAGGTTCCCCACTCGCCCTCGCCCCTCTCCGTGAAACGCTGGTCGGGCTTGTGATTAATGCCCTGCTCTCCTTGCACTTTCCCCAACAGATTAGCCAAAGTGCAGCCCTTTGAATTCGAACAAACAGACGAGGGGTTTAACTTGCTCCATTGCCCCCAGAAGATGGATTCTGTATATAGAGTTGTTATTCCTAGCTTTTGCTTAGGGAGGAAAAAAAAAGAATTTATTTTATGTTTTGAGGTTAAATGAACGTGGGATAAATGTATACATAGTGTCCTTTGTGTATATATGTGTGTATCGCTATATGTCAGACGAGCTGAGGACTTTTCCACATATGGAAGAATTTCTCAAGATCATGTTTAACTAGAAATTTCTCTCCCTTACTTCCCCTGAGTGCATGTTTGAATATACATTATATATACATATATATGTGTGTGTAAATACGTTTTTATGTTTCCTACATAGAAGAAAAATTAACTACCACGTATCAGAGCTTACTAAAGTATAGTTTCAGAACAGCCAAAAACACAGAAATTTTTAGTTCCCCATGACAGTAACCTAATAAGAAAAGTTACATGTCTTAGGCTTTTAATATAAGTTTCCCATCCAAGCTAGCATGCCTGCAGCTTGCCCGAGTGAGAGGGTTTTTTGCATTGCAAATCTAATTTCATGGCCCACTTCTTGGAAGAAGCCCTGGGTTTTGGCTTCATGTAGGGATGAAGCCTTCAGATTCAAAAGCCCGTGAAGAAACCTCTTGTTGGGCTGATGTTTATTGGATGGGAGAAGGGTTCAGAGATTTCAGCTGTTCCCACTCTTGGGCCAGGCCTTTCAGAATTAGAGCCAAAGATATGCTGGAATGCATTTTGAAATAAATCTTGTGAGTCACTTGCCTTTTTTCCCCTTAATTAGTTAATTATTAAAAATTGAGATATAATTGACATTTAACGTTGTATTAGTTTTAGGCATACAAAATGATTTGATATATGTGTATATTGTGAAGTGATTACCAGAATAAGTTAACATTCATCACCACATATAGTTACAATTTTTTTTTTCTTGCGATTACTTGGCTCTTTTCTGATACTCCTTTTATCACAAGTAGATTGGAAGATGCTGTGTTTAAAACTCAATACATAAAAATAAAATGTACATGAAATAAAAAGATGGTTCAGATTTCACTTTTTTCTTTATCCCTCAAAGACTACCAAATATCCCCAAAGCTACTAAAATGAGAGGCAGAAGGAATATGTGATTTCTCACCATCGGGAAATAAAGGTGGCAGTTTGTTTGTTTGCCTGCTTACCTTTAAGAGCAGAAGCTCTGGAGTCACCCTGCCCTGGCTCTCTCTCAGGCCCCAGGTGAGGAAGGAAAAGAGGACAACGTCTGAACTGTTGTCGTGGGAGGGATTTAACTGCTCCTTCCTCTACTAGCAGTTACATGCTCACCCAACCATTGCAAGCCACAGGAGAGAAAGGGAGGCGGGGTGACACAACCGGGGAAGCTGGCTCTGCAGATGAACAGGTTCCTGCCAAAGCTCTTTAATCTGGGTGTGATGTTAATTCCCCACATGTAAGCACATGAGGGCACGGTCTGGTCCACCCTGCCAGATAGGGTCTTCATGTCTGGGAAAAAGGCAGAGCTGCTTAAGGCATCAGGATCCTCCTGGGAGAAAAGGACTTTTCCTTCAAGGAGCTTTGAGCCTATTGAAGATTTCAGTCTTACTCTATTTTGAGTAAAGTCCACCCCCCCCCCCCCCCCTTACTGATTCCTCTTAGTTTTAAACTTTGTTTGCAGTCTTAGAGTTTCATTAAGAGATTTGTTGCAGTGTCTTTTGAGTCAACAGGGGTTTTCAGACACAGCCTGCACTCCCCGGTCTGTAGATGTAACTCATCTTGGCAACATTGGAGGGGGGATTCCTGTTCAGCTTGCTGCTTTAATCCAGCCGCATTTGTCTAAGAGGCAGCACTTCAGCTCCCCCATTGAAAGGGGGTGGCCAACCTTGAAACGTCTGGAAGAACGAAATCCATTTTCCCTTGCTAAACACTGTTGGCTCTCTTTTTTTCTTGAAGTGAGGTAATAAGGATCGTGTTGGACTTGCACACTGCAGGCACTTGTGGCACTCTGAGATAACGGGACAGCAAAGGAGAGAATCAGAAACGTCCTTTAGACACACACTGCACACACACAAATTCTCAAAACTACCTTACTTACAGAGCAGTAGCATTTTAAAAAGTGTTGCAACATCTGTATATTAATGATCTTAGTAAACTCTAGCTTTGGACAGCCCAGAGATGCTAAAATATCTAAGGATGGTTTTAGATACCATCAGATCCTTTTCACACACACCCTTTTGCCTTTGGCGTTTGTGCAGTATCAAATAATTTGTTGTAATAATAACAAACTTTGAAATGCTACCAACAGGGATGATGTGCCCAGTTATATCTGTATATGTTTGTAACGTCTACAAAGTGGTTTAATTTACATTCTCCAAGTTAATTCACGCAGCAACCCTATGAAGTGTCAGGGTCAGGATATGATCCCATTTTCTTTTTGAGGAAACCGAGAAAACGAAGAGTCAAGAGGCTAGGGGATTGGTTGCCCACTAGCCAGGAAATGGCAGAACCAGAATCATGTTAAAAACACAATTTTCACTGTATTAACAAAGCCAAGCATTAATGACTGATGGACGAGAGAGCAAAAATAAAGCCTGTCTCCACCCCCACCCGTTTTTTATGGCTATCTGGCAATGGCTCAGCTTTTAGCAGATGTTGACTTTGGGCTCCAAAACAATATTGTTGGCCAACGCAGAGCCTTCCAGCATTTCCATCTTCAGCTGGGTATCTCATGTCTTGCAGCTGAGGGAGTTGGCGCCATGTACCAAAGACTGGTTTGTCAGAATTACTTTTGCTTGAAGGAATAGAAAACTGGTTTCCTTAAGTCTCCATACAATGATGGTGCAAAAAATTAAATGCCTGAAGATGCTGCATTAGAAGTGAAGGAGAAAGCACCCCTACCCCCAGCCTCCGTAATGTTCTCAATGGCTTGGCAAAGAGGACGCAGATAGCTGCCCTGCTGCAGGGTGTCCCCGTGAGGTGAACTTGCTAAGGACCACCCCAGGCTGCCCAGGCTTCCAGTTTCTGTCTCTCCCTTGAGAAACAACCTAGTGTGTCTTTTAAAATGTAGACGTCTCCCATCGTGATCCCCCACAGCCAGTGATGGTCAGCTTTCACCAACTGGGGTTAGAAGAATAAACTGGGGATGCCACGTGAGAAGGAGGAAGGAGCCATTCTGGAGAGAAACAAGTAAACACAATCTTGGCAACGTGAAGGAACTCTGGAATCCAGGCAGTGTTCTCTCTCAGAGGAGTCGAGTCATTCAGCAAAGCAAGAACTGAGCCCTATGTACTTACTCATTTGGAAATATTTTTAAGTTCCCAAATTTGAGACATTGTGAGGTGATTCGAAGGGAGTGAAGGTGCTGCCTTTTTCCTCAGGGACTTTGAAATTTGTCTCGGTGCTGATGATGTGCCCACATAAGGGACACATGCTGTTGCACATGAGATTCTGTTTCTTCTGAGAACCAGAGACCCAACCTAAGCTGTACCATCCACCTCCAACCGGGACCTTCAACAGCTTGGAAAGAGGGCAGTGAAAGTCCAAAGTACTTCAGAGCTGAGCTAAGCAGAAGCAACAAACACCTTCTGGGGTCAAAATGAGCTCTTCTTTCTGTGGCTTCACAGCTCACATGTCAGAAGGGTACACCTTTGAGGTCCGACAGACTGGAATTTGACCCTGGCTCCACAGCTCCGGGCCAGGTGTCCTTTGGCAAGCTACTTGACCTTTATCTCTGAGCCGTCTTTTCCACATCTGCACAAGAAGCCTCCAGACACCTGTGTCGTTGGGCTGTGATGAGACTCAGAAAGCTGTCACACCCTCTCTAACTTGGCGCAGGTGCTCATCCCTAGCCCAGGTCAGAAATAAGCTAACATTTTTCTTTAAACAGAGCTTGAAGCAGGTGCCTGAACCTGGATAGGACTTCCCTAATCTTTGGGAGAACTAGTCTACAAATGGACCCCACAAGCTGTGCCAAATACAAATCGTGTTAAGAGTTTGCAGCCGTTCCTGACCTCATCGCCTAAACAAAGATGTCCATGCGAGGGCTAAGCATGGCAGGAGGCAGCAGTGGTGAGAGACTGAAGGGAGGGTCTCCAGAGGGAAGGTTCAGACTTGACCCTGCGAGAAAACTTGCTGGTGCCCTGAGGAGACTCAGTGTCCCTGTTTTCCAGACCCACGCCCATTGTTATCCTTTATACGTGTCTGTGTTTCCTGGCTCTGTCCAAGCCTGCAGTTGGAAATGCCAAGAGAAGCTGCTTTGATCAAACCCAGGGACAGGGTGCATCATAAACCCCACGCAATGGTCCTGCGTTTGTGGCTTGT
Source organism: Equus quagga (assembly GCF_021613505.1). Lineage (NCBI taxonomy): Eukaryota > Metazoa > Chordata > Mammalia > Perissodactyla > Equidae > Equus > Equus quagga. The sequence goes on from NC_060267.1 coordinate 131,320,181, forward strand.
GTAGCCAACGTTTGCAGAGTCCTGGGGCTTCAAGTTTTCAAAAAGTGTCAGAAAAGCCGTGAACTGAAGTGGGGGTAAGGGTGGGTCTGGTGAGAGGCCGCGCCAGACCCTGTGATAACCAGGACGATCTCCTTGCATCCCTTCCCACAAGGAAGCTGGGTTGACCTTCCCTGCAGAGACAGCTGACGGAGTTCCCACAGAGGCTGCGGGCTGATTTGAAGGTGACACTTCCATAATTTCACTCTCACTTCCAGCTAGGACAGATGTGACAGTAAGATCCCCATTGTCCTCCGATTTCAAGAAAAAAGCCCACTATCTTAACTCAGAGAATTGCAGGTGTTTTAAAAATTAAAAAAAAAAAAAAATATCCTCCAGTGATGGGCTGGGGCTTGCCTGCTTAATACTTCAAAATAAAGACCAATTAAAGGTTTACCCTGGGCCGTTTATCATGTCAGATTATGGAGTTCCTTCCCAGAGCTTCCTTCTGGGGCTAATAAATGCCCCCCAGAACAGCAAGTCTCCTGTCTTGTCATCGATGACTCAGTCCCTTTGCCCTTAGATCTTGTCATCAGCATAGCCCCGTGAGTGGCCCATCCGGTGAGGAATTCTGTTTTATCTCGGTATTTAGAGAATCCCATTAGGACCCAGCATCTGAGACTGCAGGACTTCCATCAAGGCCTCATAGCGTCTCTGGAGCTGTAGATACATCCTGAGGTTATTTGATAGTTGGGCCTCCCCGCTCTTCACAATTTGCTGTGATTTGTGGTCACTGTGCTCTGGGCTTCAGCCCGCCTTGGCCATTCCCATCCTCAGATGCTGTGGACAAAAGCTCATGGATGACTGATGGGCCAGAGGCTTCCTTCCCATCCAGATATTTTGTCAACTCCTGGCATGGGGAATCACACACAAGGGACACACAAGGGAACAAACACCAGGCAGCCTCCAGACAAGCCACTGCAAAGGAGCTTTGGAAAGAGAGTCTCCTAGGCCTGATAGATATATTTGAAAACTCCAAGTATTTCTAAATAAGTTGGCATGAAGTTAAGGATCAAGTGATATTTATCTGTTTCTTATTTTTTGGTCCCCAAATTTACATTTCGGTGTGGTAAGGTTGCTGAACAAATTAATATTTGCATACAGAGATGCAGGCGGCGCAGGAGGTGAACAGCTGTGACCCTTTGGAAATACTTGGAGCTCCCTCTCTGGTTAGCTCCTGCATTTTTGCTTTTTATTCCCCAAGCAGACACTCACTCTGACCCAGATCACTTGGTGATTAGGGTCAATTCATGTTTAAGCTTTGAAGATTAGAGACACCAGAAATGGCCACCACTTCCCTTTCTATTTTCTTTTAAAAACTTTAAACTTTAGAAACTAAAATCTTGAAAAAAATGCGTAATATTCTGAGTTCACTAAAGGAATTTACCCACATTTCTGCCTTGTTAAATGTTAGCAAAGTTTATGTTGGACTGTCATATTTCTTTACTTTATTCACCAGCATACAAGACGTCGATCTCAACATCTGGTTTTTAATAACCCTCGACATCTGGGAGCTCCTTTTTATTCCTATGGTGGACGAGGCACAGTAGTGATATTGGCAGTGTGTATTTTCAAGCTACAATTCCTGTCTGTTTCAATCATAATTAATTACCACTTTTTAATATATTTAATTTGCTGAAAGTGATTTGCATTAGACCACATTTCACTGTTAAGAAAATAGTGGTAGATTTTGGTGGCAGTGGCTTTTCTACTTTCTTTCTTCTTTTTTAAAATTTAAAGCCCTCTTTGAATGGATTTGAAACAAACTGAATGTATACATGCTATTGGGTTTTAAATGAAAAATGAAATAAACCATTCTGCAAGGAAAGTGATTTTACAGCCATTTAGCAGCAGTCAGCAGGGGCTGTGGGCTGCATTTTAGGGAAATCCTCCTATTTTGTTTTGTGACTAGCAAATCACAGCATCTCTCTGTGCCTGGAGTTTTCCTCCAGCAGTGACTTTGGGAGTCAAGAACCTTATGATGAAAGCTAGGGCCTCCATCCGGAGAAATATACTTACACACATACCCCAACGTTCTGCATTGAATTTCAAGGGGTTATTAGACCCCTTGAAATCTATTGTGGATACCTGAGGTTCCCAGGTTGTAGACTCTCCTTCTTCATTAGCATGAAAAGGGACATCAGCTTTGCTTTTCTCCAGGAGCTGAAAGTTTAATGAATGTAAATATATATATATCTCAAGTTATGTAGGGGAGAGGCAGGTTTATTGCCAGGAGCAATTATTAGACTGTGTAGTGATAAATAAACACAGGTAAATTTATAGGAGAAGACCCAGATTAATGATCAATTGTACCTTATTTTTGCCAGAATATTCCTATCTAAACTGTCAAGTGCAAATTCATACTGAGTTGTCTGATTCAAACTGTGGAAATCACTTGATTGCCTTATGTCAAGTGGGGCTCCTTATCCCTTTGTGGGCCATAGACCCCTTTGAACTCTCTGAACCTCTTCTCAGAATAATTTTTCTTTTTAAAGATTTTATTTTTTTTCCTTTTTCTCCCCAAAGCCTCCCGGTACATAGTTGTATATTCTTTGTTGTGGGTCCTTCTAGTTGTGGCATGTGGGTCGCTGCCTCAGCGTGGTTTGATGAGCAATGCCATGTCCTCGCCCAGGATTCGAACCGACGAAACACTGGGCCACCTGCAGCAGAGCGCTCGAACTTAACCACTCGGCCACGGGGCCAGCCCCTCAGAATAATATTTTTAGATGTGTAAAATGAAATACACAGAAATACAAAGGAAACAAATTATTTAAAAACTCAGTTCAGAGGCCACAGATCTAAATCCTTGCCTAGATGAAAATTATCTTGGCCTATTGGCAAGATTAGGTTGAACTGTATGAAATTGCTGTTTCCTAGAACAAAAATGGTCAAATAATGGCATTTTCATATGGTTCAACCTAATATTACAACAATTTAAGCAATAGGGTCCAAATAGTAAGGAAATGTTCCAATATTTTTATTTTCCTGTTCCTGATTTTCAAAACAAAGAAGCAAATCATGGCAAAACCTGGTTTCACTGGGGATTTATTAAAAGACACAGCTCCCAAAGTATGTGTGAGACCAGGCTATGAACTACTGCCTTCTACACTTCGTTTCAATACTTGCAGTAAGCAGTGAGAATTCTTGTTCAAAACTGGAGCTTGTGATGGTAGATATACTTCTGTCTTCAAAGATTCAATTTCCTTGCCCATCATCCAGTTTACTGAGTGAGGAAAATGGCTAGATCCATTCTGGAAATGTTTTCAACAACATGAATTCATACCAAATAAGTTTCAGTTTATCCACAGTTGAACACAATTTTAAGTTAAACAAAACTTCCTTTCTACAAGCATTCTACTGAATTGGAAGTTTACTCTCTTTTCTTTGAAACTTATTTGATTGCAAATGTATAATCATTCCATGGCGTGCACATCCTCTTTTATGCTGAGAACAAAATAGAACCTGACAAATCGAGAAGATCACAGACTGTTTGAGCCTTTGTGAAATAACCGATGTGAATTATCGCATGCTACAAAAGTTTGTTCCACCCAAATAGATGGGGTTGTTTTTTTTTTTTAATTCTTCTTCAGCCTTTATTGATACTTTAAGCTTAAGAGAAATTAAGCATATTTGATTACTATAATTACTTCTCTGCTTACTTAAAAGGTTTAATCTACTTCTTAGGCATATGCAACTCGGATTGCATGCCTTCCAAAAAAATAATCATCTGCTAATGTAGACTAATTTTAATCTTTTAATCCAATCTTGACACAGAGTCAGAGCTGGGTGGGTGGAATGTTTTTGAGGGGGGGTTGCCATAGATGCAAAACTCAGTTATATATGTGACAAGTCGGTGATGTGGAACTTAAATTACTATGGATTTTTTTCGTCACTCTTTAAGATTAAAAAACAAAGTGAAGATCAGTGTGCCTTTTCAGTGCATCGCGGTGTAACTAACGTTCTCTTCTTTCATTCCGGTGCTCCCCTCCTCTCCGTGCACCTCCCTACCCCGGGCCGGCCACAGGATGACGAGGAGGGCATATGGGCATAGCCGGGCCTGTAAACCAAAGTTCCAGTTTTGTTTTGAGGGGTGAGAAACCATCTTTTATATCATTTTTCTTTGAAAAATTGCATTCTAGTGTTGTATTGTGTGCGTGCTCAATTGTGTTCGCTGATGTTTGTGACTGTGCCCTGTGTTTGCTTCTGTGTACTGTGACCTTCCCCAAGAGCCCCCTGCTTCCTACTTCCCCTCCCCGAAACCACATTATTGCTCTGCCTTGTTGGGGCTGGGTTGAGCACGATTCAAATGTTTCTGTGTTATTTACAATATAAACTATGCCCTCACTAGGATTTATACATACTTTTAAGGCATGATTGTAGACTCAGAAATTGTCACACTTCTCCAGTCGTGGTTTTCAGCTGACTGCTTGCTTTTATCAGATATGCCAGTGTGGTGTGACTCTCATGTCCTTCTAGTTGTGTCAGATGTTTGGCAAGTAATAAGGAAAATAAAACTATGTGTCTTCATGGAACCGAAACTCTCATCTCTAAGAAGCCTGTTTAATGGATTGTACTGTCTCTTCTATGGCAGTTCTGAAGAAAACACAAGGATCAAGCCATAGTGATGGTGAATGGGTAACTGTATCTCTTTAAATGAGTTAGAATAGAAATATTAATATTGGCTAGTCTCATTAGTGACACTGTACCTGTTGCTTTTTTATAATTGTGATTCTGTGGAACTTTGCATTATAAATTCCATGCATTGCATTTTTCAGAGGGTTTTGCTCTTTTAAAGGTTGACTTTTAGCTACTAAGAACCTACCCTTTATTTCCATTCTATCTGCATTATAGTGGAATAGTGGTATATGTCATTGCCACACAGTTATAAATGGAACGTTGAACTTTGGTGACTTTTGCTGCTGGGACTCACATCTCTTCAGGGTACGCCAGGCTATTGAACTTTAGCAACAATTCACAAACTCCCTGGAGTTGAATATACCTGTGGTGACATGAAATATGGTGTTCAATTTGATGACATCGCATGTGCCATTTTGTTCAGAACAAGGAATATGGTAGGTTTTGTGCTGTGGTGATTTTGTATGGTCAAAAAATACTCGATGTGCAGTTCTTTATCTGGGACAAACATGAAATGTCACAATGCTGGAGAATCACCAGGTCTGTGATTGGAGAGGCAATTTTGGGGATTGCCAAATTAGCAGGTGTGCCCTTCCTCAAGTCTTGCCTCCATTTTCTATGGCAGTGGTGCTTCAGGTGAATTTTAAGACAATAACTGGTGTGTTTCACTGCTTGGTTGAACTTCTTGTAGGTGGCACCAATGAGTCAGGTTGCTTTCTCTGGTCCTGCAGGGAAAACAGAGGGGGTAGATTTTCAGACACAGCATCTTTCCGCGTAGTAAAGATGTAACACCTCCTGGATCCATTTGCTGCCGGTAAAACCTGCTTCCTGATTACATGAGACTCTTTATCTCCTCTCTTCTCCCTTTCCTGGGTGACAGGGAAAACAGCACTGGAATTAACTCTTCCAGATGCAAAGTGGTGCCAAAGGGAAGCTAGTTGGTGTGAGGAGGTGGGGAAACCAGAGAAATTCTTAACATTCTGTGTGAGTGACTCTCTTCCTATCTGGGGAAAACTTTAAGAGACATGCTGCCTTTACTCATACAGAAAAGCTAATAAAAGCATAAATTGACCTAAAACAACATTAAATGGGAAGTAAAGGTTTTATAATGTTAAAAGGCAAACATATGAGACCACAACATGCATGGAATAGGTAGGCAGAGGAAGGTTCTAAGAGTTTGGGGCTTGTCTTGAGAAGCCTGGGTCCTCCGTGGGGCTCTTCTGTGAAGCTGCTGTTTCTGCCATGTAAGTGTTAAGGTGCTGGGCTGCGTTTGTGTCTCCTCCTGAATAATAAAGATTTTATTGCTCTTTCACAAGATTCATGACATTCACCCTGCCATCCCCTGTGATAGGAACCTTGTTGTCGTCCTCAGGGTAGAATTGGTGCCAAGGCCCGTAGGAAACCTTGCTTTGCTCAAAGCAAATGGAGACAATGGTATTAAACCCCTACCCCCTTTATTCCTTCATGAATTTCCCCCAACACCATGTGCCCCAGAAAACAAATGTCTTCTGAAAATTAGTCAATATATAATCCTACTTTAATATGTTGTAATAAATTTTATAGGCTTCTAAGGAAAAATACTTATCTTTCTTTATGACTCCTTTAAACAAGTTTGCTCAGATATCCTCAGGCTTTTAAAACCATATCTTAAGGATTTAAATAATGAGATACTGGGAAAACCTATTTTTGAACAGCCGTTGCATGTTTTGAGTCGCGTTATAATCTGTAGGGCCTAAGGAGACATTAAATTTATAACTAAAGATGGAGAATTGTGGCACATTAAAAATTAACTGTTTTGAATATTTTGATTTATGGCCCTTATAAAAGAAACATTACAAGAAGTTATTTTACTAGGCATCAGTAATATGCTTATAATAGCATCAGAAGGCCTTGACTTGAATCTGCTGTTTTGGTGCTGAAATGAATCATTATTTAAGAAAAGTCGCTCGAAAAATTACAACGAATTGGAATTAATGTAACAACCCTGGCAGCTCCTCCTCTTTTTGCCACTTCTAGATACTAGCCCAGGCCTGGTTTATTTGTCTCACCGTGATCATTCATGGGTGGTGTTTTCTGAGAGCAAAATGAACTGGGGAAAGTTTGCTTTTCTAAAGAGTTTTAGCAGCCCCTTGAGCTAGTCTTTTCCCCCTTAAACCTCACACCCAGGCCCGACATTAGCAGCATGTGACCTACATAGTCTACAGAACCCCAAGCTTAAAAGGGCTCCACTCTTGGTTTAATGCTCCACTGTCACCGTCTTGAAATTCTTAATAATTTTTGAACAAGGGCCCCTACACTTTCATTTTGCACTGGGCCTCACAAAGTGTGTAGTTGATGCTGCTCAGATCCACCGTATATTCCTGTACTCTGTCTCCAACTTCTCTCTACTCCCCTCCCTTTTGGCTCATCCCCACTCCTATTTGCTTCTGCCTAGAATTTACCTTTGGTCTGCCTTATTGTTCTGGTTTTCTTGCAGAGACTCCATGGGATCACATTTCCAGCAAATTGTTGCCCTCATGGGCGTCCCTGCAATGCATGTTCACCCACTGTCCTCTCACTCCCCACTTTTGATTGTGAAAATCTGCTCCTGGAGCCCTCACTGCATTTTCTGTCTTGCTTTGCAAAATACAGGAAAACAGCTGCTTAATTCTCCATTACTTGCCTTTGGAAAAATCCACTCGATGTGGCAAAATGGAAGTGCTTTCCTTGGACCCCCAAGAGGCACTTTGGTTTGTGAACATTCAGTGAGGTGGTGCAGTTAAGGACCAAATCAAGGCACTTTGTGAGATCTAGTGCCACATCTGCCTTGACATGTGAATGTTTGAGCTTTTACTGTGAACTCTTGTAATTGAGCAGACATAGAACACAGGATCATTTTTATTTCTTTAAACCACTAGAAAGGAATAAGTCTCTTTAGATTGAAAACATATGCAAATTTTTAGGACTTGATTCATAAAAATACAGATGTGGGCATTAACAAGTTTGGCACAAGGCTCTGATCCTAGTAGATGCATCCTGTTCAAAATGAAGAATTGTAGCTGTATGCCACCAGCACGTGAAGAGTGTTATGGTGAGTGCAAGTATGAATCACAGAGCACTTAGACATGAGGAAGGGGATTTTTACACATAGAAGCAGTGCTCAAAGCTAGTAGAAATCTCTGGCATGCCTCCTCTCAGGAAGAAAGAGGAAGGAGATATTTTATTGTGGCTAGAAAGTTTATACCTTCCTTGCCTTCTCTTAGCAGAAAGGTCTAGACATTAGGCCTTGCTCTTCCTGGGGCAAGAGAAATTCAGAGGCTGGGGAAGAAGTCGTGGAAGGAGCCCTGGGTTTTCATCCTCCTCAACTGAAGTCCTGGTTTCTCTGCAAAGTGGAGGTTTTATTTTACACTTCCTGCACAGGGCTACCAACTAGTGTTTTTAATTCAACCTATATCTCCCGTGACTGAGGATCTGATGCATCTCCTCCTTGTGCCATTGGCTACTAAGACTTTACTTTCATTCATTCATTTATCCATTCATTCGATCATTTTTCACTTATTCATCCATTCTTTCATCCAATGGTTAAATTCTTGGTTAGATGCTGAGAAAACAATGAGGAGTAAGTTAGACATGGTTGCTACCCTGTGGATCTTACATCTAGTTGAGGGAAACAGACCACAAAGAATTAAACATATGAATGGAAAGCTTATACATTTTGATCATTGCTTTGATGGAAACTATGAAGAAACAAAGATTAACAAGAGGAACCTGCTTGTTAATCTGCTTCAGAAAGGATGTTCAGCAAGCATCTCTCCATGGAAGTAAGTTTTGTACCAAGTCTTAAAAGGAGGGGAGTCAGGAGGTATCCGTGCTAGGACTGTGTTTGGGAGGTGGGTCTCAGGCAGGTGTGCAAAGGACTGAAGATAGAAAGAGCTTTATGGGCTGAAAGAGCTTGAAGACCATAACTCTGGGTGGAGAAGAAGACAGTGAGATGAAGATGAAGAAGTGAGAAAGGGCCAGATCATGTAGGGCCTCTTAGGCCAAGGTAGAGAGTTTCATTTTAACCCTAGGAAAAATGAGAAGAAAATTAGAGGATCTTAAGTAGGGACAGGATATGATTCAATTCATGTTATAGAACAACCCTGGCTGCTGTGCAGAAGGTAAATTCTTATGGAAGGAGGACCAGAAGTAGGGGCTTTTCCATCATTTGTGAGAGAATTGATGGTGCTGACCCAGGGGAGCAGTGGGGGAGATACAGACAAGTGGGTAAATTGGAGATGAGCCTGGGAGGTGAAACCAGTAGGACTTGGATTGTGAGGTTAGAGAAAGCTCTAAATCAAGAATGCCTCTAGATTTCTGCCTTGGATGTCAAAGCTGGGGCAAGCCATTGTTGGAGGGTGGGGGCTGAGTAGGAATCCAGAGTCCTGTTTTCCCCAGAAGTCTAGTCAGACTGGCCAAGGGAAAGGCAGGCTTTTAACCTCCCTTTTTTCCATTTGCTTGTATTTCAACAGGGCAGTCTTTGGCCTTTCATTGCAGTGACATGCTGGCTGTCAAGTTGAAAGCATAGCTAAAGTCCAACTTCAAGAGTGTGTGGCTCTTCTGACTCTCAAAGAAAAGGAGAGAACTTGAACATCAAACATTGCAAAGAAAAATCAGCAATCATAGACTAGAGAGATGTGTAAGGCACAGTGGTCTATAGAAAAAACAAGCTCTGAAAGTTGTAGAAGGTTGAAAAGGGCCTAGAGATGGAGGAAAGATGCCATTGGCTCTTGCAGTCTCCCCTGAGATCCCCAGGCCTCAGGAATTCTGTCAGTTAAGCTGTGCCTCATGAGATTTTGGCTGCTCATGATTGGCTTCCCATCATGACATTCTGGGTCTGTTGTTTCCTGCAGAAGAAGCTTTCAATAATCTATTTTCAGGAGTTAAGGTAAGAAGTAACCAGAAGTAGCTATGAGATGTTTCAGAACCAAGATGACAAAGGTTCTGCCTGTTCCAATTGCAGAATTGATTCATGGGCAAAGTAAGATATTTTTGCTTTCTTTTCCTCTGCTACCTTCTTTTTTGTTGGCTTCTCTGCTTCTCTGGAAGATATCTGAATATTTATATCTTCTGTTCATGCTTGTAGAGCTATTGTTCAGAGCTCCTGCTTGAATGTTCTACCCAAAGTCCTTGCAATCAATAATTCATTCAGAAAATATTCTTCATCTCAGTACTGGAGTTGAGGCAGTGAACAAAGTACAATTCCTGCCCCGGAGGAATTTAGGTAGTACACAGATTCTTAAGCTGATGTCCATGAACCCCTGAGGGTCTGCAAATCCCTTGACATATTTTACAGACTTTGATGGGGGCATATTTGCATCCCCCAAGGAGAGAGAGTATCTATGATCCTGAACAGATACTCCCAGGGCCCAGTGACCGAGAGAAGGTAAAGAACCACTTATCTGTAGGAGACTGAGTGACAACGTGGTAAGGTTGCTCAGAGTGTAGCCTCTGGATTCAGACAGCCTGGGTTTGGATCCTGGCTCCAGCACTACTTGGCTGGATGACTTTGGGTAAATGTCTTTCCCTCTCTGCCCCTCTGTTTCTTCATTTGGAGGAGGCTGTGCACATGTCACGGGGCTGTGGTGAGGATGAGATGAGATGAGGTGAATAAGGTGCCTAGCCATGTCTGGGGTGTGGCAAAGGCTCAGTCCTCATTAGAATATCACTATTATTTCACTCCTGGACTTGGGAGAGTGGACTCTCTTTGCCAACTGAAGAAAGTAGTTGATACTGTGGAACTGATGAATCTGGGGAATAAGAGAAAAGAAAGAAGAAAGAAAAATCAAAAGAGGACATCTGTTCCTATGACCTTAGCTACACGGGCCAGCTGCACATTTTCTGGCAGGTCTTGAAGCGTATTTACCCTAAACACACCCTCTTCGGTTACCTTTGCTTTTAATGACACCTGGGTATAGCAAAGGAAGGTTTGATTGCTGGAGACTGGATTAGTCCATATATCTCACAGAGGGTTTCTTTCAGCTACAAGAAAAATCTAGTGAGTAATGTGAAAAGCCAACAAATACTTAACAAACAACTGTGAGCTGGTGAATTGAAGAGAGAAAAGGGCAATAATGTCTCAGTCTACCTCTTTCTCCTCTCAAGTACGATGGACTTGGGAACAGGGATGGAAGATTCAAGCAGAATCCAATGCAGTAAATAAGTGCTTTGGGGTTTTTCTGGAGTTTGTAAGGGTTACCTGGCAAAGCAATGCATGTTGGCTTGGATAGGACCACACTCTCAGGACCCGAAATCTGGCTGAGAAATCATAAACAAACAGTGGTGATAAATGACCACGGGCCAGAGACGGGAGGCGTCTAGCGCAGTGTTATTGCATTACATTACATCCTTCCTGTGCCAGGGCTGGCGCGCAGGGAGCACGCGGCCTCTCCCACCCCTTTGTCATTTGCTCCATAGTGTGGTGCTGGTCTGGTCTCGTTTAACCTCTTTATTAATGATCTGTAAAAGAGAGAAAAGAGCATGTGAAAGAAAGTCGCAGATGACACTAATTTGGGAGGTGTTGGAAACACCAGCGAGGTCAGAGAAATCACACAAATGGCCCAAAGAAGGTTATGAACATGGAAGGAAAGTAACAAATCTTGGAGAAGTCCAAACACTCACATCTGGCGAAAATTAATCTGAGACACAGATATCAATGGGTGGGAGGGGTATGGAAAACTGAATACTAAAAGAAAAATAATAAGCTGAGTGGACATCAGGAAAGCCAGCCATGGGTGAGAGCAGGGAGAGAGGCGCCAAGGGCAGTTAGCACTGTCTGGATATTAGCAGGTGCTGGAGAGACAGACTTCACCATTCATGACGATCCTGCCCATAAATTGTGTCTTACACTTGGGACATCACATCCTTTTCCAGAGGATCACCCAAGTTACCAGGAAGATGGAAAGAGTTTTTAAAGAATGCAAACATTAAATGACATCAGGGCGCCATTTAATGTTGGATATAGATCCAAAGCTCACAACAAGAGTCAGCATTCAGGAATGTGGCCAGATCTCATTTTCAGGGAGAGCTCGAGATTCCTCTTGGGATATGTAAATATGGGCTCAAGAAGGCTCATAGATCTCATTCTTAGATTTGGAGACCAAGAGCAGACACTCCTCAAAGCCTGCTTTGGTGAGCTGTCCAACTGGTGGGCAATATTAACAAGCTGAGCCAGAATTTTCTCCATGGTTCAGGGAGAGGAACTCCATCCCCGTTTCTTTCCAGCCATCTCCACAGCCCCAACAAAACGGAAAAACCAGACAACAACATCCAAAACAAGAGCACATATTTAGGGCCACTACTGGGTGTATCAACCAGAAGGGTTGTATTCCTTTCTGCCACTGAGGCATCAATTGGCTTTAGGCTATTGGCCACACCCAGATGGGTCTTAACTGGATCCTCAGGCATCTCTCATGTATGCCTTCCCCAGAGTAATGCGATCCCTCAAGAAGAGTGCTGGTCCGCTAGGCTACCAGATGATCTTATGAAACAGCCACTACAGTCCCCATTTTGCCCTAGGTGGCCACAAGGCACCTTCCCCATGAACATGTAAGTCAGAGACCTTGGGATACAAATGTACATTCCTTCTGGCTTTATTTTCCAGAAAATATAATGCAAATGCTGAGAATAACAGCATACAACAAGAGAGAACTTCTGTCCTGCCAGGCCCTGGACTCAGCTGTCCCGCCTCTCGCATGTGGATCCTGTGCTTATAAACACGGGGCCACACTTGCTTTCCATCTCACAGGGCTGTTCCCATGGTGACAAAATCACTGAGATGCTGAATCTGCCTAAGGAGGAGCCCTGCTGTTTCTTTCAGCTTTCCGGAGCTTTCTACAGTCTGAGGGTCAGCCTGGCTGTTTGCCACTCCACTATGTGTCCTGATAAGTCGGGCCCCTCCTTTTGTGTCTGTGTCAGTGGTCACAGGGTGTGAGCAGCTGAGGATTCTGCCCATCGGAAGCATTTCTTCAGTGCCTCGGTCACTGTGTGTGGGTGGAACGGTGGAACCAGAGCTCCTGGATGGATGTGGAAGAAAGTTGTTATCTCCTTGAGAGAAGATGATTCCTCCACTAAACCTGCTAGACCCAGAATAAAAGAGCAAATGCCTACATGTGGCGAAGGACCTCTCCGTGTACACTGTACCTTCATCCTTCAGAGGAAAACATAGGAGGAGGCTCTGGAATAAAAAAGACACAAAGACCGCTTTCACTGGGAAACCTGAGCTTCTTACAGACAAAGCTTCATTTTCCCCACTTATTACTTTTATGTCTATTATAGAAAACTTTAAAAGTTTAATGAGGAATCAGGGAAAAAATTTTTCTTAAAATGCTCGTTCAGAGAAAGTACCGCTTTTAGACACATTTTTCCTATACAGATATGGTCATATAATGCACACTTGATGGAGTCAGAATCCAGCTTTGATAGTGTTTAGTGCTGATTGCTTGGTAAGCACCAGGCTCTGAGTCATACAGACCCAATTCACATACTGGTTCTACCACTCTGAGGTGCTGGCGTAAGCCTGTAAAGGTAGCTAAGGCTATTATTGTTGTTATTTACTCTGTGTCACATGATCATCTTTCCATGTTGACAAACTGACATCTGTTTATAATTTTGATTTCTGTTCTGCGTCAGGCTGTTGGGAGAGAGGCTGGGGCAGGCACACTGCAGCCTTTGTGGGGAGGGGGTAGGAGTAACACTGCCCAGTCGTTTGTTCTTGGCGTGGTATGAGGCTTCACTGTTCCACACTCAGGTGTCAGCTAGAGCCTAGATGCCTGTGGCCGCCCTGAGTCAGCATGTGGTGGAATTAGCAGCCCTGCTCATCCCCAGCTTCCATTCTTCTTTCAGCACACCTTGATCTCTGACATAAGTGCATTATTGGAGAGGCGTTTCTGTACAAACCCCTCTACCAAATAAGTAAAGAAAGAAAGAAAGAAAGAAATTTCCATGATTAAAAAGGGAGTCGCCCCGTTGCCTGTGGCATTGGGGAGTGACTAGGTTCTGCATGTAGGGCTTTTCTCTGCTATTCTTGGTTACTTTTATTTATTTTTTTGTTGTATGCCCTGGCGCCAGGGCACTAGCTTGGGAGCATGATGAAGTCACATTAGAGGAAATCCTTTCCACTCCTCCTTGTCTGGAGGCAGGTGACAGACACACTAGGGAATGAAAGTGTGCCTGATGTCGTCTGAGAGGAGCAGGGCTTGCCCAGCTAGCAGCATCTCCACCAGCCCACCCAAAACACGATTCAGCCTCGTAGGTCGTCCAGTACATCTGGCTACAGAAAAGAATTGGCCTTCCCGCTCACAGGATATGGAAACGAGAGCAGTAGAATGAGGAAGTGTTCTGGAGCCAGCAAGCAATCTTTGTCCTTCCTTATACAACAGACTTGGGACTAGGCGAAATCCGATATGTCAGATAAGGCGGTGGCTGCATGTGAGAGTGCAAGCTGAGACACGCCAGATGAATTTTCTCCATATTCTTATTTTTAAAAATTATGAATGCACTAAGATGTTTGCAGAGGCCAGATTGTTAAGCTGTTTCCATGCTTTGTGTGTGAGTGCAAGCCCCTGGTTTGAGGCTCAGGACTCCCACTCATGGAAACCCTCTGGGAGCTTTATGTAACTAGGTGTCTCTCCTCTGTGAGGTGCCACTCGCCTTGGGCAGGGCCCGGAACAGGGAAGGATGGGCTCTCCATATCCCTTTCGGCCCATCACTGCTTTCCCAGCAAACGCTGAGAGCGGGGGCAGCTGAGGGCTGGTCTTCAGCCAGGCAGGTCTGTGCCTAGTCCTCTCATCGTCAGAAATGTCTTCAAAGTTCCAAGAGCTGACATTGCCCCTTCTACTTCTGTCTCATTCACACAGCTCCCTTGCCAGCTTAGAGAAAATATCCCATGTCTTTCCCCGATTTTCATTTGACCCCCCATCGGCTCCATGAGGGAGCAGGCATGTGGCACCATGCCTATTTTACAAAGTAAGAAAGAGAGGTTTGAACAGTTGAGATTTTTCCAGGGCTGTAGAGATAAGACCTGCGAAGAGCAGGACATGAACTTCCAACATTTGACTCTTGGTCAACTGCTCCTTCCCCTACAGTAGTAATTCCATAAGGATGTTCCTCAGGACACTGATGGTATTGGATAGAAGGGCACTATTTTTTTTTTTTTAATTTTAAAAACTGGTATTTATTTTACATAGTTTGAGCAGAAAAAAACAAGAATGTCTTATCCAGAATAGAATGTTCCAGAGTTTACTTATTTTTTTATTGATTATGATAGTTAACAACCTTGTGAAATTACAGTTGTACATTATTATTAGTCATGTTGTAGGTACACCATTTCACCCTTAGTGCCCTCGCCCCACCCCCTCCTTTCCCCTGGTAACCACGGATCAGTTCTCTTTGTCTATATGTTAACTACCACCTATGAGTGGAGTCATACAGAGTTCGTCTGTCTCTGTCTGGCTTATTTCACTCAACATAATACCCTCAAGGTCTATCCATGTTGTTGTGAATGGGACGACTTTGTCCTTTTTTATGGCTGAGTAGTATTCCATTGTATACATATACCATATCTTCTTTATCCAATCATCAGTTGCTGGGCACTTAGGTTGGTTCCGTGACTTGGCTATTGTGAATAATGCTGTGATGAACATAGGGGTGCATGGGACTTTTGGAATTGCTGATTTCAGGTTCTTAGGATAGACACCCAGTGGTGGGATGGCTGGGTCATAAGGTATTTCTATTCTTAACTTTTTGAGAAATCTCCATTCTGTTTTCCATAGTGGCTGCACCAGTTTGCATTCCCACCAGCAGTGTATGAGGGTTCCTTTTTCTCCACAGCCTCTCCAACATTTGTCCCTCTTGGTTTTGGATATTTTTGCCATTCTAACAGGTGTAAGGTGATATCTTAGTGTAGTTTTGATTTGCATTTCCCTGATGATTAGTGATGATGAGCATCTTTTCATGTGTCTATTGGCCATCCGTATATCTTCTTTGGAGAAATGTCTGTTCATGAGAAGGACACTATTTTTAAAAAATTATAATAAAAGTATTCTGTGTTCAAGTAAGTTTGAGCAAAACTGAATTAAACAGAATTAAATAGGTTTCTTCATTGCAGGCCTCAGAGCCTTTGCTAGGCCAGTGTCCTCAGGCTAATTGTCACCCTCCAGGAGAAAAAATGGGTTGGCTGAGTTTGACACATTTATTGCTCATGGGCCCTTTTCTTCCCAGACTCTCATCTAGAATTAGTGCCTACAGAATATGTTTAGGGAAAGCTTTGCTGTGTTCTTCAAGGTGGGCTATTTGCCCTAGCAGATGGAGCTACTCCCATTGTTTGAGGTGGTTAACGGGAGCCTACAGACCCCTATGCCAAAAAAGACAAATGAACGGGCCTGAAAACGAGAAGGCACGTAGCCCAGGACTACCACCAAGCTTTTATATCCCTTACTATGTTGGGCAGCTATGCTTTGCCCACTATTTACCTGGAACTTGATGGGCTTATATATCCAGTGTCTGATAAGACAGATCGAGAGGGATTTGGGGCCTTTACCCAAGTTGACTTCATGATGGAAATGGTGCAGGGCCATGATCTCAGTAGAAGGGAGAGCTAGCATCTCTCTGTGCTGTTGCCACTCGTTGGCCACTGTTCTAAGTCAGGGCTCAGCAAACTCTTCCTGTAATGGCCCGATAGTAGATATTTTGGACTTTGTGAGCCAAAAGGCAAAGCCAAGAATATTGCATAAGTGTTTATATAACAAGAAAAAAACGCAAATTTTCACATATTTTTTATTGATGAAATTCAACATATAGGGAGTGCATTTTTTTGTAGTGCATGTCTACTAATGAGAAGTGTAGGATTCTTTCGGGGGGAAATAACATTTCATGTAGGAATTCAAAGTTAGTGTTCCCTATCATCGAAATCTAATGCAAATGTTCATCTGTTAATGCTGATCTGTAATGGTGTTTTATGTATTTCATCTTTGAAAACGTCCACACACATAGGTGATACACATGACACTCAAAATACTGTCAAGTTCTAACTGGCTCACTGCCACTTGGAGTGTGTGGAGCAGTAGTGCAGAGCCAGGACAGTGCCATACACTCTCCCGGTGGCAGCTACTCAACTGCCATTGCAATGCAAAAGCAGAGAAAGACTGGACATGAATGGGTGTGGCTGTCTTCCGATATAAACCATATTTATGGGCAACGAAATTTGAAGTTCATATAATTGATGAGTATTCTTCTTTTGATTTTTTTTCCCAACTGTTTAAAAAAGTAAAAGCCATTTTTAGCTCAGAGGCCATGCGAAAACCAGTGGCAGGCTGGATGCGACCCAGTGAGCTGTTGTTTGCCACCCACATCCTAAGTGCTTTCATGTTGGTCATTCTGTTCAGTCCTTACATCTCTCATTTTCCAGATGAAGAAACTTAGGCACAGAGAGAGGAAGTTCCTTGTCCAGAGTCAAACAGCTTGGGGATGTGAGAGCTGGGATTTGAATCAAAGCTGCTCGCTAGGACTCTTGATTGTATTGACTCACATTGCATTACTCAAGGTGACCCTTTCAGATCTCTGCATCAGTCTTCAAGCTCCCCACCCAGCTGCCTCTCACGGGAAAGGGAAGAAGGCCTGTTCTTCTGAGAATCATGAAGATCTCCAACCAGGGCTCCATCGTTTTCCTCCTCTCCACCTCAGGATCTTTCTCCATTGACCATTTCTCCCCTTCCTTCTCCTCACACCTTATTTCACCTCTTCTTGTTCTTTCCTTCTTCCTGAATAAAATGTCCATCTGCATGTAGGAGTTCATGGAATGGGGGTGAGAGCTCTGCATCCCAGATCTACCCTTTAATAGCTGTGTGACCTTGGGCACATTATTTAATCTCTCTGAGCCTCAGTGTCCTCATCTGAAAATGGGAAAAATAATATTTTATTTTCCTCCCTCCTGGAGTTCTTGTGAGGGTCAAATGAGATAAGGATGTAAAATGCTAGCCCAGTGCTGGTACATAGTAAGCACTCAATAAATACTAGCCCTCATTGTGTTTATTTTCTTCCCCACTACCACCTCCCCTGACACCTTCTTCATTGATCACCCTTACAGTCTTGTGGCATCAATATTTCTGTAATTATTTATGAAGTATCTACTATGTGTTATAAAGATCTAAATGTTTACTTGATGCATGAATCAGAGTAGGCATTAAGCACCAGTCTGACTACTGTGACTGCTTTGCCTCAACACACATTACCAAAGGAACAAATGGAATCAGTCTGCCTGGGAATTTTCCTGCTCTGGACGAAAAGCCCCCTGCCTGGAATGGGTTGGACAAAACTTTCCTAGGGTCAAGCAAATGGTCTAGGCAACAAAAAATATATGCCTGCAAATTCAAAAGCCCTCAATAAACAGTCCCAAAAAACTGCCACAGTTAATAGCCAATTGGAATTAGGTACACGAAGAAGCTTAAAATTTTTCAGCTGTTATAAGAAATATCACCATAGTGCAAAGTCAAGAGAAACTCCCACAAAGGCCATAAAGCAAGTAAAATTACAAAAACAAAATGCTAAAACTGCCTTTTTTCCTAGATGTTTGTACTCTCTTATCTTGTCTGATCCAGAATAAAGGAAATATTGGAAACAGCTTGTGGAGAAAGGCAGTGTTGCATCTCCTTTGCCTGCAGAAAAGCATGTACACACTTGCAGGCTTTGGCGTATTCTTAGAGAGGCTTGCAAAGAATTGTGCAAGCAGAGTCTGTTCCAGGAGATTACGAGTCCTTTGTGTTTCATGTTTCATGGTTGCCAGCAGCTGGCATCTTTTAGAAATCCCATGAAAAGTGGGCAGAGCTCCTTGTGCAAACTTCTGAACAGAGAGTTAAAGAGACTTTGTGTGTGACTCTTAATCTCGTTGGGAAATTTTAGGGTAAAAAATGTAATTACATCTGAAATGCCAACAACCAAGGCCAAAGGAATGTCTCTTCTTTGGAAGGTTCTTTGTTGATGAGATTAAAAACTAAGCTCTCGTGCTCCTGCCTACAAATTATTCAGATTATTTGCAAAGAAATGAAAGAAGACTCTGGGAGAAAAATGCCACATTCCACATTATGTAGCACTTAACTGATGTTCACCTATTTAGCAATTAGTTCAACAAATATTTATCAAGTACCTACTATGTGCAATTCAACACAGTCTAGACAGACAAGGTCCCTGCTTTCCTTGAGTAATTTTACCCAAGTAAGTTATAGTCTTAATTATCTTTTACCCACGTAAGCTACATTCTTAATTATCTGTCCGTGTAAGTTTATAAGGTTGTAAGAAGAATTCAGTTCTCTGCAGTTGAGTACAGGGCAACTTCACATTGCGTGGTCTGTATTGCCATCAATTCTGTGTAGAAATAGATTAGCATGGGCAATTCCTTTGGCTGCCATGGAGGGGTGTGCGATGTGGCCTGAACACGAGGGTCAGAGACGGAGAGGGGTAACACACAAGGGAACTAAAGGGAAGATAGGAAAGTGACACAACGGCATTGAAATGTGGGGTTACAGTCAGTTAACTGACCAAACGGAGTCTTGTAAGCGTCGTGGCCATGGAATCCAAGTCATGATGATGAACCGAATCTGTTCAGAGGTGGAGGAGCTGTTATTGAAGGCCTCCTTTGTCCACGTGTAACTCGACTTAGTCGTCTTCTACCCCAATATGTAGGTTTTATGTTGTCCCATTTCACAGAGAGGGGAGTAAATCATGCCTCTGAGCTTGCAAAGCTAGGAGTTGGAGAACCCAAGCCAGAACCCAGTTCTGTCATTCATCACCACATCCTGTGCTCTCTCATTCAGGCCTGGATACTTCTTTGTCATGCAACTGTGCATTATAGTATGTGGCGGCCACCAGCCACCATATAGCAAGGGGTTCAGACCCAGCACCTCAAACCACATTCTGAAGTCTCTCCCCAAGTGGGTTAAGTTCCAAGAGTTTGTAAAGCAGCTAACTCATGGATGGGAAGTCAAGTAGTCATTTTATTTATTTATTTGTAATTTTTGTATTGTATATATTATGTATGTTATTATATAATACATATTGTATACGTTAAACGTTGTGTTAGGTACTCTGGCTAACCCACAAAAGCCTATGTCATGTTGCTAAAATTCCTGTGCTTGTGAGCAGGGTTGGGGAAACTACTAGAAGAGAAGAGCCATAATATAATAGGAAAAACAGCAATATTGAATAAAAACTTAATAAGGCATTGATTGATCTTGGGTCTCAATACTTCAGGAGAAGTGGTTTTGTTTAAAAAGAACAAGGGAAAGCACTGGCCATTTCACGAGGTTGAGTTGAGGATTAAATCCATTAAACCATGTAAAGTGTCTGGCATGTTGTAAAAGCAATGTAAATGTCAGTTGCATAGATAAATGGAAACCTTTGAAAAGATTCCAGAGGGTATTTCTGAATACTTTCAAAGGTTTTAGAAAGGGATGGCCTAAATTATCTCTTCTACCTGATTTTACTTTGAAACAAAATAGTTTCCTTCTACATTGCACCTTGCCATTTGTGCATGTGGTAAATGCCTAAGCTAGCCATTCATAAATCTGAGAGCACCCGCAGCAGGTAAAGCACACAATAGTACAACTGAGCAGCAGCCGGTGAAGCCTCACAGTCAGGCTCTTAGCTTCCAGCTCTGGAAATAATAAGGGTGACGACCCTAAGCCCCTACACTGTACTGTGTTCTTGCCATATACTACCTCATTGCATCCCCAAACAAACCCATGAGGTGGGTACTATTATTAATCCTGTTTTGAAAATAAGACCCTATCATTGGACCCTAGAGAGTTTAAGAAAATTACCTCAGGGGCCAGCCTGGTGGTGTAGTGGTTGAGTTCGGCACACTGTGCTTCAGCGGCCCGGGTTCCTGGGTTTGAATCCCAGGCATGGACCTAAACACTCATCAAGCCATGCTGTGGTGGCATCCCACATACAAAATAATAGGAGATTGGCACAGATGTTGGCTCAGGGCCACTCTTCCTCAAGCAAAAAGAGAAGGATTGGCAATAGGTGTTAACTGAAGGCCGGTCTCCCTCATCAGAAAAATACCAAAAACTAAAAAACAAAAACCTACTGCAAAAAAAAAAAAAAAAGGAAAGAAAAGAAAATTACTCCAGGTTGAGGAACTAGTAAGTGATGGAGCTGAAATTTGTGCATGGGCAGTTTGCCTCTGGAGGGTACACTCTATGCCAGGATTTCTCAAGCTCAGCAATTGACATTTGGGCCCAGATACTTCCTTCCTGTGCAACTGTGCATTGTAGGGTGTTTAGCAACATCACTGGCTTCCACCTTCTAGATGCCAGTAGCATCCTTGCACCCCAGTTGTGACAACCAAAAATGACTCCAGAGATTGTGAATGTCCCCTGGGGGGGCAAAATTACCCTTAGTTGAGAACCACTGCTCTACACTGAGATGTACTCGAAATGTGTGGCCCAGGAGAGTGCCTGGGATGACTTAGAACATTATCAGAGTTTGACCCACAGACTGAAGCAACTTCACAGACTTGATAGCTGTGAAGCCACCTTCTGCACTACTTGGAGGAAACAGAGCTTTCCCACAGAGGGAGAGAAAGGAAGTGAACTTCAACGTCCATGACCACCTTGGGATATGGAAGGAGAGAATGGCAGTCAGGCTGTGCATGGTGGGTGCAGATACAAAAAGATGACGCCTGCATGGTGACATGAGAGAGAGGGGATGCTGGTCTGGAAAGGGACAGACACTTGCCCCTGAGAGCCCAGCTCTCTGGGCTCCTGTTAGAGTCCACAGACTTAGTTCAAACCTCAGCACCACCACTGATGAGCTGTGTGACCTTGGGAGAGTCATCTACCCTCAATGCCTCTGTTTCCGCTACAAAATAGCGACAATGTTCATTTATACCTCATGGTGGTGATGTGAGGTCCTAAAAGCACCTGAGTACTTACAGAAAGGGCTCAATAGGTGCTAGTCAGTTGTCCTGGCCACTCCACGTGAGGCTGTGATGTTTAGTGCTTTACAGAACAGGATCTGGACTCAGACTGTCCGAGTGTCGATCCAGCTCAGCCAGGTGCAAGCTGTGTCATCTAGACTGAGCAGCTCAGCCTCTGTGAGCCTCAGCTTCCTCCTTCCTAGTCCTGCCCCACAGAGTGGATGTGAGCAGGCTGTGAGACCCAGCACACGAAGCCCTCTGTCCACTGCCTGGCTTCAGCATGAGTGCCAAGTTGGCGCTTCTCACCTTGGGATTTGTGTGTTTGCCAGGGCTACTGTAGCAAAGTACTAGCAACTGGGTGGCTGAAACAGCATAAACTCGTTGTCTCACAGTTCTGGAGGTGAGAAGTCAAGATGTCGGCAGGGTTGGTCCCTTCTGAGGGCTGTGACAGAGACTCTATTCCAGGCCCCTCCCCCAGCTTCTGGTGGTTGTTGGCAGTCTGTGCATCCCTTGGCTTGCAGATGCATCGCCCTGGTCCCTGCCTTCATCTCACCTGGCTCTCTCCCTGAGTGCTGTGCCCATGTCCAAATTGCTCCTCTTCATAAAGATGCCAGTCATGTTGGACTGGGGTTCTGGTATGCCCTCATCAGAACTAATTACATCCGCAAGGACCCTATTTTCAAGTAAGGTCACATTCTGAGGTACTCAGGGTTAGGACTTCAAGCTATGAATTTTGAGGGAACACAATTCAACCCGTAACAGAATTCTATGAGTCTTTTTAGATTTCTTCCAGCTCTGAAATGCCACGAGGGATTATTGAGGTGTGAGTAGTTTGGGGCAACCAGATAAATGAACATCTGTGAACAGGGGAAAGAGCACCGAGGAAAATGTCTTGATTGACATTTTGAGGAAATGCCACTTGAGGAAAGTGTCTTGATTGTTTTTACTTTTAAAATGTGTTTACTTGGTCGTTTGTGCCTTCTCTGTCATATGGGGTTAGATGACCACTTTCTACAGCTTTACCCCACTCCCCGCAAAAAAAAAAATTATTCTGTGGATTGTGGAAGAGTGTGGCTGTAAAGACACCTTGAAACTCTCGAGGTTCTGTCTAGGTGCATTATTATTATTCTCATTATTTATAAGGAATAAGGGAACTCTTGAGTCCCACGTGGGGATTCGATGTCTGTTAACAGAGTCTCGCATCTCTGTCCCTGTTCTCCTCTACCCATCAAATGCAGACCTGCTGCTGAAGTTTTCAAAAGCTCCCTGTGTTGCGAGACTTGAGCAAACTTGATCTTCCAGGTTTAACTTAAATATTGTTTCCATTTTGAAGCCTGTCATGTGGGTGTACCACAAAGAGAGTTTGGTGTCCCCCCCAACCCCTTGAAGCCCTGGGCCAAGGTATGTAGGCAGTAACAGAATACTAGGAAGAAAGAGAGAGCCTGAAATGGATCCCCGTGCTCTTGGCCTATGCAGAGACAAAGCAGGATGTAAGTAAAACCATTACTTCTCCCTCCTGATCAAAGGCGAGATGGTAAGCCCGCCCCTCCTCCCCACCACCCAGCAAGCAATTAACACAGCTTGGCGTCTCCTCCATAGTGATGGGGATTCAGCCAGCAAGACCAGCTCAGGCTGACGAGTGGTTGAAAGTGGGGCGCCCTGTGTGCCCAGGTTGAAAAATGCATGCATTTGCGAATAGAATACATTGTGAAACTCTCCGATGAGGGAGACACACAAACCAGCTTATTGACGGATTACTCTTTTCATCTGCATTTGGTACAGATGTGAGATCAGAATTTGCCAGCAGGACCGAAAAGTAAATGGTTAAAATCTAAGGAGCCGTGTAGAACTAATGCCTCCTGGATTTTACAACCACCCAGAATCTTATTAAATGCAGATTCTGATTCCACAGGTCTGGGCGGAGCCTGAGATTCGGCATTTCTAACAGGCTCTCAGGTAGGGTTGCCAGATTTAGAGAAAAAAAAGCTGGATACCCAGTTAAATTTGAATTTCCTGTGTTTTATCTGGCAACCCGACCCTTACGCAGTGTTAATGCTGCGGGTGTGTGGACCACACTTTGAGTGGCAAGGGTGTACATCATCAAAACATAAAAATTTGATGAAAACATAAGACTGAGTTAGTGGATGAGCATCTGGTACAATTTAGAAACAAGTTCGTGGTTCACAGGATAGTCACACTGCAAAATGTAGCTCAATTGTTGGCAGAAACAAACCAACAGCAGCAGAATGCACATATATTTCTAGAAACTGGGTTCCCTGCATCCTCAGGGTTAGAGTTCAGGGGCCAGAGTGGTACTCATGTTTGCTTTATGTATTTATTTGATTAGTCACTTATTTAATGTTGGTAAAGCCAAAATGAAGTTATGGCTGTAACAGAATTTAAAATGTAAGAGGAAAAAGAGGCTTCTTAAGAGCTAAAAATAATCAGCAAAGTTTTATGCTGAGGGCCGTGGGGAGGCATTTTGCCATATTCTGCCTCTCTTCCCAACCTGCCCTTGGAAAGGAAGGGACTACCTTGATCTTGCAGCTCAGCCCCTGACGGGGGATCTGCAGAAGAGGTGGCAACTGGGCTGAGGTTACTCTGACATTTGACGTGCAAACCCAAGGCTCTGTTACTTTGAAGCTAAGAGAACAAATTCTGGCTACTTTGAGACTACTGAGCCACTGGTGCAGCCACCTAGAGATCACCGGAAGGTTGGCACTGGAAGGGAGCTTAGAATTATTTATTTCTGCCCCTGATTCCACAGATGAAGGGGCAGAGTTTCGGAGAACTTCCATCTCTGAGGGTCTTTTTCCTTTGCTTTCTACTCTGGCATGCACCCTGTAAGAGATTTATCCCAGGGGGCTACACAGGGTTAAAATCTGGTTCTTCAGCGGTTTGTATGTTCTACTTTAAAGTACAGCAGGCCTCCGTTCCACATCTTCCTTGCCTGTGTTCTATAGTGGAAACCATTTCCCTTCTGTCCATCCATTCCTGAGATTGAGTTGAATATTGTACATATGTCTACCATGGTTTTATTATGCTTTATTTAATTATTCAAAGGCATGCACCATATTTTCCCCAATTGATACTGCCAATTGTTTTATTCTTCAAGTATTTATTGAGCGCCTACTATGTGCCAGGTCTATGGAAGGCCACAGTCATCCAGAAACTAGAGGACAAATAGCCCTCTCTCGTCCAGCCTGTTTTAGAAGTCCTGCATGCCCCCTACCCCTCAATAGTATATCCATCCTGGGGTATTTCACCTGATTTTGTTTCATCTACAGTTGATTCATGATTCAATTCTCATTGTAAGAGATTTAAGCTTTACTGAAGTAAATAGTTTAAAATGTGAATGTCCCTTTCCGTCTACCCCCCCCCCCCCCAACTCCACAACTCCCTGGAAGCAATATACACCAACTAATTGGTAGATGTGCCCTTCATATGCACTTACAAAATCTGTGTCCATTTACACATTTCATTTGGAACACGAGTTGGATTGTATTAAACAGAGTCTTGTGTGATTTGCGTTTTTCCCTTAGGCAGATGCCTTGGTGAGCCTTCTATTGTAGTACATAGGAATCTACCTCATCCTTTCCTCATAGCCATAGGAGTATTCCGTGGAATTCCTCTGCCAAGGTTTATCGAACCACTCACAGGTGATGGATATTTAGATTGTTTGCCATTTTTTGTTATGAAAAACAAGACTGCAGTAAACAATTTTGTGTGTTTGGACATATGTGCAAGTATTTCTGTAGAATAGAGACCCAGAATTTTAATTTTCTGCATCGAATGGATCTGATAAGCTGATGAGAACAGGATGGGTTGCCAATTGGCAAATACATTCCAACCTGAGTCTCCAGTTTCTCACACTGTCCTGTTTGAATTAATTCAGGATTGCTCGAGAGTCTTCCATGTTTGGACACTGCCAGCTGACATTTTTAAAGCTGGAGTGCAGCCTCATAGATCAAATCCCTAGAGTTGCAATATTTAAATACCTTAAAATAGTACGGACTTTATTGAGCAGAAAGTGGGAAAGAGAAGAATAAAGGGACTTTCTCTGATAAATGGATTAAAAACTCCATATTGAACAAAGCATTAGTCTCTCAGGAAAGGAGATGGGCCATTGTTTTTGAAAAGAGCTTTTTCATGTTTTTCTTCCTAGCTGAACCAACTCCACAAACGGCCAAAACTAAACACCTAATGAGTGTGCTGTGTTGACATGGATTTTATTGCAGATTTTAAAGTAAAACTAATAGGGTGTGATAGGCAGAATTTCAAAGATGTCTCCCCAAGACTCCCATCCTAGGTTGTTCAGTCAAACACTAATCCCGGCACTGGGTGAAGGGCCTTTGCAGATGGAATTATTGTTACTATTCAGCTGATCTTGCAATAGGGAGTGTATCCTGGATTATCCACGTGGACCGAACATAATGACATGGGCCCTTAAAAGTGGAAGAGGAAGGCAGAAGAGTCAGAGAGATCTGGTGGAAGAGGAAAGAGTGACAAGAGATGAAGCAGAAGGGAAAGTCAGAGGGATTCTAAGTGTGAAGAGAGGCTTTGAAGATGGAGGAAGGGGCCGAGAGCCAGAGAATGCAGGAGGCCTGTAGAAGCTGAGAATGACTCCTAGCTGACAGCCACCAAGGAAAGTCTTACAACCACATGGAGCTGCATACTGCCAATGACTGGAATGAGCTTGGAGGTAGATTCATCCCCAGAGCTCCAGAAAAGACTGCAGCCCTGCCAACACATTGGTTTTGATCTTGGGAGACCCAGAACAGAGAGATAATAAATGGACTTTTGTAAGTTGCTAAACATGTGGTAATTTGTCATGGCAGCATTGGAAACTAATATAGGGATTGAACTAACATCTATGTGTTGAACATAGCAGAAAGGAGCCCATAGGGCAGGCTACTGCATTTCTTTCTTCATAGCATCTGAAGCAGCGTAGGGTCCAATGTTATACAATGAAGAAGAATACCTCACATTTCTGAATGCTTACCACGTGACTGGTGCTGTGCTAAGTGCTTTATGTGAATTCCCCACCTTATCCTTTACAATAGTGCTACGAGGATGGGTGCTTTTATTATTATCTCCATTTTATAGATTAGAGAACCGAGTCTCAGGTTAGGTACCTGGGCAGAGGGTACATGGCTTATAAATGGCCGGGCTGAGACTCAAACTCGTGTCTATGTGATATCACACCCAAATTTGTGCACGTGAACACTGTATTTCACAGTGCACCACCCCCACCTCCACAATTAAATAGGAGGCTAATATGTTTCCATATGCAAAATCACTGATATTTAAACTCTTGCTAAACATTCACATTCAAGAATGGCTTTTGTTATGTAAAGCCCTTCGACCTTGTTTTAATACCCTTGGAATACTACACCACTGGATGCTGAGCAATGAGGGAAAAAAATCAAAATTGGATGGTCAAGGAAACGGGAGACTCCTACCCTCCCTCCAGGTTCTTCAAGCCAAAGCACAGTGCACACTCTTAGATTTCTCTTCAAATCCTTGGAGGTCCCACTTGCTGTAGGTTGTGTCAAAGATTGTGCTCTCTTCCCTGCACCAGGCACTCAGCTCCAGAGGTGAAAGATGTGATGGAGACATTGTTACACCTTGAACATAAAACATCAGGAGCCCAAAGGAATATCACGTGGGACAAATGTGGTAAAGAACTGACATTTTATCCTGGGCGGGGGAGGGTAGGCAGTGTGCTGATTTGATCTCAGTTGTCTGTACAGAAAGTGTGATCTCAAATTCAGCCAATGGAAAGTCTGAGCATGCAACAAACTCCTTCTTGTGTTTATTCATTCACATATTCAAACGTTTAACAAATATGAACTGAGCTGCTATCGTGTGCCAGAGTTTGCATTGGAAGCTGATGATACTGTGATGAATACATCGAGTTCCATGTACATGAATCCTCCAGGCTAGAGAAGGAAGAATGGATAAGCAAGCAATTGTAGGCTGGTACAATAAATGCTGTGATGGAGGAGGTACTGGATGTCACGAGAACATGTGGAAAAGATGCCAAACCCAGATTCAGAAACCAGAAAAAGTGGCCCCTAACCTGGGGCCTATAGAAAAAGTAGGAGTTAGTCAGGCGAATATGGGGTAGAGGAGAATGTCTCAGACTGACAGACTATCATAGAGTAGGTTTAATCTAGAAACATATATATGTCCATAAATATATGTGGAGTATAGAGGGCAAAGAGGCACAATGGCAAAGGATGAGGCTGAAGATATCTGTAGGGACTGAGGCCAGAAAGGCTTTCTACTCTTTTGAGGAGATTGAACTTTATAAGGGAGCTTGGAAACCTCTGAAAGAAAAAGCTGAGCAGTGACATGATCAGATGTGGGTGCTTTAGGAGGATCCCTCTGGCGGAAGAGTCAAGAATGGACAGAGGAGAGTGAGTGGATGCAGGAAGACTGTTGCGAGGCTAGAGAAGCGTGGTATGTATCAAGGAAGAGTGGGATTAGGGATAGAGAAAGACAGCTGGATTCCGGAGATATCTGGGAAGGAGAGTCAGCAGGTTTGGTTGTGAGGTGGAGGGAGAAAAGGGAGTGGAGGATGACAGCCAGACCTGACTTGGCTAAATCATCATCCAAATATCATTCTGGGCTGACAGGCCCAGACTGTGGTCAGCAGAGGCGAGATGGGATTATAATTTGTAATTTGTGGGAGGCCTGAGGAGTGGGGGATCAGCCAGGAAGCATATCTTCCTTCTGCTGCACAAGGCAGCCAAGCGCGCGTCCGTGGAGGGATGTCTTGGGGTTGTCAGAGCAGGTGACTCCTCTTGGTTGTTTTGAATCTGCTGACAGAACAAAAGCTTTCAAGACAACAAAGTTCCAAACCCCTTAACAAAACAGGAAATGATATACAGTTTCAAATGTTCGCTTTCTTTCCTGCGCTCTTGTTTTCTGCAGAGAAGAGTGCCTTTCCTGTTGAAGGTGGTGGGTGCAGGTTGCCCTGTGGGCCTGGGAAAGGGTCAGTGCAGCTATAACCTGCCCACCCACGTGCCCTGAGGTGCTGTGATGTCTTGACAGGTGTCCTGACTCTTGGCTTTGACATGTCATGTCGGGACTGCCAATCATCTGGGCCTGGGCTCTGGGACTTGGTAGCACTTGCTTGGTTAAACACCTGTGGATGCTATGACCCCGTGGCTAAGCCTCATCATAGGCTGACAGGTCAGGGCTGCTCAGATCCACTTACACAGTGATGGTCCTTCAATCCCCTTCTTATTAGTATAACTCTGTGGCCCAGGAGGGAGATTTTTCATGTAGGTGAAATGCATTCATTGCCTGGCAGTGATAGTCAGCTATTATCTACTGCTTTGGTCTGCCCATAATCTGTCTCCCTCTCTTCTGATACCAACAGCTAGATTTTCTTTGGGGAATTCCTTTCAGTTTCTGCAGTTCTGGGGCAGTTCCCCCCTCGCCCAGTTCTGTGTTGGGTGTGGGCACATGAGTCAAGCCAGCCAATCAGAATCCTCTACCCCTCACACTTGATCACTCAGAGGGAGCTATCCCTTGGGCCATAGCCATTGGTCCAGGGATGGGCACATGGTCGAGCTAGACCAATGAGTCTCAGTTCTGAGACTCTGAGACTTTTGGGTTAGATTATTTGGAAAAAGAAGTGCTTGTTCTCTGAAATTGGAAGCTGAGATGATGAATTTTGGGGTACCAGGAGCCACAACATGAAAAGAAGCCTGCCTGAGAAGGAAGTAAAAAAGAAGAGGAAAGCAGATATGAGTGAGAGAGAGAGAGAGATGAAGAGACAGATCCCTGGGGACATATTTGAGCCCCTGAATTCAGCTGTGCCCCAGCCCAGTCCTGAATGATTTACTTCTAAGACCTAATAAATGTCTTTTTCAGTGAGCTACTTTGAGTCCTGATGAATAGAAATTACATCCCTTCTTGAGTCCTGGTTCAAGTTAATTTAGCAAGTATTTGTCAAGATCTATGGTGGGAGCTATACCTTAAAGCTGTAGGGAACACAAAAGGCACGGTATAATCACAGCCATAATTATGACAATTATTATTATTCCATTGATTGGACATTTCTCCTGTTCTCAAACACTCCTCAGCACTTTACATGCATTATTTTATTTGCTCCTTTGAGTAAATCTTTGAGTTAGAAATAATCACTTGCATTTTACAGAGGAGGAAACCTAGACCCAGAAAACTTAGGAAATATGACCAATATAATAAATAATAATAATAATAAATAGCTGGTCAGTGAAGAGGTGGGATATGAGTGTGGTCGACTATGGCTCTAGAGTCTGTGTTCTCCCCACCATGCTCTCTTGCCTCCTTCCCTTGGGTACTCACTCTCTGGTCAGGGAGACTAAAAGAAACACACTGAGTGCTGCAGGGCAGGGGAGGTTACTCCCTCCCACCCCAAGGACTTGGAAATAAGGGATATAGACCGCACACCTGTGGAAGCAACAGGGAATGGATCAGAGCAGAGATTTTCCAACTTGCCCTAAAAAGCCAGGATGGCTCCCAGCCAACCAGGCTCAATCTAGCTGCTTGAATCTATGGACAGCAAAGAAGGAATGGGTGTGTCAGAAGAGAGGTCAGTCAACCAAGGAAGCAAAAAGCAAGGGAGTTGGAGAGGAGAATCTTGGGACCAATCCTAGCACTGTCCAGGGTGTGGGAGCCATACCCATGGGGCTTTCTGATGGCCAGACCATCCCTATGGAGAGATGAGTAAGGAGGTGGCGGCCACAGAATCCAGCAGTCACTCTTGCCATGAAAGCTACCGTCTCCACTGTGCATTAGCCCACTGGGCCTCTTAGCCTGATGCTCTAAATGCCCGCTTCAGCCAACTCCCCCAGTTCTGGGGACACCATGCTCCTCTTCACCATGACCCCTCCTGTTCTCTTTTTAAGCCACTTTTAAACCACCACTTCCCTGAAGGGTGTATCTGTAGCGAGAGGACAGGCTCGCCACACATAGATGTTCCAGGTTCTCCAGTGATGGCTAAATGTTATTGTAAATGAACAAACTGGCATTCAGAGTCTACTTTGGCTTCCCTTGTGAGTCTGCCTGTGAGAGACTCGGTTGGTCGGAAGCTGGCAAGCCTTCGGGTCCACCCGTCTATTAGAGTTCTCCATGTGAAATAATCACAAGGCATTCAGGACCTGGCAACTTTGGAAGCTGCTCTTTTGGAGATAGGTTTCTTCTTTGGGCTGACAAGCCAGGTTTCAGAACTTCCCAGACTCGAGGCCAGGCCTGGACAAGGGCATAGTCACCGTTTAAAGCACATTCTCCCATGCGCACACCTGTGCCCTCAACGAGAGTGGCTGAGCAGACAGAAGGAAGAGCATGCACTTTGGAGTTAAATGAATGTGAGCTTGAGTCCCAGCTTCACCATTACTAGCTGTGTAGACAAGTTTTCCAACTCTCTAAGTCTCAGTTTTCGCATGTAAATTGTGAGGATAATAACAAGATCTATCTCATACAGTGGCTATTAGGACTAAAATTAGAAAGAAAAAAAATGCAAAGGGTTTAGCAGGCGCCTAATATAGCTGCGCTCATTAGTTGTTAGCTGGTCTCTCGTCACCAACATCATTGCATCCTCTGGCAGGCCACGCCCCTCTGCCCACATACTTTTCTATGTATGATCCAGGCCTGAGTGTCCAGTAGAGTGACACAGGCCCTCAGGGAGGCAAGGAGACTTGGAGAAAGAGAGCACCTGACCTTACAGGCAGGCTGGCCAACCCAGCTGTCTACATTGTTCAGACTGGAAATGTCAATGAGGGAAATGGGCCAGGTGGGATGGATGGACTGGATAGTCAAGCCTCGCTAAAAAGACATCACAAGTCAGCTCCAGTCCCACATGCCATAAGGGAGTGCAGGCCGAGTATGGCCATATCTGTATATTTTTCAGAAAAAGTCAAGAATCTAGTTTTCTCTGTGAAATCTCCATTTTTTACATGATAGCAACTAATGTGAATTCTTTTAAGGACTCTTCAGGCCAAACAACTGGCTCATGTGACAGAAACCATCTTGGGGCTTAAATGTATGCTGTCTACCTTGAGGGCTGGCTAGGATGGGGGTTTGGGGGTTCTGAGTTTGGGATCCCCCAGGAGCAGATCCTGCAACAGGAATGCAGTACAAGCAGTTTATTATGGGATCCCAGGAAACATCAATAGGGCAGCAGAGGAGTGAGACAGGGATGGGAAGGCAGCCAATAAAGGGGGTGTTATCAATTCACCACTGTAGATGACTGGTGACTCCAGCTTGATCCTGCTGGGACCACTGGGAACCGGTGTAGAACACAGGCCTCAGAGCAGAGTCACCTGCCTGAGGGAGCTGGGGTATGTATACACTCCCTCCTGTCAGTCATTAGCTGAGTGCTGCTCCCCAGGAACATCAGTACCTTCACACTCCTCGCCTGCCACAGCCTGTGCAGGATGGGCTATGGGGGCCAGAGAAGCCCTCAGGCAAAGACAGGCCAGGATCAGCAGTTGGAGGTAAGTGGAACACCAACAGTGTCAGTGGGAGAAGGGCAGAAGGAAGCAGTCAGCACCAGCCACTGCACTAGCAAGTACTCAAGAGGCCCTTCAAAACATTCCATCTACCCTGGTGATTAGGGCTGGATGGTGAAGGCCCTCACACTGGCTTCCTTTGTCCCATCAGATGAGGCTTCCACCACATGACTCTGGTCTCCTGCTTGTGCCAAAGCAGGAGTTGAGGCTGGAACGAGATGTGAGCTCCTAACAGGGATGCCCGCTCGCCGCTCTTGCCTCTTGAGGCTCTGCCTGTCAATTATAGAAAGATCTGCGAGATTCCGTTCTCCTCCATTATCTTCCATTGGGGTCTCCAGTGGCAATTCTGCAACCGTTTTCTGCAGAGTGGTTCAAATTGTTTTATATCTCTTTAGCTGCCAAGTACAATGTCATAAGCAATAAATAAATAAATTGTTGGCCTATATGGAAAGCATATTTTGTCCAGATGCGTCCTTGAAACTTCAGCCCTGAAACATGAAAGTCAGATTGGAAACCACATTCTCAAAGCTTGGGGAAAGCCGGCTCATATGGAAAAGCTGCTTGATTGGCAGGTGCTGCCACCCAGCACCTGACTTATGTCCTGCAGATAGGCCAGGTGCCTTCTGAAAAACTGAGCATGGGAGTTTTTCACACCAATGTGCAAGCTTAGTGTGGGTGGCCCTGATGGACAGCAAGGGGCAAAGGGAGAATTGAGCTTAGAAGGTTGCTCAGCTGAAGAGCTGAGACCTATGTGTTCCTTTTGATCTCCCCTTGACTGGCTGGGATGGCGCAAGCTTTTCTCCTCAAGAAGGCTAAGTTCATTACCCTTGTCTGGGGTGCAAGCAGTTCCCACCTACTGTGTCTTTGCTGCGTGCAGAGGGTGAGGCCATGGGGATATGTAGCCAGGAAGGGGAGGAAGCAGAATGAGACCTGGATGGCTGAAAGTCACACAGAAAGATGCTTAGTGGGTTTTGGCTGGGTTAGCCAGCCCTGAGACAGAGTAGAGTGGGAGTTCCAAGATAGAGCTGGGGCTAGGGGGTAGACGACCCTGGAGAGTAGATATGGCCCCAATGACAGGATTCATCATATAGAACTCACCAGTGGTGACTTGGGCTGCCTGTGTCAGCTGGCTGGGAGTGCTTTTCAATGTCATCTTTATTGCTTTTTACATTAAAAATACATGCTCATAAAAAGACAGACTAGAGATGCACGAAGTGAAAAGTGAAAGTTCCCTCTTCGGCATCCGCAAATCCACCCACTCTGGAAGTGTCCTTCCAGAGACGCATCTAGACGTGTGCACACGCACACACACATTTTACAAGAAATGAGCTTGTACCATATAAATTATCCCTCTTTTGCATTTCATGTATTTGGGGCATCTTTCCACATCAGTATAATCTTTGTCATTGCTTCATGGTGTTCTTTTGATAGATCACAATAATTTGTTAAAATTTTCAAGGCGACCTTCTCAGATTGCTTCCCAAATTGCCAGCCTATGGTAAACAAGAAAAAATGTTACCAGCTGATGCTGTTACATTATTGCTGGTAGGAGTAATCTTTTATTATCTTACCTGTAGAATTAAATAAAATTAAAGTGAACAATGGAGGAATTCTTGAAAAAAATGACTACAGAAATAGTGATTTTGAATATGTATATACAAATGAGAAATATATATATATTTCATATATATATCTCCACGTGTGTATGTGCGTGTGTGGTGCGTGTGTGGTGTGTGTGTGTGTATGTGTGTGTGGTGTGTGTGTGTGTGTGTATGTAATGTGTGATGAAATTCAAGAAAGAGAATTGGCTGTCTGAGTAGAACTAAATAGGTCATTTCTATACCTGAGTTACTTTTCTGGAATGAATGCCTTCACTCACCTGCCAAGACTTAATTTTAGGCGTGCATGCATTCCTTGCCTGGCAGCCCAGCTCAGTAGCTAAGCGAGAGGCTACTGTAAGCTACTGCGGGTGATTAAGAATATAGGCTGTGGGCTCAGATACCAATTCCAATGCTTTCCAGTATATAGTCTCAGTCAGTGTGCTTAACTCTCTCTGTGCCTCAGTTTCCTCATTTCTCAAGGCAAAATGATGACACACGCTTCCTAGGGTGGTTGAGAGGACTAAAGGAGAGAAGGACTATGAAGCCTTTACCTGGCACTAAGTACCTGCCCAGCAGGCAATGGTCAGTAGTAGTAGGAAGAGCAGTGTGACCTCCAGCAGACAGCTGACATCCGTCAGGGGTGTGTGCCTGATGAGATCCCTGCACTATAAATATCTACCTTTAGAGGTGCTCCCTGTCTTCCTCCAGCCAGGTAGTTGAGAAAGAGTCATGGAAAATAAAATGAGTCTAAAATAATTTTTAAAGTCAAGAGTCAACTAAAACTATTCCAAAATGCCTCAGAGGTTGTCGCAAACCATCAGCTGTTCTAGACCAGAAACAGAATCTGATTTCCAGTTGTAGATGATAAATAAACACAGTACACTGCCCTTTACAACAAGTGGCTATTTTTTCAACCCATGCAGATGTGTCCTATTTACATTGAAGCTGTCACACAAATTAGCAAAGGCCCACAGAATCTGAAATAAGGCAGGCTTCAGGCCCTGAAACCTTCACAGGAATGGAAAATGGCTTATCCTGCTCCTCATAGCTGTGGTGTCACAGTCCTGTTGGGCACTGATTGGAAGAACTGACGAGCTTTTCCAGGCCAGCAGAAATGTTTGCTGACCAAGCAGGCTTTGAAGCTAATCTGCAAGGCTAGGTAAAATGAAATGCAATAGGGTTTGGAGCTGATGCTCTGATTTCAACTTTCCTACAATCTATGAAAAGTCCTAAATCTTTAACAGATAGAAAAATCCTTTCATTTGGTACAAGCCCATGCACGGCAGATTGCATCTAAATTAAAACACCAATTAGAGCACAGTGGATGATCTCCTGTTTCTCTGAATATAAGAATTTCTTGGCCAAATACTTGTTAGGCTACACTTATCAGACATACCCCTTATCGAACCATAGTGTGTATGGGCTGTTGGAGGGAGAACATGGAGCACTGAGCCGCAAAGTCAGAACAAGTAAGGGCCAGGAGGGTATTCAGATTCTGGCTTTTCAACTCCTTCCGTATAATAGAGAACAAAGGTTCAGGGAGGTGAAAGGGCCAGCTCAAGGTCCCTCAGTGAGGCCAGAGACTAGAACCCAGGACTCAAGGCTTCCGCTAAATACTCTTTCCACCAGACCACGTGGCTTCCAGACAATCTTTCTCTTGGGGAACACACACGAACATGAAGATGTTAACAGTTTAGGGCCAGCCTGGTGGCGCAGCAGTTAAGTTCACACATTCAGCTTCTCGGTGGCCCGGGGTTCACCAGTTCAGATTCCGGGTGTGGACATGGCACCACTTGGCAAGCCATGCTGTGGTAGGCATCTCACATATAAAGTAGAGGAAGATGGGCACGGCTGTTAGCTCAGGGCCAGTCTTCCTCAAAAAAAAAAAAAAAGATTTTAACCGTTTAAATGTAAGCTTTAAAACTCCTATGGCTAATCTTTTCTGGAGAGGAAGCAAATCCCTGATTGTGTGGATACAGAGACATTTCAGTTCTAGAAGAGCAAGTCATTAACTCTCTAAGCATTGTGGGGGACCTGCAGAGGGCCAGGCTCCAGCGAAGATCAGTACTTACAGAATGGTAACTCAGGTCTTTGTCCTCAAAGCAGTGAGGACAGAGTGGCATTCAGTATCCTCTGAGAGGCAGACGCAAAGGGCTATGGGAACACACAGAAGGCAGCTGTTTGGTTCTACCTAGATGGTTCAAGGACGGCTCTATTTGACTTGGGTCTTGAAGGGGGAAGCAGGCTTTTTCTTGGCAGAGAATTCATTCATTCATTCATTCATTTAATTGAAAGGTACTGAGCACTTACCTTTTGCCAGTCTTTGCACCAGGTAAATAAGCCGTAAATAGAGAGCAGGGAACAATACTCTGCCCTCAGGGATTTTACATTCTCTTGGAGGGAGTCAGCAATTAAGCAGATAAATGAATGAATAACTAAGATGATTTTAGGGAGTGATAAGTACAAAGGAAATGACCTGATGTGGTGGAAAAGCCCAAGGGTGACAATGCTGCCCTCAGTAGAATGGTCTGGAAGGCTGATGTGAGAAATTGGAGCCAGCACAAAGGCGGCCAGGGTGGTGGTAATCCGGTGGGATGGGGGAAGGTGGTGGGAGACGAAGTTGGAGAGGGGGGCAGTAGCCAATTTGCGCAGGTCCAGTGGTCTAAGTAAGTGGACTGAATGTTCTTCAAGGAGAACTAGGGAGCCTTAGGGGGATTTTGAGCAGGGGAGTGCCATGCTCTATGAGTGAGGAGGCCGAGAAGCATAAAAATCACCAGGGTGGGGATGGGAGTTGCAGTGGTGGATTTGGGTCGCCCCAGAATGCCAGGTAGTCAACCTGAATTCTGCCAAGCCTTTCTTCTTTAGGATCGTAAACAGGCAAAACTAAAAGACAACACAATCCTTTTGTTTCACAGTGAGGAAACAGGCTCGGAGGGTCAACACATGTGACCAATTTGGGCAGTGGAAGGGCTGGGCCCAGCCCCGGGACCCAGGAGGCCAAATCCTGTGCTTCTGCCCTGCCCACCTTCTTTGCCCGCTTACCCACCCGCACGTCTTCCACAGACTTGGAGTTAAAAATCTGTTCCCCATCAAACATTGCAGAGAGGGCTTTTATGATTTGTTTTTAGTAGTGTGTTAAAAGACAGTCACCTTGAATGACTTCTGCTTGACAGAAGTGTCAGCATTGTCACCACCTATTCCAAGGAGCAGAGCCACATGCCAGGGGTGTCCTGAGTCCATGCGGGGAAAAGGCGGCAGGCGAAGAGCTGTTCACCAGAGCAAGAATTTAGGGTCAGCTCTGCCCTGACTGTCTGTGTGACCCTGAGAAGGTCTCCCTTCACTCTGGGCCTGCGCTCCTTTATGTATGAAGTGAGACGATTGGGACACAGGCATTGTGTAAAAACTGTTTTGAATAATTTTGAACCAAACTAAGTCAAACAGATTGTTGCAGGCCTCCTGAGAGCCTCTAACGTGCTACTGAGCACTAGCAGCCTCCAAGAGACTACAGTTGGAAGCGTGTCACAGATATGTTTCTGTGCTCAGCCCTGGGATACTTGTGGGGAGGACACCTCATGGAACTTGTGCTCCTCAGGACGCTCAGGGAGCTGGTCTGTGAGATGAGCCCGGGTGCTGAGACACTGGAGATAAAAGGGAGCCTGGGTTCATGTCCTTGCTCAGCCTTGTTCAACAACGGCACAGGGCAGCAGCCTGTCTAGTGTCTCAGTGTTGTGTGTCCCCTCCCCTGGTCTACTTTCACCCTGCTCTGCTGTTCCCCTCCAGTGACCCACAAAGGCTGTCTTCCGAAGCAGCCGGAGGCAGAAGCAGCTTCAGTCCCTCGGGGCCGTGAGGAGCCCTCTGTGTGTGCTCCAGCCCCTGCCCGATGCTCAGACCATGGCCTCCACGTCTCTGACACCTGGGCAGGGGGAGAGTGATAGCCCCTTTTGGCAGACGAACTCTGGGTCCAGTGGTCTCTCTTTCTCCATGGGGCTTTCTCTGGAACTTTCCCTAGGGACTTTTTCACTTTTTACATTTTATCTTCTTGCTCATCATAAGCCTTTTCTGCTCATCAACAACCATGCAATGTATCCTGGGAGGCAACAGCTGTGTGATGCATCGCTAACAGCTCCCACATGACTGCCATCCTCCTCCTAATGTCTCTATTTATTGAGCACTCACTATGAACCAGGCATTGTCTAAAGAGATTTACCTGCACTAACTCACAGTCCCCTAGGAGACGTGGGCACTGTTATTATTTCTACTACACAGTGGAGGACACTGCAGCTTGGTCAGGTAACTCCCCAAAAGTCTTACAGCTGGTGGGTGCCTGGCGGGGCTGGAAGTCCCACCCAGGTCTGTGCATTTGATTGCTGTACCGCATTGCTCTATAAATATTTGAATGAATAGAAGGTGAATGAATGAATGAGTGACAGAATGAATGAACATGTGAGGGAAGGATAACCCCCATCTCAGTGTCTCTCTGTCTTGCGGCCCCTGGGGCGTTGCCCCAGCGGCCCACGCCGACTCCATCCACCGGTGGGCACACGCCCTGCAGGGCGAGGCAACCTTGGCTGGATCCCAGTCAGCAGGGCTCTCAGCCTGTGGGTTTTAGGCTGCCGCTGCTGAGTTTCTCACCAAGAGGAGGGCAGCTGTTCTGGGATTGAAACATGAAGAAAGATGGGCTGAGATCAGATAAGCATCCCTTCCTAAGCAGACGTACCTCCCAATTTGCAGGCCTTTGTTATATTACTAGGAGTTAAGGAATGTTGAAATGGAGCTCTAGCCTTGATCTGAATTATAATCTCTGAAGCTATATTTAAGACTGCCTAAAGATATTTCAATTTGCTATCTCTCTTTTTTTCCCCCTCTCTTTGGCTCAGAGCACACTTGTATCCCTGAAGAACACAGAAAGCCAGGACGTATTTCTTAATGTTTTACATTACAGTTGTAAGTCCTTCTTATCCTTTGATAATCATATTTTAACTTTTAGTCAACGTACTTGTGGGTGTGCCTGTGTCTGTGTTGCATATAAGTTCACATTTATACGAACAGCATTAGCTCCTTTTATCTTTTTTTCCCCCAAAGCCATACTTGTAAGACCACATTCAGCAGCGGATTAATCCCCAAATAACTTAGTTCAGCTTTTGCAGCTGCTGCCAAACAGCTTCTCTCCAGGACGGGTGTAGACTGTGTGGTGGTTATAATTAACAGGTCTTCGGGGGGCGGGGTTGCAGCACAGGGAATGAGAACTGGGCAAGGAGGACAGGTTGGTGGGCGGGGGGGGGGGGGGGTTGGTCCTTCAGCAACTGGCCAGAGGTGAGCCGAGGAAGCAGATGCGCTGGGGCGGCCTCTTTGTGTGTGTCTGTGTGTGGGTGGGTGTCAGTGTGTGCTGGTGTCTGCGTATGTGTCTGTATTGGATGGGAAAGGGAGCATATTTTTTAAGACTCTAGGTTTGGGTATTAGATTTTGTTTGAAATATCATTTGTCACTTATTTACCTCTGTGACTTTAGGCAAATTGCTTGTAACTGGCCTGTTTCTCAGTTTCCCTATGTGCAAATGAGGATTCATTCATTATTCAGCAAATATTTGTTGGGTGCCTACTCTATACCAGGCACTATTCTGCTCACCTGGGATGCAGCAATAAACAAGGTGACAAAAATCCCTGCCCTTATGGAACTTCCATTCTACTGGGGCAAAAAGAAACTTACAGGGTGAGTTATTATAAAGATCAAAATAGATTGTGCAGATAAAATGCCTAGCACAGTATCTGGCACATAATAAGATTTTGGTAAAAAGAAGAAAATATTAATATTATTATTCTTTAGATTACATTTATAATGTAACATCTCCCCCCCAAGAAAGAGTCATGAATCTAAATTTTACCATTTTATATGACAAATTGAGTTTTCTTTGGGAAATAACACAAGAATACTTTGGGAAAAGATGCTCTGTATATGTTTTGCTAGCTCAGTCAAAACAGTCTGTCTTTTTACCAGACATCTTGAAGGATAAAGATGCTCCTTGAATGGACTTTAGCAAGGGAAGATCAGCTCTCAGGTGACAGCTCAGACATGACAAACTGGAACAATGCAGAAAGGAATGCGTGAAGTGGTTGGATTAAGAATTGCCGGGCAATTACTTTCTGCAAACTGATATGCAGGAAGGAAACACAGGCACACCTTGTTATCCAGAAACACAATAAGCAAAAATTCACTATTACAGAATTGCAGAATAGGCAACCCCCCTACGTAAAAATGAGTTGTTATTGAGAAAAGGGGAGGTTGTGAAATTGGTTTGGAATGTGGGCCTACTTTTCCACTAGCCTAGAGTTCATGGATTGATCCTTAAGGGCTTCTTTAACATACACTTGCCTGAAATGTATTCTTTCCCCCTCACCAGCCACTATGCACAACACGACTTTATGGGGGCAGCGCATTGAAGGGGCTGTCTTGTCCCTGCACCAACTTGGCATGAGTTCGTACTAACTATACAGGGGTTCCCCTTGGGTTTCCCTTATCCAAAAATTCACTCTCAGAGGCTAGGGGTTCAAAGATTGCAGGAAAGCCAAAGTTGTCATAACATTAAAAGAGTCACAAATTAATTGACCACTCATCAAATTTGCCTCACTTAGACATCTTCCCCATTTGATGCTGGGCCTCCCGCTATTTTGAGAGTCAGCTCCTTCTGCATCCATTTTTTCTGGATTATCCAGCATCCACAAATACAGTGAAAATAGATCATACATCCCATGCAAAATGAAGTAGCAAATTTTTCAAAAGATGCAAAGTTTTATCAAGTTGATGAAAGTGATGTTGGAAACCGAGTTTGTGTCACATGCAAACTAATTAACAAATAAAGATAACTTGTTATCAATGAAAAAGAGAAAAGTCAAGAAGCATGATGACAGTCCAGGTGCTTCAAAGCAAGTGAGTGGATATTAGAGGCTTATGACAGCACCTTGAGAAAATGGCAAAAGTCTCAAATATTTTTGCAAATTGTCGCCCTCTTAATGACTGGGCTGATGACAGTGACGGATGTCACATCATGCACTCATAACACCTGGTTGGGAAAAAAATGGACCAAATAAGTCAACACATTTTATTCTTTGTTCTTTATGAGAACTATTGAGTTGTTGAAATTGTAACCTAAATTTTATCAAAAATAAGATATATATTCATTTCCAAAAATGTCAGTCTCCTTTTTTAAGGGTAAAGCCCCAAATCTTTTCCCTACTATGAAATTTGGGTCCCTGTTAAAGGGGTACACTCTTCCAGGTCCCAGGTTTCTTCCAATAAGGAGAAGCTGGTATATTTGCATTGGGGAGGGTGTTGCTCTAGATGAGCACTGTTTATGCACTCCAAATTAGGGGCAGCAGGCAACTTGGGAACAAAATATCCATCAGTCTATCTCTCTGTCTACACGGGTGATGCTTAATCTTTTCAAGGTCATGGATCCCTTGGATGGAGAGCATGATAACTGAAGATTCTTCTTCTAGAAAATGTACATGCACAAAATAAATTTCAAGAGGTTTACCTACTCTCTTGATGTCTATCTATGGATCATAGATACTAGATCATAGATGTAAATAACCTTATATCTACACCCCTGACTCCCAATCATATAGTATTTATTTATCATACACACACACACACACACACACATATACATTTAAGCACCTACTGAGTGCAAAAGCATTTTATATATTTTTGTTGTTTTTATTGCTGACAGTGATCCTATGGGATATGTGAGATTGTCCTAATTTTAACATATGGAAAAACTGAGCTTTGAGAAATTAGGTAGCTCACTCAAGGTCACAGTAAGCACCTGGTCTTGCACTTCAAACACTGGGGTTCTCTAAGGCCCGAGCCCTCACTTTTTTATAACATTAAGTCAACTGGGTATGTTCAGATACTACACTAGCTTTTTTTCTCAATAAGTAACTTTTACAGAGTCTTTTCTTATTACACATTCTAACTGTTAACTTTTGAAGTACTCCCCATTCTCTTTTTCATTTGAAATTGAGAAAGAGGAGGTATGATTATTATTCCTCTCATTTTACACATGGTAAAATGGAGGTACTGGGACTTAAATGATTTGCCAAGATCAACCAACCTGTTGGCAGCCCGCTGGTGCTCTAACTCAAGGTTGCCTGCCCTGGCCTTGGGACCTGCCCAGGGGGCCGTGCTGCCCTCTCACACCACCCTACTTTTGGCATCTCTTTCACCTCCTTCATCCTGTCCACAAGGCCCCTTTATCATGACATGTCCACAGTCACTTTTTAGCTTACCCTAGCATCCCAAAGTCTGGAGGGCATTAGTGAGTTTGGCTCTCATTATTTTTCCCACATATCCTGAAACCCAGAGCCCTAATAGTTATAGTGAAAACTACTTTGTATTAATAATTCAGAGTCTCAATTTTATTTAAAATGTAATACGTATTTTTGTCTAAATATTTTTTCTTCAATGTTAGATGCTGACTCAAGTCTGATTTTACTACAAATGGGAGCCACAAATTTCTACAAAGATGTACTTGTCCAGTAAGATGTTGAAAAATAATGAGAAAATAATCACAGCAATAAAGTTGACCCTGTGCCAGATACTCTATTAAGTATTTTATGGGGATCAACTTGTTTAATCTTCACAACAACCCTATGAGGTAGGATTACTATTATCCTCATTTTACAGATGAAGAAACTGAGGTTCAGAGAGGTTGAGTCACTTGCCCAAGGATTTGTGTGCAAATTCCTTCAAGTCCAGTAAAATTCAACTCAGTGCTATGAAAGCAAGTCCCTCGCAAACAGAACCACATCCTAAGGAAACATCAGAGACTCTCTTTTATCTAACATTGTATTTACCAGAATTTTGCTAATTGATGTACCTAATGATTACTTCCAGGCAGAATAAGATTTGTGAAAAATATTTTGAGTCATCAAGGAAGCATTCAAGGAAATGTTAGCCCAGCTTTTTATTTTTAAAAAAGTTGCATTCTAAGCCTGGGATGATCTCTAATCCCATTTTTTACCTTGGTAATACTCTCTTTGATATCTCTCTCATAATGCTTCCTTAAACAAAAGACCTTGATCCTTTTTAAAAATAGTTTATTGTATAAATATACATATAATTTTGATCTCTGCATTCACCTAACAAAGATTTAAGGAGAAATTAAAAATTTAACATCACAAGAAGAAAATCCTTTAAAATAAGGTTCACTTTGGAAATACGTTACCATTAAATACATTAATAATACTAAATTAGTATTATTTAGTATTTGGTATTATTTAGTAAATTTACTATTTCTAAAATAGTAATAATACTAAAAAATACATTACTGTTAAATAAAAATGAAAGGCGTAAAGGCTTAATCTGTGACTAAAAGACACTCATAGATGAGGAGGAAGAGCCAAAACACTTTGTCAGTCGGACGTGCTTTGTGCCTGTGACAAAAGCAACCTCTTGCTGACCGTGTGCACTTGCTGACTGGCCGTAATAGTGTCAGGAGGCTGTGCTCACAGAGCGCCACCTGTGAGCTCAGGTAGACCACCACCGCAGAAACATTTCACAAAGCCGAGCAGCCACTTTCTATAAAATTTTCAAGAGTAAATTTCTATGCCATATTTGCTCGTGAAAATATAAACCCAGGTAAATAAATTGGTAGCAAGATTTTGTAATTATTTCCTCTTTAGGCAAATAGAGGCATAGATAGATTTGCAGGTATGTGACTTTTAGTGTAAAAATATCATTTTTTTGCAGTCAGGGAAAATATTGACCCTCATATATTTCCGAACCACTGGATCCTGAGAGCAAAACACTTGTAAATCTCCATGCGGTGGGAACCCAACAAGCAAACTCCTCCTCTTCTACTTCTTCACCCCTCAACGGGATACTTGACACACTTTGGTATGGAATAGGAATGGTGCAGTGTAAGTCTATGGAGAGCGCATAGTTAGAAACAAAACTGATCAATTAAGCTTCTGTTCTGTGGAAGGCATGAGAGCCAGAAAGAAAGGTGTGGGTGAGTGTGTAGAAGACGGCACTTAGCAGGCTCCTCTCAGGACACAGAAAGTGCTCCCCTGTGGATGACGGTGCAACAGGGTTTCTCAGGTTCCATGTGTTTTCCTCTTTCCCTGATAGTGTAAGAAGGAACCTCTGAATCACCCACAAACCCCATCTCTACATATTTCTCATTGTTCATTCCTTCAACAAATACTGAGTGCCTACTATGGGCAGTAGTGTTTTAGGAGAGCAGAAAGTGTCTCCTCGCCGTGCTGTTTTTCTCTTTCCTGGGGATAGGGGAAGACTTCATTTCTCCAACATGCAGCTGGGTTCTGGCTAATGGAATCTGAGTGGAAGTGATGAGCAACACTTCTATTCTTCACCGTCAAATATGCCTCGTGTTCCTCTTATGCTCTCAGAAGGCATTTAAGACTACTTGAATCAAACCGAGAAACTTAATGGGATAGCACGACGGGTGGGAATGATGGCTAGGTGGTGAGTATGGAGTTTACAAAGGCA
Organism: Equus quagga; assembly: GCF_021613505.1. NCBI lineage: Eukaryota > Metazoa > Chordata > Mammalia > Perissodactyla > Equidae > Equus > Equus quagga. The sequence continues at coordinate 131,364,403 of NC_060267.1, forward strand.
GCAAGGTGGTTGAAGGTAGAAATTTCTGCTCTTCTTTTAACACCTTTTCCTGACAAGGTAAGTAGTGGAAGGAAAAGGGGGACAGGAATGAGAGGGAAGGTTCCTGTGCTGCAAAGAATAGTGACATATCCAGGCTATCTGAATCCAAAAGGAATTTGTAGTAGTTAGGATTCTTGGTCAATTCAAACTATTTTTTAAAAGGGAAGAAGAGGAATATATCTCTTATATCTTAAAAGTCAAGGTGGAATGGCTTCAGATATGGCTGGATCCAGGGGATAAAAACAAAAATCATTAAGACTCTGTCTCTCACCATCTCTTGGCTTTGCTTTCCCCTAAGGGTATTTCATTCTTTAGCAGAATTCCACCAAAAGACTCACCATAAGATAGAAAAACAGCTGCTAAAAGCCCCAGATGTTTATACAATAATATAGACACCTCAGAAAAACAGAAGCCTCGCTCTCTCAATAGTTCCAGCGAAAGTCCCCAGATGAAACTCGTCACACCAGCTTTTGCCATGTTCCCATCCATGAACTGATCACTGTGTAGCTAAAAAATAGCATATTTTGATTAGTTAGGCCTGTGTCATGTTCCCTACCCAGGGTCTGACAATGGGTGAAATGTGATTCCCTGAAGGAGAAAAACCAAGAATCTGCTACAAAAAGAAATTGTACTGAATGATGAGCAGGCAAAAAGAGCATCTATTGCAAGGGATTTGGTGCAAACCTGCAGAGAACTGTCACAGGGTTGCAGGGCTGAGAGTGTCGCCGAGCTGCACAGGACTGGATCTGGAGAGTGGCAAATCAGGATGCATGTCTTCTGTTTTCTTGTCTATTCTTCTGTCCCTTCTCATCCAACTTCCTCTGCCTTCATTGTACTCTTGCCATAGCCTGCACGTTCCTACAACCTTTTCAGGGACTGACTCAGTCTCTTGGAATCCCTTTTTCTCAGTCTCCAGGGCAGGAAGCTCCTTGGTCAATCTCAGAACTAGGTCACCAGCTACAGATCACTGGCCAACCTTATAGATGTGTTTGCCGAAAGCAGGAGTCCTCATCCGGTACAGACGACTCTAGCAAGTTAGGGCAGATCAAGGCATTTGTGGAGTTTCTCCTTCCAGGGCCATGGATAAGGTAAGATCTCTGAAAGAGAGCAGAGAAAGCAATAATACGTGTCGAGAACTCATGGAAACTTGGGCAGAATCAGGCTGCAAGGCCTTTCCTGGGATGGGAACCTTGTTGAAAAACCTGGAATCTCCTTCCTTGACTAAGATGGATGGACAAGGAATGGGCTGTCAAGGAGGCAGGAAGGCCAAGTTAGTCACCAAGGAGGCAGACAAAGAATCAAGGCCCAGGTTTGGCTGCTCCAACACAGCCATAGATTTCTTCTCCCGGGGAGGTAAAACGCAGCCACAGGACCTGTGAGTTGTGGCGTCTTTTAATATCAGGCAGCGCAGGATTTCCCAGCCAGCCCTCTTAAACTTGCTTCCTCCCAGTCTGACATGGCGCTCCTGGGGCTCCACCCTCTGTGTGTCTGCCTCCTCATCAGAGTGATGCACCACCTCTTCTCTCTCAGCAAGTGTGAAAACATCTGCTGCTTGCCCTTGATAGCTCATAAGCAGCCCAGGGGGTTAAGTAAGTAATTTTATTAGAAACAAAGATTAAACACACACACACCACACAGGAACAAAAGTACCATAAATTCACGCAAGTTGATTGGCTTGGGTTTGGTTGGGTTAAAAGCAAGGAAGTGTATTCTTCAATCTATTGTTGAAATTAGTCTAAGTGCTGCACGCAGAAAATCTTTCTCAGCTGACGTAAATTTAGGTTGACAGCGTCTTCAGTCCAAGCAGAACGTTAGGTCTCTCCCAATCATTCATTCTTTTATTCATTCATCTCACAAATATTTACGTGTCCAGTATGGAGTAGATATAGTGCCCCAGCATCTTCAACTTTGATCCCAGCTTGTGTTTTCTGTCCTTTCTGCGGGCACCCTAGTTTCCCTGCTCTCCTGGGTATGGGTTTACTGTCTTTCCTGGCCTCAGAGATCCCTCTCATAAAATTCTGCGCCTGGGTCCCCAAGGTTGGTCCCCACACCCTTGAGATTTCTGTTCTCTGTCTGTTTGGTCTGGGGACATACTAACACTACATCTGAAGATGAAGGTAGTGTTCCTGTCCTAGCTCCTGGACTTAAGTCTCCCAGAGGCAAGTGACATATTTGCGCGGTGTCTGAGCTTCAGATTCTGGGTACAGCCAAAGTACTGTTTGACCCAACCTCCATGTTCCAGTGTATTCATTGAGAACTACCTCCAGCTCTCAGCTTGTTTGCAGTGTCGGATAGCTCACTAACCCTGAATCCAGTGAGCAATTCACCTGGCTTTGAAGGCCTTGCTCCAGCGTGTTCTCAACCCTCAGGTATTGTCGAGGGAGATGTAATAGGTAGTGCTTTTACCAGAGACTATTCATCATAGTGTCTTTGAAACCAATCCCTGTGCTGCCCTTCTCCTGCAAGATAAGAGGTGGGCCATTTTGTGAAGGCTGCAGCTGCACGGTTAATACTTTTCTGATGTAGTCTGGTGAGTAAAAATGACGGAAAAAATTTAAGGTTTTCCTGATTTCCTTTCAGTTTTTAAAACAAAGTGGTAGTGATTAGCCAGCTCTATCCACCTTTAAGGAAGTCAATTTAAAACCTGGTAACCAGCCAAAAACATAAAATATTTGAATGCTGCATATTTATTAATTAATGTATTTACTTGGGGCCTGGGCAAGGCCTCTGGTTCCTGTTCTTATGATGCCCTTTGGCGAAAAGACGGCCAACTCTAACATGATTCTTTGGGGAATCTTTCTGAAGTAGTAAGTCATTCATGGCCAACCTTTTTAATTGAAGGTAATAATAATTCCAATAATATTATTAAGAACCACCATTAGCACGGGAAGGACTGAATTCACTGACATCATGTCAAAACTATGCCCAGCGATGACTGCCTTGCTGAGCCCCTGGAGGAATAACTTTCATAATCCATTGAAAAGTTATGAGCTCCTTGTGTTTGCACCAAGAAAGAAATCAGCATTAACCATTTGGGAAGCCATGTAAAAGTGGAGAAAAAGCTACTTGTACTTTTAACAACTTAATTAATGGCTGCAAGTAGAGGTAATTCTCACAAAAACCCCATGGAGGAGGTTGGGATGTGTGTTGACAATGGAAAATTATCCTGATTTTATAGGTGAGGGCAATTTCCAGACACTAGGAACAAATATGGTCAGGGAGAAAGAGAAAAGATGACTTTTTGTTGTGGAAGGAACAGGGCCCTGGGCCAACGGGCTCACTGTCTGGCTTGGGACAAGGGCAATCATTGTGTGGGGGGAAGTGAATGGAGTAAGAGGAATCTGGGTTAAGAGCCTGACAGAGTTGGGTTCAATTATTGCTTCGACATTTGTTAGCTTTCTGACCTTGGGCTAGGAGGGTTAACCTTTCAGAACTTTAGTTTTATCATCAAGAAAATGGGAAAAATACCAGTAACTAGCCTGTGGAGTTGGAGGGGTCATTGAGCTAATGTATGTCCCATTCTCAGCCCAGGGCCTGGCCCATAGATAGTTACTGCTGTCTAATATATTCATTATTATTCTTTCTTAAATAGTTCTACAAATACGTAGTGAACACCTACAATGTTCCAGGGACTCTGCTGGATATACAGATCAGTTTCTTTTGAGTTTATAATCTAGTGGGGGAGATGGCAGAAAACAAGTGAACACGTCAATAAGTAAAATGCTTGCAAAGTGTACTGACTTTGAAAGCCGGGCTCCAGTGAGTACTCAGTGGATTAGAGCTGCCATTTGTACCCAGGAGCAGCCAGTGGTTTCTCATAATTTGGGCTTTCAAGTTGGTCAGACCTGGGGCAGAGCAGCTTGGTTGCCAGTCCCTGCTCCTAGGCTGAGTCTTTGGGCAAGGCTTTCAGGCTTTCTGAGCTCTGCTTCTGCCTCTGTACAAGGGGCGGGAGGACTCTCAACAGTGCCTGGAACACCACGGGCACCTGGCACATAGAAATGTTACCTCCACAAAGTCCTAACCTGTCCTTTTAATAGCTCTGGCCCCTGCCTTTCCATCTTCTGCAACATGATTCTGTACTCCTGAGATTAAAAGGAGTATGAGAAGGAACAGCGTTTCCATTTCTTTACCTGGACCTGGATGAGAAGGTTCTCATCCTCATCTCTGAAGATTTTGGACAAAAGAGGGGTCATTGGTTTGAATAGGAAAAGAAGGGGTACATTCTGGAAGGGACTTTGGCCTGCCAGGGCCTCACCACTGGCCTGTCTGGAGGAGGAACTGGGTGCAACAGGCTGGTTTACAGCATGGGTGAGTCCCCAGATAGCTGGAAAGGCCCCAGCATACCCGTGAGACCATGACGGGTCCTGATAATTGTGGGAGACAGTGTGACAGGACGCAAGCGATGGTTGGAGTGAAGCTAGGAGGGACTGACTTCTTACTGCCTCCTAGTTTCCTTTTCAATGATTTGATCTAACATTGGGCTTATAAGTCATGACTGAGCACTTGTTTCAAAAGTCACTCTGGTTTGTCATTAGCAGGGTAGGCCTTTAGAACCTGGGTCTGCAAACTATGGCCTGCAGGCCAGATCCAGTCCCCTGCCTGTCTTTGCAAATAAAGTTTTATTAGCTCACAGCCACACCCATTCATTTATTGACTGTGGCTGGTTGCATGCTCCAACACAGAGTTGGGTAGTTGTGACAGAGACCATATGGCCTGCAGAGCCTAAGATATTTATTCTCTGGCTTTTTGCAGGAAGTTTGCCAAGCCCTAATTTAGAACAATACAGTTTTGGTAGGAATAGCTTCATTCATTGATCCATTCATTCATTCATTGAATAAATAATTATCCATCATCCAAGGGGCTCTAGACATTGTGCTGGGCCCACAAAATGTCCCAGGTGCTCAATCCTTGTAACAACTGTGTGAGTTGATGATGCTATTATCCCATTTTACAGATGGTGAAATGGAGGCTGAGAGAGCATGAGTGACTCTCCCAAGGTCATTCAGCCAGGAAGTGGCAGAAGTAGGACTGGAATAACATTTGTCCTTATTCTCTCCTGTTAGTATGGATTACTGTAAGAAGAGAAGGAAGATAAAAAAAAAAGGTTGAAAATAACTTTAAAAGATCTCTGACAGAAACTCTTGCCATTTAACGTGATGGGTGAATGAAGTTGCTACTTATTTGGCAAAGCCTCTGATGAGATGGTTCTTCATTGTGCCTCGTCCTGAACTCACATACTGATTGCTTTAGATGATATCAAAAACTCATCAAAAAATGTTTTCCCTTGTAATGATATGATTTCACCACTAATGTTGATAAACATTAAAATGACATAAAGCATTTCCTGTTCCAACCTGAGAGAGATCTTGGAGGATTTGTCTAAATATTAGCATACCTTTAAAATAATCAGTGGGTGATTATCTGGATAAGAGGTCAAAAAAAAGGATGTTTAGAAAAAAGAGATAATAAAGTGAGGCAAGTTTTCCCTTTCAGAACTCTCCGAACCACTGCAGGAGAGAGAAGAGCTGCAATCCTACTTTATCAGGTTAAAAATGAACCACTGTTAGTGAGCAAACGTGAGATTTTGTTATCTTTTTGATGCTCACTCTAGACATGGCTTTTGCCAGCGTCGCCATCTGAGAAATGCAAACCAGAGTTTCTAACTGGAAATAGGAGAAGAGCATCTTAACTGAATGGACCACGCTTCCTTCTAATGACAATTTATGGAGATGGTTTAATCTTGCAGTCCAAGTAGAAGTTCTCCTGACAAGTTCTCATATGAACTGATTAGGCTGCCCTTGTAGACATTTTTATCAGACTGATTCATTCCTCGGGAAGAATGCTGGCTTTTACATTTTTTTAGAAGAGATTCCAAATGGCTTGTCAAGATTACATCTCGCATGTGAATCTCAGCCAGGATTATGTTACAGCCGGGACTGACAATATTTAATAGGTAGAATTCAGGCAGGATCATAGAAATGGAGCAAGCTGGTCCCAATAAATAGTAGGAGCATGGATGTATGGTGTATATACATCCCAAGTAGCTTCAAGGCAGTCTGTGGATTGGATATCCTGGGAGAATGCATGGATATATAAAATGTAATATTCAAAGAAAATAAATTACTTCAACTTTTGTCTGTTACTTATGGCATGAGCGGATTCTTATAAACCCTCTTCATGTCCGGGGCATTCCATGACCTGAATTCCTAACCACCCTTTAAAATCCCCTGTAAAAACCACATACTTAGGGGCCAGCCCGGTGGCGCAGTGATTAAGTTCACACATTCTGCTTCTTGGCGGCCTGGGGTTCGCCTGTTCAGATCCCAGGTGCGGACATGGCACCACTTGGTAAAAGCCATGCTGTGGTAGGCGTCACACATATAAAGTAGAGGAGGGTGGGCACGGATGTTAGCTCAGGGCCAGTCTTCCTCAGCAAAAAGAGGAGGATTGGCAGTAGTTAGCTCAGGGCTAATCTTCCTCAAGAAAAAAAAAAAACACACATACTTAGACCCCTTTGTGCTAAGCTGCCCTTATGCAGAGATATTGGCTGTATTTGAGAAGTGCTGACAAACTCACTATGTCTGAAGGGGCTCCTTTGGAGGGCGGGTCCCCTGGTCTTGGAACACAAATGGGGCTGCTAGCAGGCCACGTGGGAGGTGGGCAGAGCGCATGGCCTTTCCCCTCGGAACCCTTGAGTTCCAGGTGTGGTATATTTTGTGATGAGGCTTGTAGCCAGAAAGGAAAGGGGACTGGAGAGATGTGCATCTGAAAAATCTTTGTATCGATTTAAATGAATCGAGGACAAAATCCTTTAAGGCTTAGTTTTGCTTTTGCATGAAGAGTCAAAGGAGAAATGTATTGATTCTTCCTGGACTTGGGAGAATGTAAGCTCCGTAAGGGCGACACTTCACCCATTTTTCACTGCTGCCGTCCCAGGTTCTAGCCCAGTGCCTGGCACATAATAGGCACTCAGGAAATATTTGTTGAATGAATGAAAGGCCACTGAGTGTTCACGCATATGTATCTGCTCCGCCAGCACGTGTTGAATTAAACACCTATTAGATGCTAGGCACTGAAGTAAGGAGCTCACAGCCCAGTAGAGGGAGACATATATGCCAGCCAATGGTTCCTGCATTTCAGAACCTGTGGGCAAGGGACATGGAGTTATTTTAAAAAATCTCCCTAAGGTGCCAGTCTGTCCACTGGATTGATAAATAAATAATATAGCATAGTTGACTATTTTTCAAATATATGTACATTTGGTGTGGTTGATAAAATATAAAGTAATTTGAAAGGGTTAATATATTCCTGATCCTTTTTTGTCATTGTGTAATTTCTCACCCATAGATAGTAAAATTATTGTCATGAGAGGGTCATGGAGCTGTGTGGGATGCAAGCATAGGCAGAATGGAAAGAGCAACCTGGCTGTGTGCTACCCTCTGGGAAGACCAGTTGGTTAACTGTGGGCAAGGCAGGGACAAGCCCAGCCCATGAAGGTCTCATGATTCTTTCTACCACGAAGCCTGTGCGCATGCTCTTCCCATTGCCTGGATCATTCCATGCAATGCCATCTCTACCTCCACCCTTATCCCCTTGGTCCAGTTAATTCCAGCTCATGTCCACCCTGTGCTTCCTGAGGGAAGTTTTCCCTGAACCCAGCCTGGGCAAGTCCCCTCACCCTATGCTGTCATAGCCCTACTCCTCATATCTCCTTCCCACTCCTCATATCCTTTGTCACATTACCACTATTTGTGGAATTTAGTTGATTAACCTCCATGAAAGCAAGAGCAGTTTAGTTTTGCTCGTCCTCATAGCCCCAGTGCCTGGCATAGGACTGACGTGTAATAGGGCTGGTGGGCAGATGGATAGATGGAGAAGTAAGAGAAACCCTCCACACACCATTTTAAAGATGTGGACAGCCACACCTAATGCACGGGGTTGTTACAAGGTTAAATGAGATAACATACATGAAATTAAAGATTAAAGACTTATTTTGATTATTACTATAAATGTGATTATGATGATGAAGAATTAAAGTCTATAGGACAGAATTCAGACAATGACACATGAGGCAGTGACTGAATCTTCTAAGGCAAGAAATGCCACCAGAGTTATCTGGACATCTTTTGCTTTCCCTGGCATCAAATCGAGATTCCAGACCAACCCAGCTGTGTCATGCATGGGGAACCATATTGTCACAAACTGATGCTGCTGCAGGAGCTGCAGGCAGTGAGCATCTAGTCACCTGTGTCCTGGTGCTGTTTCCTTCAGTGAACCACATCATTCCTCTGCCGAGTGGATTCAGAGCTTTGCCTTGCCAGGCTGACATGACCATTTTAATGATCACATTTTTTTAGAGTAGAAGGTGCTAGTCTCATGAAAGTTACTGTGCCTGGGTTTTGAACCAGGCAGGAATAGTGATGAAAAGACTCCTCATGTTTTCAGGGGACAGGAAAAGCTTCCTTCCGCTTTTGGCAAGCAGCATAGCATGGTGGCCAAGTGCGTGGACTCTGGGGCCAGTCTCCCTCCATGGGAATCCATAGAAAGCTCAGCCACTTTTTGGCTATGTGACTTTAGCATGTCGTTTAACTTCTTCGCTCCATGTTTTCCTTGTTTGTGAAATGAGAGATAATAGTACCTGACTCCTAGGGTTGTTATGAGGATCGAGTGTGTTAATATTTCCAGAGTGCTAAGATAATGCCTGGTCACTAGGAAGTGAGATACATAAATAGATGGATAGATGGATGGATGGATAAAATAGAGAAGCTTTAGTTAAGACTGATAGGAATTCCTGGTAGGAATTGCTTATGTTGCTTGAGTTTTACCTTACCAAGTTCTAATCTTCCCAAAGGCTAACGATGGAGGTTCTGTTATTTTGCCCTCTTACACAGCAAGAATCAGAGAGGACAAAGTACTGCCTTGTCCAAGGACATATGATGAGTAAGGGGCAGAGCAGGATTCTAAAGTAAGTCTTTCTGATTCCAGAGTCCTGAGATCTTAGCTCCTGAACTAACACAGGACTCCCTAGAAAAGGTCAAGTGAGGGAGCAATTCCTCCATAGACCATACTGCCTAGTGTTCTTAAAGTCCAGCAGTATAGATTATGCTGGACTCATTTCTGTTTGTTCATTCACCTGTTCATTCATTCAACAAATATTATGGAGTGCCTTCTCTGCACCAGGTACTCTTCCAGCTGTTGGGGTATTTATAGCTCCTTCAATCTGCCCTGAATTATTTTATCTGAGTGCTTTAATGCATCTCTTCGGCAAACATTTATTGAATGCTTCTCTAGGCCAGGCACAGTACTAACATTGATTACTTGTCTTAGAGCCCACAAAAGAGGGGAGTTACTCGTCTTTGTACTTTCCAATGCCTAGAAGATAGTAGGCAATAAGGATTCTCTTGATTAGATGGTTAGATAGACAGATTGACAACTTGAGAATACTCAGGAAAAAATAATGACAGGATGATATATTGAGAAGACCAGATACTAGGAATTTGGATACTTGTGTTCTTGTCCTGATTTTGCCACTAACCTGGTGACCCTTCATAAGTCATTTACCCTCTTAGAAACTTAACTAGCTAACCAACTTCCTTTCTTCTCTTCCTTCCTTTCTTCTAGAAAATTGTATTGAAGATCTTGGCTGTAGGTTACTAAGTGGAGTATTACTAAGGGAGATGATATTGGTCTAAATTATCCCTAGGAGTCCCACCAGCTCTAAATTTTACAATGTAATGATAGTTTAGATGAGTTACATCTTCTGAGTAGTCTTAAACTTCTAGGTTAGGACTGCAATCACCTTAGGTTGCTAAAGGTCCTATAGGATAGGGTGAAGGTTGGGGATAATTAAGCTATGACTAAGCCAGATGTCTTTGGGCCACCCCTTGGGCTTCCACTGAAACCAAACTTAAGAGAATGGAGAGATGGGAATTTGGGCCCATAATCTTTGCCTCATTACCTCCATCTCACCCTGTCTCCCAGAGCCTGACAGCCTTCCAGCAATGGATTAAGAGTGAACAGGACCAGATTCCAGGAAAAAAAGATGCTTGAGCCTCACAGTCACCCATGCCCTGGGCCTCCTTGTTTCGTTATCCAGCCAGTTAGTTCTCTAGTCCAACTTGACTGGGTTGGGAAGCCTTTGTTCTATGGATCCACTGGTAGTTCTTGCCACCTGCCATCTCTGCAAGTTGGTATGTAAATGGGCACATAGCCCACATTTGCTCTCTAGCTAAAATGTTGAGCCTTCCTCTGCTGGTGTGCACAGAGACAGCCAGCTGTTTGGCAATCCCTCTAACTCATCCACCCAATGGGAGTTCACTTAGAGAGTAACTCAGCACAGTGTCAGATGTGAGCAAGTATTAGTGCAGGCTCCAAGGTCAAGCATCTTTGGTTGCAATCCCAGTTCCACCATTTACTAGCTGTGAGACCTTGGGCAAAGGACTTAGTATCTCAAAGCTTCAGCTTCCACATGTGTTCCACAGGGGGTGATAAGAATGCTTACCGCTCAGTGTTGTTGGAAAAGTTGAATGCGATAGTCTACGTGGAACACCACACACAAGGCTGATGCACAGTAGATACACAGTAAACAGAAGCACTTTATATTGTCGTTATTGTTGTTCTTTGTAGAATTCTCTCAGGAGGCAATAGTGTGGATTCTATAGCGATAAAAATCCCCACTTTTGTCCAGCTGCCTGTCAGGTGATGGTTGATAGCTGGCCAAAGGCAATCCATTTGGTCACAGTATTCTGAAAGAAGCATTCCAACCACTCTTCTTACCTCCTACATTTTCTCAAACCTTTTCACTGCCAAGAGCTCCTGACTCGAAAATAGGAAGAAACCAAGTGAGAAGTTAGTTGAGCATGCCCTGTAAAGATGGTCTATTTAGTTGGCAGAGCCAGAGTTTTGGAGAGGGTGTTTGAAAGACTAGCTTGTAACTTTCGGTGCCAACCCAGAGGCGTGAGGCAATATTTTTCCTTTTCTCCTGGAAGGTCCACAGCTTCATTCTAGGGCAATCTCTTGGGTTTCATTGAATTGGCTGTTACGTTTGGAAACCAACTTGTGCATCTGAGCATTCGGGGGAAAGCTATTGACTAACCCTTGCTCTCTTTCAGCCTGTCTCCCTTTTTCCAATATTTAGGAGCCTTGGCCAAAACAAAGAGCCCATTGTGTCCCTGGTACAAGCACCAGAACTAAATTAAACATTCATTGAGTCTTAATTAATTGTATTAAGGTTGGGCAATTCCCTTTGCTTGGAAAAAAACCCAAATACTTAATTTACTTGCGATGTGGTGTGTGTCCCCTAGTATTGAACTAAACCACCACAAGACAATCACTCACTTAACAGAAACTGGGGCCTTGGCCCAGGAACTAATTAGCCCCTCTTTCTCTATATATAGCTATCTTCACCACCAGGACCATCTGGAAGTTGTTACCTTCCAAATTCTTTCCATCTATTTTTTTTTTCCAAACCGATCATTACTGCCATGATTCTTTCTTTCTTTCTTATTTTTATGTTACGTGACTTCCCACTCTTAGATTCTCTGGTGTTATCTAGATCACAGCCCAGCTGCACTGGATATTTACTCTTTGTTTAATTTTCAAGTGGCACACCTATTTTTATGTACTTTTCCCAGTGGCAGAGGAAAAAAAATGTTTGTGTAAAACTCAGAGGTGGAAGCAGGGATGATTGCCAAGAAGTTTGGGCCTACCCGAGTTGACTGTGTGCCCACCAGGGAGGCCCCTGAGCTCTGTGAAGCCCCTACAGTAGTGTCTTTGATGGTCAGAGACGCATGTGGAGTTCTTGGAAGAACTTGGTTTCTTGCCCAACTCATTGAGCAAAAGCACGGATGTAATCTGCCCTTTCTTTGAGGAAAACCCACCAAGATCACTGTCTACTATACTTTGAAAGTCAGGAAGGAAGAATAAAAACTATCTTAGCTGACAATATACTTTAGGAGAGTGGCCTCAAATATTTCATGAACTCTTAATTAATCGAATGTCCTTACTCTGACTCTCAAGAGCCTCTCTAGTCTGGCTCCTGTATCTCACTCCTGCCTTCCCTCCTACCACCATGCCCCAGTTCAGCACGTTCCTGGAACCCTGGCTTTCTTTCTGCCCCCTCAACATGCAAGCTTATTCCCGCCTCAGGACTCCTGAGCCTGCTGTCTCCTGTGCTAGGAACGCATTCCCCTCCATCTTGGCAAGACTAGCTCCTTCTCATCAGTAGGTCTCAGCTTAGCTGTTACTGCCGGAAGTGGCCCTTCCTGGCCACACCATCTGAAGTCCCTCCCCCACCCTCTAGTCCCTCCCTATCACATTCCCCTGTTTTGTACTCTTGATAGTACCTGTCACCGTGTGAATTATGTTATTTATTTGTGAACATGTCTGCCTGTCTTCAGTAGAATATCCTTCCATGAGAAGTACCTTTATCTACATGGTTTACAATTGTGAGCCCAGCCCCTGGCATAGTGCCTGGCACTGTAATTGGTTGTTTAATGTGATGAATTATCAAGTATCAGCTAATACCTGAGTTTGTAGCTTTCTGGGTATAATTAGATAATGTAAGTGTTTAGGATTCTTTAGTCATTTAGAGTACAATCCAAAAGTAGCAAGACGCAAGAAATATTATAAAAAACCTTGAATTACTCCAGCAAAATCACAGGAAAACTCAAAATCATAGGCTAACTTTACCTGAAGTGCTCCCCAGATCACCATCAGTTTCAATGTGTTTCAGGTTCATTCCCTCTATTTCTGGTGTTCCAGAGTCCCCTTGGGGTAAGCCTCTCCCTTCCTCCCAACTCCAGGCATCAAAGCAGAAACAGTCTAAGCCTTCTAGAGGTCAAGCTCAGTGACTTCTGAGTATCTCTGGGAGCCACAGCCTCCCCATCACCCCACTGCCCTGGCATCCCTTCTGATATCGAGCTCCGTGATATATATTACATATTGGCTCAAAGTGCATCACGGCCTGGAGGACTGGAAGTGAAATGAATTCTTGTTTTATGGAGGATGGTTCTCATCCTCAAGCCTGGAGACTGACTCCCTCCAGGCAGAAGGAGTTCCTTTTTGTCCCTTTGTAGTATTTCATCTGCTTCTTTTTCCTGTTGCTTTCATCCCTATTTCTTAGTCCTGAATGGCAGAAATCCCTGGATAGCTAAGCTCCTGGTTCTTAACTCCATTTATATTAAGAATTCCCCATGTAAAAAAGGCCCATGGTGTCCAGATTTCAGCAGGGTTAGAAGGACCCTCTCTACAAAGTATCATGTGTCAGAGCCGTAAGTCCCAAGGAGGAATCCAGTTACATGGGAGTTCAAGTCCACAACCTGCTCTTCAGGCATTTTGATTTTCCTTTCAGTGTCACTTTGGATTCAACTAATTCATTTTTCAGAGGAGAGAAAATATTCTTAACAGCCAGGTTTCTGGCTTAGCTTTCATCTGGGAGGCCTTCAGCTTTTCATCTTCTCTCTCCAATCACCTTTTCACGGATCTTTCCTACTAAACCTCTGGGACTTGAACCCAAGGAAGAATGAATTCAGCCTTGATAGAACCCTGCCAGGTCTGTTTCTTGACTGACTGGTCTTCATAAAAACAGAGTAAACAAAAGTAAAAGGAAGGAAATTTAAAAAAAAAGTCAAAGGCATAAATAAATAAAATAGAAAACATCAACAACAGTAATAACAAGAAATGATCCACAAAAATAAAAGCTGAATCTTTGGAAAGATTTATATATAGATACACACACATATGTTTGACCTGTATGATGCTCTATGAGCTAGGTGGATATTGGCTCCATGTGAAAGTCTAGGAACTGAGACTCAGAGATGTTATTATTTGCCTGCAGTCACATGGCTCTCATGTATTCAACAGAACTCCAGGTCTGAGAGACCCTGTAACCTGTGCTCTCACCCACAGATGACAAAGTGTCAGTGCTTGAGGAACTTCTGTGGTAGCTAAAGGTATTTCTGTTTGGGTTTTACGTCTTTGGTGAGCAGTAGCATTTCTTCTGTACCACGCATCTGTTAGAGGTTACTTTTCCAATGCCACCTTATCCAAAGGACCTTGAGAAGCCATTTGTTTCCTTCTATAATAAAAGCAATCACTGGCTTGGGCTGTCTTCAGTAAGGAAGCAGGGCTGGCTAGTGAAAACTCATTTATATCATAACGTTAGTCAGTTACGTGTGTAAAGGATGGAGAAAATGATAGGTGTTCAGGCATTCCATAGTCTAGGAGGATCTGTGGACTGGAGTGTCCATTCCTCAGCAAATATGCTTTGGCAGGTTTAGGGAAGTTACTCCATCATTTCTCTCCTGCTGGTTTCTTGAAGGGTCTGAAGTTCTTACCTTGGGGAGAACCAAAGCTGATGATCAGCACTGATCAGCAGCAGGTCATTTTGCCTGATCCCCTTTGATTTTGTGGCTTTTCTCAAAACTTTGTTTCCAAATGCCTCACAGCTTAAACGGGAGGCAAAGGGTCACATGCTCAGGGCCATCAAGGACAGTTCTGCAGAGGTCAAAAAGGCATGCTGATGAAGAATTTCCCTATGTTACCCACTTCCTTAGCTTTTCATTTCAGACTTACTAGGTCAGCTATGACTTACTGCGTAATTTGCATTGTGCAAGATGGACTTTGGAAAACTGAGGTAGATGAGAAACATTTTTCGGGAACTGAAACAAAAGTACATTCAGTTTAGATTCTTTGGAACACACCCACCTGAGATAATAGGGCACTTCTTTAAAAGTTTTCTGAACCCACCAGGAACCTCCCGTAGAAATACAGACATGCCTTTCAGTCCCCTGGAGTTAACACAGAGGCTTAACGGGGTAATGCGCCCTGGATTTAGCTTTGGTTTAAGTCTTTGTGTTGCTGACAAGGCTTAAAATGGGCAGGTAATCACTGGTACAATGTGTCATCTTTTTTCCTCCCTCTTCTTATGAAATAAAGTGCAAAGTAATTACCCTTTTTCTTTTTAATCTTAAGCTACTTCTTTTAAATGAAGCAAAGTTATCACCATTTTCCTTTGGTCCTATATTTTTAGAAAGACTTGGTTTCCATGGTGAGATGGAAGTGAGTTAGGTATGTAATAAAGGGGATACAATAAATGAGTCTCCATTCATACTGACACCTCGATTTGTCTACAAGGCATTAAATGACTGATATTAAATGTTAGTGAGGTCTCATGAAGAGGGATCCAGGGAGTAGCCAGGCCTGTGTCTCGGTCGGTGGGTTAGGGACCAGGAGTAGAACCTCTGTTTTCTTGCCTCTCTTTTTTTTCTTCTTCTTTATCATGCCAACACCAAAGAAATGGTTACCATTTTTTGACCACTTCGGGATGAGCCAGGCGTCATGCTAAGTGCTTTTCATCCATATGAAGTGAGCACTCTTGTGTCCATTTGGCAAAGGAAGAAGCTGAGCTTACGCTGAATCAGTGCCCTGAGCTCAGGGCTGCTGAGTGGCAGAGCTGGGCCCCAAACCGATTCTATGGCGCTCCAGGTCCTGTGCATTTAGACCTCACATCTGGATGTGTAGTCATTGACCAAGGCCAGCCAGTTCTTCCCATAGAGTGCCTCTCCCATCCTCCACTTCCTATCTGTCCTCTCAGCACTTGCCTGGTGTGGGCCACATCACTTCAACCCTCCAGTGGCCTCTTGGTGGTTTGCCTGGCTCAGAATTTTCCCAGCCCATCTAACCTGCATGTCTCAACCAGGTTCACCTTCCTGAAACACCGCTTTCTCTGCATCCCTCCCCTGATGACAGATTGCCAGTTCCTCCTGTTTCCAACCACATTTGGTTCAACTGCCTCTGCCCAGTGTTCATTTTCCTCCCAAATGGGTCCCCCTGGGCAGCTTTCATGAATTTTCCACCACTCTCAGATAATGAGATATTTTTTCCTCTTCTAAAAATATATCGTGTTCATTCTTTTTTCCATGTCTTTGTGACCATTGTTTGCCATTATCTGAAATGCCCTATTTTCTGTCTAAATCCTACCGATTGGATTCAGCATAGATATGTTCCTTTAGGAAGCCTCCTCTAAAATTTTGAAAATGGCATTTTCTCCCTCTCTCCTGACTTCCTGAGGATCTGAGGGTTAGAACTCAATTTTCCCCAGAATTCCCTTTTCTTGATCACCATGGTGTCCCCTTTGGTGATCCTCTCTCCAGCTAGACTATAAGTTCCTTATGACAAAGCAATGGTCTTTATTTCTGTTGTTCTCTCTGTGCTTAACAGAAGGCTAGAAAATAAGAATTTATAGCTAACAGTTAGTGAGCACTTAAAATGTGCCCGGCACTGTTTACATGGGTTAGTTCTTGTAATCATCACAATAACCCTCTGAGGTGAAGACTACTATTAGCTATGTTTCCAGATGAAGAAACAGAAGGACTGAAAGGTTAGGTGCCTTGCCCAAGTGGTGAAACTGAAATGCAAACTAGCTTGTGAAGCCAGTGACACTGCACCGGGCCACCTTTCACTGTCCCATGGGTCAAATACATGTAAATACACAACTAAGCATAAAGAACAAATGAGAGAGTATGAATTCATTGTCTGGGATTTTATGCAGCTGATAAAGCTCATGGTTCCCAGACTGCCTCTAGAAATGGGTTCTCAGCTCCTCCCCTGTCCCCCAGCAGCTGGAGAATTGTGTGTTAAATCAGAATATTCTGTTTTAGAAAAGCTGTCCAGGTTTCACCAGCACCGTCCAAGTCCCACTTGGAACAAGCTTGACCTTTGCTTGGCGGCTGTAACTCAAGCCCTCACTCCTCCCTTCTCCAGTAATAAGAGCCTCTTCTATTTGGTATTAGATCCTTTAATCCTTTTTGGAACAAGGTAGAATAGATACAAACAAACAGTTGAGTATTTTAAATTTTTAACAGCAGCAAAAACTTCCATAAAACTCTTGAAAATGAGCTACAATTTGATCGTTTTGAGAAACTGGTGACTGCCTGGTCAACACTGTTGCTTTCTGAACCTGGGTCTCTGTAGTACATTTGAGCAGCTAATTTGGAGAAACTGCTGGTAGCTTGCACTTTCCCATATTGCAGACTTTCAAATCCTGTAGTTATAGGATATCTTCTATGCTAGTACCCTTCTTTCACCTGGTAGATGTTGTGGTTTTGGGGGGGGGGGTTTTGGCCAAATTCAACAAATTATCATTATTCGAAATGCAAGAAAAAATCAAATAGATAAAAGACCTTTAAATTCTAAGATCCAGGGTGTGTCACTGTGCACCTCAAAATCATACCTCATGCCAAAGTCATGCCTCCTCCACCACATTTCTTACTCATCCCCAGGACAATGCTTTGTATGGAGTCATCACTTAGTAGATGTTGACCAGGTAGAATTTTGGATGTTTTACCTGGCTTCTATGAAGAGTTTTGGTTTGGTAATCAAAAGCAAAGTGTTCTCTGCCAAGGGAGGTGTGACTGGAGTTTCAAAGACTTATGTTTGTCAGGTTAGACTGGGGGATTTTACAATGTCACCTGTTGATGGAGGCATGAAGAAAATAGATTTGGATAAGGAAAAAAAAAATAGCTCTTACTCAGCTAGATCCAGTTGGTTTTGTGAAAAGGGCGCCATTATACCATGTCTCCTTTGAATAAGAAAGGTAATAGCTTGTGTAACATGAATACAAAGCCCTACAGGATCTTGTCCTGGCTTTCCTTTCCAGCCTCTACTCTGTCAGGAAGGCAGTGCTCCAGAACACCAACCTGCTTGGCATACCCACACAGCCTGTGCCCTCCTCAAATCCATATCTTTGGTCTTGCTTTCCCTCAGGGCAATGCTCTTCTCCCCTAGTTGGCCTAACTAGCTGTCTCCTTGCATTTTCTAAGCCTCAGACTAGGAATTCTTTTTTCCAAGGAAACTTCCCTGACTACCTCCCTCCCCTCTAAAAGTGGAAATGCCACTTCTCAGTGCTTTCACAATCTTCTGTGCATGACTCTCTTGTTGTCTGTTAAAATTTTGAATTATAATTATTAATGTGCCTGTGTCTCCAGCCAGCCTGGGAGCTCCTTGATCTCTGTAGCCCCACCTAGCACAATGCCTGGAATACAGTGGGTGCCCATGGCCTTGTTGAAAGAAGAAACAGCAGGAGGGAGACGGTGGTAGATAAGTGATATTCCACAAGGGAAAAGGAGAAGCTGTAACCTGTCTATATGAAATCCCCAAATATATTCCATTCTTTCTTTGTTGTCACCCTGTTCTGCCTTTCATGAGGGAGCAGTTTGCCCCATGTGAAAAGTAAAACCACTTGTCTTCAGGGACATGTTATGCATGTGGAAAAGTCTGGCATTTCCCAGCTGGGTGCTTGCCCAGCCCACCACTTGGGAGTTTTATCATAGAGCATCTCAGGAGGTGTTATCTCCCCTCTCAGGTCTTGGGAGGAGAAAAGGTGATCAAAGAAACCAACTCTAGGGGAATTTTAGAGTCAAACGTTGGTTTTTATGGATAAAGAAGGGGTCTCAGCTTCCAGGGACAGAGTGGAAATGAGTATGGTTGATCATAATATGGGGGAAGTGCTTCAAGAGCCTCCTGGCTGTTTCCGCATGCAACCATCTTTCATATCCCTGTAAGATACAATCACCCTAAGGGTCATAAACCACTGTCAGAGTACTGGGCAAGCCCCATAGGTAGTTGTTCCAAGCCAGTAAAAGCACCTTAATTGACCTAAATGACAACAGTTATGTTATAAATATCTAGAATTTATGACCTGAGAAGCCATAATCACATCTTCCATCAGTTAAGTTTGCATAGGAGAAGCTTGGGGATTTAAGATAGGGCTGCAAGTTGAGGGAAATCTGATTAGCCTTAACTTTATGACAAACACAGAGCTAAGTGAATCGGTGTGCTTTCAAGTTCCTGATCCCTGGGAGTTAAAGGCAATGGTGTTTCAGAGTCGGTAAAAGCCACCCGTCCTCTCTATGCAGCTGTCATTTTATTGGCCTTGTAAAGTCTCGCGTTCACCGTGACAAATCCAAGACCATATACCTGCAAAGAGGAGATGTTTTAGATTATGGGGTGCGCAGGAAGCAGACGGTGGGGTTAGAGGGTGAAAGCTGAAGGCTGGCGTATGTGTTTGTGCCCAGCCCTCTTTGGAATGTGCAGAGTCATTGTGAAAAGCCAGTAAATGCTGCTCCAAAGAGCACACCCGGGCCTGAGGAAGTGTCTCTGAGTAGGCGAAATTCAAGGCAGAATTTATGAATTAGTTTATGAATCTAAAAACTCCATGTATCTTTCAAATTAGTTGAAAATTAAACTTGAGTTTTTAAAACATGATGTATTGCCTGCAATTTTTTATTGAGGGAGGCATTAATATCAAATGGTACTACTACATCTAAAGCAAAAATCATTACAAAGCCAAACATGACAGGATACGCATTTTAAAAGAGACAGTTATAGAGATAAATTTGATATCATTGGTCAACCAGGTGATTGCCCCGGGACTCAGTGATCAATGGAGTGGAGTCATCTTCGAGGCGAAAGGCAAACAGCCAACTTAATCCCAATTTGCAGAGCTTCAAAGGTGAACAGTCATTTTCCAGGGCAATGAAGAACTCAGGTTATCTATTTAATGCCAAAGTCTGTAAAGTCAATGAAATTTCTTTAATGAATTTGAGAACAATCCTTCAAAGAAACCTCCATTTGAAACTCATAGAGAGGCCAGTTGTCTCTGAACTCTAGACATGAAGTTTATCCTAGATTAACCTGATCTTTCAGTTTCCTCTGTTTCCTAGGGACAGAGTTCTGAATTTTGAGTAGCATTATAGTGCTTTTGTAGACATACCTATCCTTGATGTGTTATAACAATGTAGGAACCCTTTTAGCTTCCCATAGCTCTAGTCATTGGTAAGGACATGTCCCAACCAAGGGATCCACTTTACACATGAAATTCTTGCACATATGTCCATGTCTCACAGTTTGAGAGTCAATTTGTTACTTCTCAGTGGGTATGAAACAAAACTTCAATGTTGGTTTTATTTTTATCATACTTTCCATTGTACTTCCATACCCTTAAACCTTGCATCTCTCAAATCCAGAATTCTGTGCCTTACAGTTGGAAGAAATAGGAAATCTGGAACTGATTATGAAATTATGAAGTAGGGAGATGCAGAAATATATAGGGATAAGTGTACAAATGCATAAGCCCTGATACACACAAAGCCTGGTGCGAAGGACACATCATTTTGGGTTTGAACTCCTGCTTTTACATTTCAGCATAATGCAATCTAGCATTTGCTTTGTGTAGTGCTTGGGGAGCTTTTGGTGTTAACGGAGTTCTTTTCTAAAGAAATTCCTTTGGATTCCTTCAGAATTTGTCCAGTTTCCAGGTTCCAATGGGAAAAACATGGGCGAGATTTTAATAGGAAAATAGTGCTTCAGATTTTTCATTTGGCATGCACCCTACTCTAGAGCTGCTCTTGTTTTATTAAGTGGAACAAGTCAGCTTAATAGAGGAGCTCTTGGTGTTTGTACCCTGATTTAAGGAAGAGAGAAGCCTGGGCCACCTGGGAAATACACCCTCTGGGATTTTGAGCTCACATGTAGTTTTGCAATTTATTCTCATCTCATTGGAGAGTACACTTGAGCAACACTTATACATGCTGATAAATCAAGGCCAAATCCTTTAATGTTCTTTACTGTGTCTCCTTGAGAAAGGAAGGCTGAATCTTTCCATAAGTTATTTCAGATGTGATTCTCTTCCTGTTGATCAGGAGAGTGGTGGCGGCGGTGGGATGTTTTATTTTTCAGCTTTAGTGCTTTAACTGATTTTAAAGACAATGCATTTTCATTATTAAAAATTTCAAATAATTCAAGTCTTTGCAAAAGAATTCCACCATCCAGAAATACTAAAATTGTGGTGAACTATGTGTCTTCCTCGTCTTTTTTCTGTATCTAGCCTCTGAAAAAAAGAAAGAATGAAATCATATTATCAATATTTTTATAACTTGCTTTCTGAACTTAACATTGTATGTTGAACACCTTTCCACACTAATAGATATATCCCACAGCATCTTTTTTATAGTGTCAGAGTATAGAACTTTGCATTATTTAACCAATCCTTAACAATGAGCATTTAGTTCTTTTAAAATGTTTCCTGTTAGAATGCTGTGGCTCCTTGTGCTTCACCTTTATGCACTTGTTGAATAATTTCTTTAGAATGAATTCCTAAAAGGGAAGTTGCACGTTTATGTTGATAAATACCGTGAAGAGGCCTCCCAGAGAGGTTATGCCCATTCGCCCTACTTTTACGTCTTGAATGGCACTGTCTTGCTGTGCTAACCCCAAGTCTTTTGGTTTTGTTTTGCTTTGCTTTAACAATTTAACTCCAATTGGTACAGAGTTCTTACAATTTGTCTTCTGGGTGGGATGGTGCAAATCAACAAAAACAACTAAAATGCTACACTTGAAATTTCAGGGAGGGAGAAGCGAAAAGTGTCCTTGCAGAAGTGAACACGATGCTCGTCACCATCAATGATCACACTCCATTCCCCTCCACCAGGACCTACCTGGCTTCTCTCCTGTTGGAACAGGCCCCTGACTTGAATTGTAGAGGTTTCTGGATGAGTTGCCTTTCCCAGTTTCCTTGTGAGAACAGTTTTCTGTACTGTAGGTAAAGATTTGTAGGCCTTGGTCAATAAAAGGGAAATGGCTGGTGCTAGAAATGGGCAAGCGGCCCCATTTTTCTCGCTCCAGACCCTACAAACATGAAACAAAATTAGGTTAACAGGTTGATTTTTGCTGGGCATACGTTTTGAATCTGGGGCTGCTTGGCCATTGAGGGGTCTGGGGTTTGGGACCCTTTCATCCTTTTATTGGCGAATTCACTGAAGTGTAGGCAGACAGAAAATGTTCAAGTGGCAGGCAGATAAACTTGTTAAATCCCTGGGAGTCTTTCCTTCCTTGCTCTGGGAGTTTATCATCTTGGCGGAGTTAAAAGGCAATTAGGCCTGCAGGTCTTTGCTGGCTGGTTTATTGGCGTTTTACACATGGGTGTTGAAGAGACAGGGCCGTATTAAACATTCCAATCCTGCTGGCCAGAGGGGAATGAGACCTCAGCCCAACTCTGTCTCCTTGAGAGAGAGCCTTGCCAAAAAGCTGGAGGAAAATCGTTTAAATATAGTACCTGTGCCCCACGATGCTCATTGTTGGTGGAAAATTGCAGTCGGCTAGCTCCATGCTGTGTTACATTTCCTGGGAAATGGTTTTATGGAAGGGCGTTTGATGAAAAAGTTCATTCCTTTTGTAATTGTTAGCTGCCCCCATGGTGTTAGTTAAGGTGGAGGCACGCTGGAAATGTTTCTTGCCCCAAATCTCTAGAGCAAATCCATTCATAAGAAGGGAAGGCTATCAGTTTGAAATTGGATGGGGGACAGATTTCCACTAAGCCCCCTGGTCCTCTGGTTCTGTGAGTCTCCCCAGGCGTGCTAGTACTGGGCAAAATTGCAAAGGAGGTAGGTCTTGGATTTCTACAACAATTTCTCCCTTTTCTCACACCCCTCCCCTCCTTCTTCCCAGAGCCTTGCAGGTGGGGCTGAACTCTTTCACACTCACGTGTTAGGGAAGTAATATGGCCCCCATCCCCACCCCCCAGGAAATTTGAATTTTTTTTCAGGGTCAGATTGGGCACTCACCACTATGGAGCTGATGAGAATTTCCAGGGCTCAGTATACTGCTGTGGTGAAAACACGGCTCGGGTGTCAGGCACCCCTGTGTTTGGCTTATGGCTCTATGACTAACTTTGTGGCTCGAATCCCCGCTAATCTCAAGTTTCTTTCATCTGTAAAATAGGGACAAGGATAGTTCCTACCATGTTCATTTACTGAGAGAGTAAATGAAATAATGCATAGAAAGTGCTTAGCATAGTGCTCATCACATGAGAGCACAATGAACAGTAGTTATTACGGTTGTTATTATTATTAAAATATGCTTTATTTATCTAACACACATATATTTGTGATATATATGTAGATGTGTATATATACACACTTAGCTGACAATTATATTTTTTGACAAAACTTGTAATACCTTAGCTATTTTTATTTTACCAATCTAGGGCACTACTGAAATATAAAAAGCTATCTGGATAAAATGAGGAAGTCCTTGCTCGTGTCCAGAATACCTGGAATGTGAGGACTTTCAGTTTCCACAACTGACTATTGTGCTCAGCAGTCAATGGAACTCCTTTCCTAAGTGGCTGCTACTTATCCAGATCTTTGTTTCCTAAGAGTTAGGCACCCTGCCTTAATTTTCTCAACTAAAGAAAACACAATAGATAACTGCAGCCTTTATTCCCAATCTGACCCTCCACGTTCTGAAACTAATTTGCCATAGCATCTTGCCAGCGTCTGTGCAAGGACTTCCTCTAGCCCAGTAATGTGGTTCTGATTAAGGACATCCTATAAGACCCAGGAGGCTCGCCTGGGAAGGAAACCAGCCTGAGACACGAGTGAATTTCCATCCTCCAGTCAGATATATGATATTGAAGACCAGGAGGTGTACGGAGTTTATCATTAGGAGGACTCGGAAAGAGAATTAAAGCAAATGGCTGACAAATTGGCTGTCTTTTATGCAAAGTTGACAAGCAAGTCGGGCTCTTACCGAAAGAGGATATGCAGAGCCCTCGGGCCAAATGGCTCTGCAGTCAGCAGACTTTTTGAAGTCTCTGCTTGCATGCCACTACTTTTAACAAGGCCTCTGCTGAACTGCCTCCTCATAAAGATGTGAAAGCTTAATTTTAACCTAAAATATCTTAGTTTCAACAACTGTGATAATTCATTCCTCTCTTTAGTGCATGCAACGTTAGGGTGAAATGCCTGTGTTATGTACAAACAGGATATGTCTTTTTCTCCCTCTGCTCTTATGAATTGGGTCATAAATGCTAAACCTTGCTTTATTCCACGGATGCCAGACCTTTCCCTGGAGCCCATTAAGGCACCAGCTCACCCGTGATAGCCAGGAGGGGACTCTGAGGAACACTAGGGGATCCCATTTGCTCTCTTTGGATTCATGGAAGCTCTGCATCCATGGAGGAAGGACGACTGTGGTGTGCAGCGGGCAATGGAGTTTGGAAGCTTGGAGTTTCTTTACCAAATATCTAAGAATCTACTAATAGTTGTAATTCTAATATGATTTTCTTGTTAATCTGTGTCAAACCATGAAATCTGATATGTTAGCCATGACTAAGCCATGAAATTTGTCAACTTTGCCTGTGATTTACACAAGCTCTGTTTAAAAAAGAAACGTCTTAACACCAAGTGCGGAACATTGCTTCCCAGTGTGCTTTTCCCAGCATGCCACTAGTATCTTATGACAACAAATAAGAACAGAGTGTCCTCATTTCTTTTGCTGTTTCAAGGACCAAGGATGGATAAGATAAAACCCAAAACTAAATAATATATTTTCCTTCGAGGAGTTAAAATATGCACATGGTAGATCTGCTTAGTAGATGTAAGTATGAAATAAACATTCAAAATAGTTGTATGGTTCATATCATTGGGCATGATAATAAGCTTCCTTAAAGTGGTAGACTCTTTGTTTTTGAGAGAAAATAAATGAGTAAAACCTATATTTTTTTAAGTCATAGGTTGTATAATTAGTCTCTTCAACATAGTACAATGGCTGTGAGTATAGGCATTGGGATTTGAAGTCCCTTTTTGTCATTGGCTAGCTAGGTAAACTGTGTAAGTCATAACTTTTCTCCTTCATTTTTCTCTTCTGACAAATGGGGGTGATAATACTGAGACCTACTTTGTAGGTACCCTAAGGCACAAAGAAGATACTATTTCTAAAGCACAGAGCTTGGCACACATGTCCTTTATCCATTTGGGCTACTACTATTGACGGCATGACATTATATGATATAACAGATTGCTGGGTATCTTTGTTGCCCAAAAGAAAATTGATTAAATTAAGTTCATGTAAGTTCAAATACTTTTTTATTTTACCAAAGGAAAACTGGGCAGTTTTTGAATTTTTCATATGAGGGAAAGGAGAGCAACACAAAGGAGGAAAGACAGGTTGCAGAATTGAAGGGTGGTGAGAGCCAGGATGTCTTTCTCTCCTATGCCAGCCAAATGCCTTTTTCCTTTGAACTCAAAGGAAAAGCATTTCCAGATCTTCCCCAACTGTCTCCTGACCTCTACTCTGTAGAATCTAAAACCCAGGTAATTGCATGACTTAGAACCTTGATGACTTGGGTACCATATAGTCCAGTGGTTTTAAAACTTTTTTTTAAATACTAAATCTTGTATAGTGCTCCAGGAGCTAAAACGGACCCTCTCAGATACCTTTCAGCTGGATCCGTGAGACACAACCTGGGAAAACAGAATTGGGCCATCTGTTCATTTTACAGACGACGAACCTCGAGTCTGTGGAGTTCAGGCGAATTGCTACAATTCTCACCACTGACGTCTGACAGCTGCCTGGCCATGTCTTCTTGCCTTAGCCAGTCAGCCCGATTTCTTCCCCTCCTACACAAATAGGATAAAAAGAAAAGTGAGACATAAGACTTCAGGATGGCTTTAGTCGACTTACCCAGGCTCTTCTGGCATCCTCGGACCCTTGAAAGGCCCATGAACATTGTCAGAGAATCTGTGTATGCCCCCCACCCCACAAAATTCTATGCAAATGTTATCAATGTGTATATATGCATTTTTCTGTGGAGAAGGTCCATAACTTTTATCGGATTCTCTCAAAGGGGTTTGTGACCCTCAAAAGGGTTAAGAATGATTTCCTTATAATTTGTGCCCCTAAAAGTCACATTTCTAGTTCTGACTGTGAGTTGCAAGATTAACAATTACATCCACTTTCTAAACCTTTCAAGGCAAATGTAGCCTATAACCCTATGAGTGCCTGCAGTCCCAGGCTTGCTTATGAAACAGCAGTTGGGTCCTGAATTCTGCAGGTTGTTTCTGCAGCTTTAGTTCTCAGCCTGAATTCTAACTGGAACTAGGTTCTAACGCTCTTTGAACCTAGATGGCTCAAAGTTGATAAACTAATGCATGTCTATTTACAATGCTCCAGAAAAATACATTTTTTTTCTCGATATGAACATTGATTTACTTGCTTAATTCTGATTTGGTCCTAGATTAGGCTCACCAGATTTCACAAATAAAAATACAGTACACCTAGTTATATTTGCATTTCAGGTAAACAACAAATAATCTTTTAGTAGAGCTCTTGAGAAGAGGGAAGATGGATCAGTTTTGCAGATGCGCACGGAGCCTTCTTTCAACCCTAGAACTTTTGTTGCAAAAATTAAGGGAAATTTACTATAAACAAGCACAGGATCTTTTTGAGGTGATGGAAATGTTCTAAAACTGGGTTGTGGTGATGGTTGCACAACTCTATAAATTTACTCAAAATCGTTGAACTTTACACTGAAAGGGATGGACTTGATGGTATGTAAATTATAGCTCAGGAAACTGTTTAAAAAAATTAAGGGATAACGTTATTACAGCTCTTGCTTAACTTTTTATTCCGAGTTTCAGGCTAAATTGAGAATCCGATGAAAACCATAAATCCACTCCTCAGAATAAAGGATGAAAGCGCCTGCACCAAATTTTGCATAAAATTCCTATATCTACTGAAGCTTATCTCTAGATGTCAACTCCTGCCTGAACCTGGATTCTGCACACTGTTAAAATCCTTTTCTGGACCTTGGGAGTCAGGTTTATCCCTGGCAAAAGCAAGGAGTTGCTGCCCTTGGAAGTCTTAGTCAGCCATTGACTACGAGGGTGACCTGTTGTGACACCTGCCACCCCAGTGAGACTGCCTCTCCCCCACTTCGTACTGAGAAGGACAGAGGGAGGGCAGTACTTGTCTTAGGGTGCACAGAGAGCCTTGGTTTTTGGTTTTTTAGGAAACAGCGGCACATGCCTGCTCAAGCAGCCCATGTTCCCACCTTCACTAACGTCTTTGGTACAAACAAAATGTTCACATGCCAGTGTGAACGCAGCTCGATCAAAACACAAAACTCACCCTGTGGTTTTCTGCCAGCTGGAATTGGCAAGTGGGCTATTCTTCTCTTTTATCTCTGATGACCTACCCAGGTATTCTGAGAAACACAGGTAGGCCGGATGGATGCCTTCAGTAGAGATGGTGTAGGGTGGGGATGCTTTATCCACACGAAGAGTGTGCACTCAGAAACTGATGCCTTATGGATCAAGAGTTTAGGACTAGCTTCTCCAGATTAAATTACTAAATTCTGCAAAAGACAATTCTTTATACAGTCCGTCAGTGTGCCTGGGGACTCAGCTAGAACCTTCAGACAAATATTTCTGTTTTTCTGTTATTGTTTGTTTTAAACATTACTTCTTTACCAAAACAAAAAAACAATAAGCCTAAAAGAACAATGAGAGGAGGGCCAGGTCTCTTCAGAGACTCCTTTATTCTTGCTCTTTCTCCATTTGAGACATGGTTAAACCATAGCCATCAGATTTCACTGGTTGCAGGAGAGAAGTGAGGGCAGTTGGAGAATGAGGGGCCAGAAGAATGGGACAGCTGGAACATGGTGACAGCTGGAGAGGTAGGCTTCCTGGGAACTGAGGAAGTGGTGTCCCAATCTGATAATCTGAACTCCCTCCATTCCTGAGGCATTAGAACTTCTGGTGAGAGAAACCACTCGAATCCAAACATTTTCACCCAAGGAAGCCCCAACAAAGGCCAGTCTTCATACACAAACCAACCTGGTTCTTCTGACAGACTTGATCAAAAGCGAATACTTTAAGGTGTGCAGAAGAAGTCTGTGCCTTGAAGCAACGTATCACTGGAACCTCACTACTCTGGAATTCCTGGGCTGGCCTCAGCTAGCTGCCAGTGTGAAGATATAACTAATTAGCTCATTGAGAGGACAAACCAATTCAACACCCTTCTTCAAGGCTTAACAATGCATATGCTAATTAAATGAATTCTATTTTATCTTCTCATTCCAATCAATCCTGAAGGAAGGACTTCTGCCAGCCCACTCTTAGTGCTGCTGGTATTTGAAAGAAAGTAAATGCCTTTCCTTAAAAAATATTCTATAAATCCATCATTTTTGCTTATTTTAAATGTCTTTGCCCACATTTGTCTAAATATGTGAGGCTTTACCATTTTTGGCTTTTTCTCTGCAGAGTGAGTTTTAGACCTTTGGCGGAGGGATCATTGCTGTTTGAGCCCAGCCTCTTCCACCTTCATGGGCTGAACTCGTATCCAGGAAACCCAGCAACAATCTTAAGGTTTCATTTTCTTTCCTGTGGAAATGAGAAGCCAAATACCCACTGTGGAACTCACTGTTGAGATGTCTGTTCTTCATTTCTAATTTTTTGCTCTATATCCTTTTCCTCTTTCTGGTATTTAGGTAAAATTATTTTTATTTGATACATTTTCCCCCAACTCCAGTCCTTAATGGGTCAGCAAGTCTTACGTGGCTTCATGGCCCAGATAGACCCAGTATTGTGATCCTGGGTCTTTGTGTTTAGACACCTCTCCTCACTGGATATTTTACATGGCTCTTGTAAAGTTCTCAGGAGCATAGATGTTCCCTCACTCCTCACACTTTAAGTAGAAGACATCATAATACCATAAGGAGTCATATTTTCAAAGATGCTCTGAGCAAAATCCAATAAATACCTCAAATGTTCTATTAAAGCAATGGTTTTCAACCGGCGGTGATGGTAGCCCTGACTCCTAGACATGTGACAATGCCTAGAGACATTTCTGGTCGTCCCAACTTGGGGAGAGGGGTGTTACTGGCCTCTAGTGGGTAGAGGCCAGAGAACTCTGCTACATATCCTATAACACATAAGGCAGCTCCAACAACAAAGAATTATCTGTCCCCAAACTTCAATAGTGCCAAGCTTGAAAATCCTGCATTAGAAGATTCTTGCCCTTTTTTCTTTTTCCTCAAGGCCTAGGAAAAAGGAAAAAAGAAGATGCTCCATTTTGATGAGCGCAAGTGTCCTGAGTTCTTACAATCTACACAGATCTGGGAATTGGAGAGCACAAGGGTACCAGTGAGCAGGGCAAAGTGCAAGGTCGAGGAGGCAGGTCTTCTGGTTCCAACAGCTGTCTCAGCTCCAAGGAGAGACAACTTTGACCAAAGCAGAGGACCAAAAAGTTACAAGGATGTTTAGTTTGTGATAAAAATCATTTCGCAGATTAAAGTGCTTCCTCCTGCCCATAAAATGGCATGTTCTTTAAATAGCTCAAAAATAGGAGGCATTTAACTGCGTTGTGAGCAGGAGGCAGGACTGCTGCTCAGAGCCACGGTCAATTAATTCTATCCTTGTAATCAAGACTACTCAAGCTGTAGGCCATGGTGCTTTTCATAGTTTCTCCAGTGTGCTATTGAACCACTCCATGTTCTTAATGCCCCTACTGCAACACGAAGGGATCAGGGAGTTTCCTGGAACAAGTTTCTCTCTACGTCTCTTGGCTCCATTCTCCCTCACTCCTTTAGCAGTAGCAAGATGGCTACTCAGCCGCCAGACGGTACCTCCTCTCACATGCAAGCCCAGTTAGGAAGAGTGAGACTCTTTCCTAAGATCCTCAGCAAAGTCTCGGTGTATCTCGTTGGTTTCGATTGGGTTACCGTGCTCATCTCTGGACCAATGCTGTAGCTAGGAAAATGCTAGAAGCTGATTGGCTGAGGCCTAGGTTTCAGCCCTCCCCCCTTTCCCACCCCCATCCCGAGGTGGAATGGAGCCTCTTGTGATGCACGTGGGCTGAAAGTGGGGCAGATGAGTTACCTCAATAGGGGGTATGGATGGCCGAGAGAATAAACCTGCAGGGACACACACACACTCTCTCTGTCTCTCTTTCTGTCTCTCTCTGTCACTCTACTTGCTATTAATAGGCTTTGGAGTCTATGGTGGAAGACTCAGGTCCTTGCCCTGGCTTTGCCGTTAACTAGTTGCATAACTTGAGATAGCTCAACTCTCCCTGTCTCCTTTTTCTTGCCTGTAATATGGAAGTAATAATACTATTTGGGTGGTGATGAAAATCAACCAAGTATCTTGGGATATTGGAAGGGTCCTGCAAACAAGTGGTGGTGGTGGTGGTTTTAGATGCAATGAATTCAGTTCAGTTTCTAGAGTCTAGAAGAATCTAGACCAGCTATGACCCATCCAGCTAGTCCATGCCAGCCCTCGGAAGCCAGTGTCTAAATTTATCCCAATCTTCATTGTTGCAGGTCAATGTGGGAAATCTTCTGAGGTCAATGATTGAAGTAATTGGCTTGCCGTGGAACTTGAAAAAGTCTCTCTGTTAAATGACATAATTGGTTTTAATTATATAATTACGGCACTTAAAGTGTGGGGGTGAAAGGTTACTATTATATTTAGAAGTGAGATCCCCAAATGAAGCAGGGGGTTTAAGCCAGTGTTTCGTAGAATTTCTCTTTTTATTTTTTCAGAGGGAAGTCAGAGTAGGCTGGCCTTGGCCCTGGCCGTTTGGGGATGATTATCCCGTGTGAGCTAGTGCTGGGGCTGCTCACGGCATCATAGGAACCTTTGTAAGGAGACGGGAAGGGCTTCCGTAAAGACCTCATTGCGATCTGAAGTTAATGAGCAGTGGGAGCTCAACTGTCAGCAATTGAATCTGATTGGGCAGGGTAATTATATGATTGCCTCTGGTGTTTGCACATGCACAGGAATATTTTTATTGGAAAAAGCCTAATTGCTTACTTACTTAGTGGAGGGAAAACCTAAACAAATTTGTGTTGTCATAGGTTAAAAAGACATCCTTTCTTTGTCTCTAAAATAGTTGCCTGCTCTGCCTCCTAGAAGTGAAGGTTTTGTTTCTTTACATGTTTAATCGAGGGTATTGTTTGCAGGACTTGAATTATAGGATAATATTAAGACATAAAGGAAAGCTCCTTTGGACTGTGCGTTTTGGTAAAATGACCACATGCTTATTGCCATGTCTTAAACCATCCCAGACAATGGTCTCTTTCATAATGCAAAGGCAGTTAGAACCCTGGGCAACACTCAAACTCCTGGGACTTTCACAGGTTTTTTTGTTTTGTTTTTTCCTGCATGGCGGCCTCTGACAAGATCGGCTACACAGCTATCTGGATTTCCTTAGGTGCCTAAGGCCAGTGGGAGGTATCATGCCTGTGGTAGCCTTTTAGAAATCAAAACACCAAGGCGAAGAGGAGCAAAGTGCTCCCTCTGCGACTTCCTGGAGATTTGGAGGAAAGGAACCGGCCGAGTGAGAGAGCCAAAGGGAAGAAGCCTGGAGGCTCCCACTTTGGTGATGCCAAATTGCAGTCTGGCGTCTTGTTGTTTCGACAGCCCCTGCTGAGCGTGACATGTCACTTCTCTGTGATCTGGTGTGCAGAAACCGATCGCTGCAGTTGGGTCTATTCTATAGCAGGTCAACTCTTCATTGTTGTTTTCTTTTCTTATCTTCTTTTAGAACAAGTTATTTTCTAAGTTCTTCCCTTTCCTGAGATCCCACTAAAGAGGTTAAAACACGACTGGATTGTAGGGATTGGAGGAGCACCTCGTGATGAGAGTTACAGACTCCAGATCTGGTCCTCTGGTTGGGTTTAGGATCAAGGGCTGGAGAATGGCTGACAACAAAGGGCTTTCAGCCTCAGACCAGCCATGCTTTCTCATCTCAGAATCTTGCACATGCCGACACACCCCAGTCTTGTCTGGCTAACTCCATGGGTCCTCCGGGCTCAGTGTTAAATGTCACTTCTTCCGAGAAGCCTTCCCTGACTTATTCCCCCCAGTCTGGGTTGGCTGCCTTTGCTTTGTGCTCCATGGCCCTTCTAGGTTTCTCTACCCACTGTCCTTTAATTGCTTGTCTCACTGTCCTAAATAGCCTATAAGCTCCATGAGGGCAGGCCTTGTGTTCATATTTGTCACTACTATATCGCCAGAGCCTGGCACAGTGCTTGGTATGTACTCGGAATGACTGAATGAGGAAAGGAAGAGTTGCTGGGTGTCCTAGGGAATCGTGGTGTGTGCTGCCTGGGCTTCCCTACCCTTGCTATTAATACCGCTTTCTTGTTGCTTATAATTTTCATTGCCCCAGATGATCCAGCTCTGTCGGAGGCACGGAGGCACAGTCAAATCTCATGCTGTACATTGATCACCTGTCCAACCTTTGCCTAGAGTGGGAGCCCCCAGTTCCTTCAAGAGATCCAACTTTACCTGTCTGTAAAGAAGAGGAGGAGGGAGACAGCGGGGAGGAGCCGGTGGCGGTTTAACACCAGAGCAGGTCCAATGTTTACTTTTCCCCTTTTGGAGGTGGGTAACTGCAAATGCCGTGGGGAGCTGGGTTTCAGAGAGACTCTGCATAATGACCTTGGATTTGGGGGCTCACATGTGCTTTATTTTTTTGTAGAGTGTAGAGGGGCTGCTATTTTGTATTTAATTCATAGCCAGACTTTTCCATGCTTCCCACCAGCACAGGACGAGAATCCAGGTTCGTCATCCACATGGTGTAAATTGTTGCACTGGCCTCATGTTGTTCGTGTCTTGCTATGTGGACAGAGAGTACGGTTCATTCACTGGTTCCTATTTTATTTATTGTTTGCTTTTCAAGGACTGTGATTTTCAACGGCCTTTCTTGTTTTGATTCTCTGGCTTTTGACGCTTTGAAAGCCTGCATCCCTGGTCAACTTCTTAGACCGTGAGACCCGAATAACTGCTCAATAGATGACATTTCATTTAGGCCCACCCGGTGGTGTTTAAGTATAGCCCTACACAATTCTGGAGGTATGTCTAACCAGCTTTTTCCCTAGGCAGAATGTGAACCTATGACCTTGTAGGCCTCGGGCAAGAGGGCTTCCTACTGACCCCCAAGCTCTCAGCCATCTCTAAGTTTGGACTGCCTATTGTTGGTTGCAAGTGATGACAATTTCTGGGTGGATGGACGTTTGCACATGAAAACCGCAGCCTCATATGTGGCAGAGCGAGGTGAACCCTCAGAGACCCCAGTTGCTTCCTGTGTAGGGGTCTTGCCACCTCTCCTAGGTCTGAAGCATGTTCTCCCTTGTTGGTTTTGAGTTTCTATTAACTTTGCATTCTTCACTTGCAGTTCTGCTTTGGCATAGTAAACACCTAAATTGGAATCTTTGGGGGTTCCTTCAAGAAAGAGAGTTTGAACAACCTCCTCTCATAGAAGGTGTGTTCACCAACGCCATGTGCTTTGAACCAGACAGGGATGGGCCGGCGTGAGCTTTATTCCTGAATTCCAAGGAAAGTTTAGTTTAATTTTCAGTTTTGGATTAGCACCAACAGCTGCCTCACTACCTCATATCCTTTCTGGATTGAGGCAGGTAATTACTGCCTACACAAATAAATCGCATACTTTTGCACACACACAAAAAATCTTTGAATGACATTTGATTTATAATTAAACTTGGCGATGCAGGCTCTGAAGTGTCTCATCTTGTCTAATCACAATGTATTTCCTTTCAGAGCACTTCTGCACGTAGGGGTTAGTCCTCTTGTTATTGTCGCATAATATGGTGAAGGGAATAATTTAAGAATAGAAAAATTAGAAGAGATGATTGCCATTTTAGGTCAAACTCGAACCACTGATTGCTTCTATTGTTTTTCTTTGAAAATACATTCTCATGTCCCTTTATTGACTGATTTATGCAGCAAACAGATTTAAATGCTGACTCTCTAAGAGCCCTGTCTAGACAGCAACCTATTTCGCAAAATCACCTGGAACCTTGTTAGAAATGCAGATTCTCAGGCACCACCTAGACCTACTGAATTGGACCCTCTGCAGGTGGGGTCCAGCAAGCTGGGTTTGAATGAGCTTCCTGGGGATTCTGCTGTACACAAAAGTTTGAGAAATCTTCGTTTAACACTTCTGTGCGTGCATGAGGTAAGGGCATTGATAGACCTGTACCTATAGCCCTACCATCCACAAGCCTGCGATCCAATCATGGGCACCAGGCATAAATTCAGCAGACAGGTAGGCAGAATGATCTGTATAAAATGTAAATTACATCATACACTCACTTCCTCAGTCCCTTCAGGCAGTTCCCTTTGTTCTTGGAATAAATATAAAAGCTTGGCTAAGGCCTGCAAAGCCTGGCATGCTCCCTCCCCTGCCCACCTGCCCAGCCTCATCTGCTGCTGCCCTCTCCCTCCCCCAGTGCTCTGCCACACCACTCGCCTTCTTTCTGATCCCCAAACCTCCCCACTGAGTGTGGTCTCAGCAGGAATGTAGAGGAGGAGGAAGGAAGAGAGAGCATTGCAAAGGTTAAATAATAGGCTTGGTCGCTGAAGTATGTTTTCATACAGTGCAATATTTCTAAGCCAATGTCCCCTTTGGTTAATATAGTAATATAATGATATTTATATTGATTAATGTGATAATATGTTAATGTGATAGTCAATATAGGTGGACTCATCTTGTATCATAGCAGAATCTGAAAGGACCTGCCACATCATTAAGGAAATATTAAGCATAGTTTAGTTTAATCTTAGTGTCATGTGTTTGATTGATCTCACTCTCTGAGTGTTGGCCCAGCAGGCACAGTGCTCAGCCACACACTGGGAACTGAATACACATGGCTGGAGATGTGAGATGCTGAGTGTGAAAGCATTTGTGTGGTACCAGAACATTGATGCATGATTCTTGCTGTCTTCACTTAGTTTTAGGACAGATTGTAACTATGATCGTTATGTTTTATCTTTGAGAAAATTACCTGTGAATGCCAATTTTGATCTTTGGGATATTAAGTATACCAGGTGATTTTGGAACAGAGAAGCTTTTGGATTTTTATTGAACATGAAATAATGGTTTCTTAGCATTCTCCTCAAAATGAGAAAGGGAAACATATTTTAAATATGATTTGTTAAAGAAAAAAACCTTGAATTTGAGGGAAAGGGGTTCTTAAAGATCTGGGACTGCTAGAGCCAAGAACGGGGGCAGTGGTGTTTTGGCTTTGCTTTTTGTCTTGATTTGGTTTTGACTATCCACAGCTCTTTCCCAGGGTCAGGCTGTGTCGTTTTATAAGGGTAGCATCTCTGGTTTGGGGCCTTACTTGCTTTTAGGGAAGCCTCTCATTCGAGATCTTCAGCAGAGGAGGGAAAGTTCGGTTTGGAGCTGCCATCCCGGAAGTGGGTGGTGGGGAAGCGCTCCTGGCGGCCTTTCAGTTTTGCCTTGCCCTGTAGCGTCCTCCCAGGAACCTGAGGAAAGTCTCCTTCTCACCACGGCAGCTCCCTGACTTGCCGGGAAGCCCTCCCTGTTGGAAGGCGAATCTAGTCTGCCCTAGGTGTCTGGGAATGCACATGTGTACAGGACAGACACGCCCTGTCCACGCCCTCCAGGAGCCCACAGGCCAGAGACCAGGAGACTTCAGCAAATCACTGCAGGAGTAAAGGTGAGAGGCGCTTCAAAGGGTAGGAGAGCCATGAGAGCTGCAGGGAAGAAGGCTCCCTTTGGGGCTGGCAGCGAGGGCTTCTCTTTGGACGCGAGGTTGAAGCTGAGAACTAAAGGATGACCAGGTATTTTTTTCAGGTATGTGTCTAGGTTGGTGGCATTGTGGGGGGTAAGGGAGAGTGTCCCCAGGGAGCTGGCACCATCTTGCTTACTAGCTGGGACTCTGTCCATAGAGGCTGCCACAGCAAAGGATCTTCTGAGCAACCACATGGGGGAAAACACCCTAAGACTTGCTGCAGGGTGAGCCCCCAGGGAAGGGCTCCTCCCTACAGAGACTGAAATTTCCATGTGTCCCCTGGCAACACTAAAACCACTCTGCCCAGGTGTGACACCAGCACCTTGGCGTTTCCTTCTCTGCCTTTTGTGGGTTCCTCCATCTCTTCCAGCGCGTCTCTCTGAGATCCCTCCTTTTCGGGGCAGCCTCTGCTGATCTCCCCCTTGAGAGCAAAGCTGTCTATGGGGGACATTTGCATACCCTGGAAGATTCTTATGTGGGCTTTAGGGAGGCATTTTAAGAATCCTCAGAGAACCTTCCTGGGTGTGGCCAGCAGCTCCTAGGAGTGAGGAACTGTCTTCACCCACTGCCTTCTTGACCTGGAGTCATCACTACATATGGCTCACCTGTCCTTGCCAGGACACAGCGTGAGGGTAGGTTCTCGGTCTATTGTTTTTTTTCCTTTTTGGGGGGGGGATCCCTGACATGCTGACTTTACACAGATCTGGCACTCAGAAATAGTTGACATGAAAGAAGAGATTCTGCAAATCCAAATGCTCTAACGATGCTGAGGCCTGAGTTCAGGAGTGTGAAATAAAAGCAATACCTGATTCCTTCATTTATCCCTCCACCCGCCCAAAAGCAGTTATCACGGACTTACTGTTAAACTGTGCACAGAAACACAATGCCCAGCACACGGTAAGTTCTAGTCAATGCTGGTTATTAGAGAGGAAGTGTTAAACTCACTCTGGCTTCTGAAGCCCTTTGTGTTCCTGTCCCACTGAGGTTTGTGGAAGCCCCAGCTGTTCCTCCCTGTCTTGTCGTTTAGGATGGACAGTCCAGGGTCAGGCTCTGAGCATGTCTGCTTCTCTTCAGAGAGGCAGAACTCTCCCATCGGAGGGAACTCGTGGCCTGAGCTCTGACACGTTAGAGTGCCGGAGTACAGCTCACTGGTTGTCTGCGCAAAGCCTGGTGAACATGAAAAGACAGGGAGCCGTTGAACCTCAGCGCCGTCTGAGTGGCTTTTTAAAAAATTAACGAATTGATGAAGATAATCATTTGGAGCACCTAGGTTTCCACTTACTGAAAAAGGCCTAGCTTGTTTCTGAGGAGACAGAGGATTTCTTTGAAATCAAGGGACCATTTCTGCAGACCTAAAAAATTTGAGGCTAGGGTCCCAAATAGAGCCTACAAGTCAGTTCTGCCTAAGTGGCTATTTGCCTGGCCACACAGGGCCCCTCAAACCTGCAAATAGCGCATACAATCCAGCTTTACGGATTTGGGGCAAAAATCAGATGATTGGGCTACAGGGGGCTGTATTCCTATAGACTCTCACAGCAATCCCCCTCATCCCAACCTGTCCTCCCCAGTTTACTGGTCGCTGATGTCTGCCTTGCTTACACCAGGCTCATGTCCCTCCCTCATGTTACCTCCCTGGTCCCTGTTGGGACAGTATGCAACCCTGATTAGGATATGCAGAAGAGGGCCCTTGTGGACCACAGCAACATGAACGATGCCCGGGTTTGCCACTCCAGTCACCTGTTCAGATGCCATGTGGCAGGGCCTATAGGGTGAATGGCACTGGATCATCACCCAACCCGAGCTTCCCATAAGAGCCAAGTGGGCGCTCAGCCGGGCCCCGCCTCAGGGATTCCGACGCCGTTGCTCTGGTGTGGGGCTCGTGGACAGGACAGCTTCAGCAGCCTGCAGTGTGGCTTGTGCACAGCTCCTCTGCTCTCTTGATGAGTATTCTGCTCTCATCAGCACTCTTCTAGGCCCCATCCTCTTCCTGAATCGGTCTCGAGCATCATAAACCACTGTTATAAACATGGATTCAAAGAAGAGCACGTGTGTCAAAAGTGGCTTCTAAAAGAGAAGGGATATAATGCCAAAAATGAAAATGTTTTGGTTTGAAATCCCAGATCTATCAATAAAAATTGGGCTTGGGTGGGGAAGATGGTAGACACAAATACTTGCCTTGTGTCATGCATGAGAGTGGGGATGCACTCCTATATCTGCTGCTTCCTGAGGCGGGTCCGATTTGTGCTTCTTAAAGGCAGCCTGTTATTTTCTTACTGGATGCTTGTGGATTGTTTTTTCTTTGTGTAGACAAGTCAATAATTTTGCCAGACTCTATTTGTGTCCTTTAAATTTTCTTGGTGTTCACTAAGCCCTTTTAACCTGCTACATATATTTTCCATCTGCATAACTTTATTGGGGTTTTCCTTAGTTTTAGCCTTTTCTTCTGGAGCATCTGTTATCCTCAGGTTCTTCACTGTCTAACGGCTGTATCCATGTCCCTCATAAATTATATCTCAATATTCTAGGATAACTTTGCAAGTTTATGCTTTATTTCACCGATAGTATTTTCTGCAGTGGTGATTCAGCTCTTAGCCGCTTTTAATGCCAATTGTGAATTCATCATTGCATTTCTAGTGGGTGGGCGATGGTAGAAATCCCCTTCCATTTTCCATCGTAGCTGTACTCCTCTGCCTCAGTGCCTCATATGTGCTTTTACACTGATGCCCAGAGGAAACTGAGGCCCAGAAAAAGATGTGATTTACCAAAGGTCACATAGTTGGCTTCCAGTGGAAGTGGGTGTAGAACTTGGGTTGCCTACCAGTCCAGGGCCCTTTTTGTTCCCCAAACTCCACTTGCAGGATCAACTCTGACGTACAAAATAAATAGATAAAATCATCATGATCATCAACCTAATCAAAATTTCATACGTTTGAAGTGTGAGTATTCCAACTGAGAATTGCTTACCCCAAATTCATTCCTCTTCTTCTATAGCGTAGCTTGCCTCAATAAGCAGTTTTCATTAGGGAGAGCTAGAACAGAGAGAGAGTTTAAAGTAGTGGTTTTCAGTCAGGGGCAGTTTTGCCCCCCAGGTGACATTTGACAAGGCCCAGAGATATTTTTGGTTATCACAACTCAAGTTGTGTATGAGGAGGGTGTTACTGGTATCTAATGGATAGAGGCCGTGTACCATGCTAAACATCCCAGAGTGCACAAGACAGCCCCCACAACAAAGAATAATCCAGCCCAAAATATCAATAGTGCTGATGTTTAAAAACCCTGCTTTAAAGGGAGCAAATTCTACATTTTACATTAGTGAACTACATTCTACCTGTGGACTAAAGCCCCTTGGGAAGCTTCGAAAGACACACACACACGTGCGCACACAAACACACACGATCAACCCTAGACTAGAGTAGAATGCCTCATAAATACATGGGTGACAATTTCTGATATGTGTATAGACACTATTGTGACTTCTGAAATAAAAATTCTTTTAAAAACATTACTGAATTCCTAGTAGCTTTTCATCATCAGGTGTTTTTCTGAATCAAAAGATAAGAGAAATAAAATTACTTAGGTGGAGAGGTATGCAAAAATCTTTGATCTTTAAAAGGAGCCTCTATCAAAATTGTGCTGCTCCTGTCTTCCATGATAAATTTGAGGTTTGTTTGTGCCCTTCTTCAAGTAGCTCCCAATCTAAAGGAAAATCCTTAGTGCCTGATGGCCCTCACCAGTGGCTACAGTGTTAGGGTAGATCTGGCAAGCAGATGTTTATGGTGGAAACTTTCCATTCTAGAATAGTTCCTTCTGAGGCAGGAGGAGGGTTAAGTTAGAGAAGAATGTGCCAGACAATATGCCCCTTTGTTAATCAATGCTGTCATCTTGGCTGCACCTCTAGCAGCCTCATCTTCCTGAAATCTTCAGTAAAAAGGCCATTCAACAAATACATCTGGCATTGGCCAGGATTTTTCTAGCTCAGGTCTCACAAAAGGAATGGATTTAATCAGATTCAAAGGAACCTTGAGACTCATTCTATAACAGTGTTACATCTCCGGAAGAGCTCTGGAAGGCAGATTATCACAAACCAGTTTCTTGAACAAAACTTGCCAACAACTAATGCAAAGTAATTGAGTTGCCTGTGCAAAGGGCTGAAATCTTAGTGATATTTATAGATCTCATTGGGACACATACTCTATTCAGTGCTTTGTTGGATTAATCTAATTGGTCTTCATAGCAACCTATGAAGTAAGTACTGATATTATGACCATTTCATAGATATGCAAACTGAGGCTTAGGCCCACTGGTGACTTGTCCAAGATCACACAGTGATTCCTCCTGCTTTAACTGTTGTGCTGATAATATGGCCGCATGGCTGATTTTGAGTTGACAAGCTATTATTTTAAGCTCTATCACTTGTTTCTTTAATTGGAAAATGCAGTCCTTGTACAGACATGCAATTAGTATAAGAAATGATTATTTGAGTCAGTTTTAATACATTTGGCAAAGGCTAGTATCTATATAATAGTAAAAGAAACACCGAGTTTGAAGAAAAAGGTATTTCCAAGTTGTCTTCTCTGTCATCATTTGCAGCCTCCACGCATAATAGGATATGAGTCAGAGGTCACTTGGAGGGGGTCAGAGTGATGCTCAGTCAGGAATCAGGGACTTTCACTAACAAGGTGTCTCATTAGGCAGGTCACATGTCTCCTCAAGGTTTCCAATTTCTTCTGGCACATGGGGGAAGTCAGAGTTTATTCAACGTCCATTTATTTGGCATCTATTACATGTGCAGATATGATGACAAGCTCACTATCCCTTAGTGAGACTGTCACACAAATAATCCTAACGTCCTGTGATCTGTTCTAGGGGAGAGATCAGCACTTTTATGAGGGGCTCTGAGCACTGCAGGCTGCCAAGTCAGGCTGACACTAGCGAATATTTGTTGCGTGCCTACTATGTGCCAGGCTCCATTCCAGGAGTGAGAGATTGCAAATGCATTCCATTTTAGGATGGAGTGGGGAGAGACAATAAACCAGTAAACAAACAAACAAGTGGATTTCAGAGACCAGTTAATTGCACAAAGAAAATACAGTAGAGCAATGCAGTGAAGAGTGACTGGGGATGGAGGGAGCTTCTCTACCTGAGGTGATCAGAGAAGGCATCACTGAGGAGGTGACACCAAGAAAAGCCTTGGAAAATGGGAACAATTTCCTAAGCAAAGAGTTAGGTGAAATAACCTTAATGTGTAAGGTTCTAAAATTTTATTATTCTTTCAACAGAGAAGTTCAGATGTCGAGCATGTGATATCACTTTTTGGGATTTGTTGAGATTTTTAATGGCCGAGCACATGTTCAATCTTTTGTAAATATTCCGTGTGTACTTGAAGAGAATGTCTATTCTGTCCTCGAGTACATATTATTTGTGTGTTTTCTAGAAGAAGCTTATAAATAATGTTACTGAAATCTTCTATATCTCTATTAATGTTTTAGCTATTTAACTGCTTAGTTTCTGAAAGATAAGCATTCAGATACTCATGATGATGTTGATTTAGTCATTTCTCTTAGTAAGTCTATCAGTTTTTGTTTTATTTCTAGCCTCTGATCTTGACTGTATTAAATGTTTAAACTAATGTTACGGCTTCCTGGTGGGTGGTTTGTGTTATCGTTAATTAATATCTCCCTTTATCCCAATTAATGCTTTTACCTATAAATTTTGTTATGTCTGATAATATTGCTATAGCAACATCTTTTTGGTTAGTGTGTTAGTGTATGCTTTTTTCCATCCTTTTGTTTTCAGCCTTTGTGTGTCACTGGTCCATTTTATAACCAACGTAAAGCTGGATGATTTTTTAAAAATCTGGTGTGTCTGTCTTTTCTGATGGGTGAATTTAAGCTATTTG
This sequence comes from Equus quagga, assembly GCF_021613505.1. Taxonomy (NCBI): domain Eukaryota; kingdom Metazoa; phylum Chordata; class Mammalia; order Perissodactyla; family Equidae; genus Equus; species Equus quagga. Next base: position 131,405,748 of record NC_060267.1, read on the forward strand.
TATGTATTGTAACTGATCTATCTGGACTTAACTTTGTCTTCTTGTTTTCATGGGTGGATTTTTTTCTTCTTTTCTCTTCTTTACTGTCCTTTTTGAATTGACTGTGCTTTCTTTATTTCTTTTTATTTCCCCCCCTACTGGCTTGGAAGTTACATATTCTATTTCTCTTCTCATAGTGGTTTGGACAGTATCTAAAGCAGAATTTGGCACTCAGAGGCTCTTAATGCATTGCCTTTAGTTGGTTTAATAGCTTTCTCTAGTATCCTGACTCCCAGTGGTTGGGTCTTTAATGGGGTGGGGTATAAATGAAAGTGCAGAGCATGGTCACTATGATGATTATGTCTTGGAGTGCAGATTTCCTACTTGCCTTTGCCAAGACCTGTGCCCTGTTGCCTGAGGGTTCTGGTAATTGACAAACTATAAAACCCTCCTGGGTTATGGATAACATAGCGGCTTCTAAGCAAAGAGTCACTTGGTTTCTTCTGCTGCCCTTCTGTTTGTCTGCATTTGAGCTCTCGTAAGTGATGATAAACGTTAAATAGCTCCTGTAAAACTGTTGAATTGTCAGTTTTTAAACTGCATAAAACACTGACATTTTCATTAGATCCTGGCCCTAAGGAATGTCCAGCTTTCATCATAACAGATTTGTTTACTTCTGTAGAAAGTCTTAATGTGCTGCCTATGGGAGAGATCTTACTGTCACCTGCTCTTAAATGGGAAAGTCTTTGTTCAGCCAAAGATTTTTGGAAAAGGATTTGCAAGAGGGCTTTTTCACCTCCCCCCGTCTCCATCCTCCTCTCCCCCCGCCATCTCCCAAAAGGGTAAGGGATGAGAATAGAGTCTGTGAAGAACTTTTGCATTGGACAGGAAAACTTTCAACGTAAAATAATCCTGCAAAGTCCATTAGGAGACAAAATGTTGGAAAGATGCTATTAAGCCACTATTTAGTTTCACTGTACTCTGTTAAAGATAAGCAAGTCATATCTATGTCTTTTTGACCTCAATCCTTTGGTCTCTATTTAAACAGATATTTTGATTTTGGATTAATAAACTCTCTTGTGTATATTAATAGAGAAAACATTTTAAACTGCGGGGGTCCTTCTAAGCAAATAAGAAAAGAGAGGACTTTTATCTCCTGATCATTGCCTTAGATTTTCAGCATTTTTCCAGAGATGCCAAACTCTTCATGAACAGATGTAGAGACGTCTCAATTTAACAAGCTGGAAAATGTGTGTGCTGAAAGACAGGCTTGTCTTAATACACCAGAGCTAAGAATGCTAACTTTCCCGGAACCAACATGTTTGCAATTTATGGCAAGATTTCTTGCTTATTTTTGAGAAGAACCTCCTCTCTGTACCAGCTTGTTGAACACATCCTTGGCAGCTTTGTCTTTCACATGTCAAGAGGGGCAGCCTGGCCTGGGGGAGCAAATGCTCTCAGCCAGGCAGATTAGCGTTTGAATTCTGCTTCTAGGACATATGCTGTGTAGCCATGGATGAGTTAATAAACCTTTCTGAGCTTTGATTTTCTCATCTATAAAATTGAAATAATAAACTGACTTTTCAGAGTTGATAGAAACATTAAGTAAGATAATATACGTGAAGCACTCAGCACAAAACCTGGTACATAGTAAAGGGGACCATTTAAAGACGCTTGATGGTGATGATGATGATGATGAAAGTGGTGGTGGTGGAGAGAATGGTAATAAAGATGGTGATGGTGATGAAGATGGTGGTGGTGGTGTGATGCTGGAGTCCTTTGAAAAAATCTGAGAGAAGATATCATATAGTCAAAGAATCTGAGAAAAGGCAGAATTATCTACTACTACCTGACCAACAGTCCCCCAGCTTCTACTTGGACAATTCCAGTCACTAGGAGGTCCTTCCTTAATAAAATTCTGTTATAGATGACAAACCACAGAAGCCTAGTTCATTCGTGCAATTGTGTTCAGGCCTGGATTTGTCTTAGAAAAAGCTAAGAAGTGTTACTCTGAGTTATTTGATTTTGTTGACACCCGTCTCCTTCCTAAAACTTGCTTATTCCTTGGCTTCTGTGACATTGGACATTTTGGAGTTCTTCTTCTGTCTCCTTGAACATTTCTCTTTCATCTCTTTGCCAAATTCTCTTTCTGTGGTCATTTGGATACATGAGTGTGGAGCTCAGAGAAGCCAGTGCAAGAGAAAAAAAGGACCAGCAGCAAGGTTGAGGCAGAATCTGAGTATAGTGTCACAGAAGCAGAGAATGGGGACAGTTCTGGGAGAGGAGGAAGGTCAGTAGTTTTCAATAAGAGAAATGGTGAGGAGGAGGAAGACTGAGAAAGACCATTACTTTTGGCACTGAAAGTTCAGTGTTGGCATCTGACACAAAATCACTGGGATGGCGAAAGAAGAGTTGAGGAAAATCTGGGAGAGGAGGAGGTGGAGGCTACAGACAATGAAGAAAGAGAGAGAAGAGGTTGCACGGTAGAAAGACTTTTTTAGATAGGAGAGAATCAGGCTATTTGTAGACCAAGAGCAGGGAGCCGGAGGAAGTTGAGTATGAAGATACAAAAGCAGGGGGATTCAGATGTTTGGTCCTGGGGGAAATGGGAGAGGTAGGAGAAGGAGTTCATTGGCCCATAGAAGCACCTGCCGCATCCCCAGTGAGCAGACAGGAGATATCATGGTGCGGAAAAGTATGATCTATGAGGCTCATGTTGAATGAGTTTGACTTTCTCTTAAAAGAAGGTGAGATCTCTGATGAGAGTGAGAGGTGTTTGGAGGCATCAGGAGCTTGGGAGAGAATTTAACTAGAACCACTGTCCGAAATGGGAGAGGAAGTCAACTAGTGATGGTTAAAAGACTTGCCAAGGAGCACTGTGAGGGGGAATGTCTCTATGTGCTTCTGGATCTCCCCGCAACACTCTCACACTGGTTTCTATCCCTAGGATCTTCTGTGCACCCTAAGCACCCTGGAATCCCATGGATGGCCCTCAGTGCTCCCACTCCCCCGCCATGGGGCCCTCCCTTTCCCTCTCCCCATGCCCAGCCCTGTTCTCCTATGGTTATCACATAAAAAATGAATCAGTGGACTGATTTGCACCAAGGCGAGGAAGATTGCAAAGGTGTAACGTCTCATTTCACCCAGGTGTTAGTGTGACAGGTAGTCAAATGGAAGGAGCACAGGATCAGGAGTCAAGGGATGGAGTGTAGTCCCAGGTCTCATTGGTTAACCTGTTATTCTGCCCTCTTGCTTGCCATTGCAGCATCAGCATGTTATCTAGTACCTGGCATAGAGTAGGTGCTCATAGGATTTATTTGAATAGGTTAAGGGAGAAATGAAAGATCTTCAAAAACCACATCATCCTATGCAAATATGAGGGACTGTTATTCTGATGTACATTTTCACAAGCACAATATCAGCCCAAGGAATGATTCTAATAGTAGAATGTCAACTACCACTGGTGGGCAGGTCAAAGGAAATACTTTCAGCAGAGCTGGATAGGGGCGTTCCAGAATTGCTCAGATTTAACTCTCTAGATGTCTACATCTATTAGTTTGGCTTGTAGATAAATTAGCTGCTATCGTTCACTAATCTGATCCAAGGTGATTTAGTCATTTTTCATTCTTGCTGTTAAATATATATATATATACTTTGTCATTATAGACAAGAAGCTGAGATCCCAGCGAGGCAAAAAGAGATGGAAATGCGTTCCAAATACAGAAGCAGAGCCTCCTTCTCACCCACAATTTCTTCTCTCTCTTCCTCTCCCTCCTAAATAGGATCTTTCTCTACCTTTCCCCATGACTCCACCAGCATGGAGAAATCGATTGTTAGCCAAATCCCAAAAGAATACAAGAAAAATATCTCTTCAGAAGGAGAGGGCAGAGGGGAGAGATGGAAGCATCAATAAAGGCCGAAGGGATTGGCCTACAGAGTGTGGAATCCAAGAGGGTGTTTATTTTCAAAACAAAAGCTTACCGATCAGGTACTTTTCAACAGATGAGAAAAATGGAATGAGGAAAGCTTGTGCTGGGCTTGGGGTCATGCCCACAGTGGCCCAAGCTCCTGAGTCAGCAAGAACAGCTTTTGTTCTCCCTTCTCTGGCGGCAGCCTTTGAGTAAGCAGGACTCATCAGCAAGTGACCCATAAGCTCCAGGGAGGCTGCGTCAGGCCTGGCCACCCTTCCGATTTTGCTCGGTCACTTAGACTCCCAACTTCCTGGCCTGCCCACACAGAGAACCACCCCAAGGAAGCCTCACCAGCCATTTCTTAGCAGACAGCCTGGCAGGACTGAAGAGACATCCCTCACAAAGCCCGCTTCAGGCTGGCATCTTTTCGGGCACAGCTCCTTTTCACAAATGTTTCTTACGAAGAGGCCTTTGAGACAGGGATGTCATTTGTCCTTTAGAACCTATGTGTCAGAGCATTAGACAGACATACTGGATTTAAAATCTGCCTCAGCCACTTAGATGCTGTGTGACCTTATGCAACTGGGTTATCTTTTCTGAGCCTCACTTTCCTCATTGGTAAAATGGGATAAATCGAACCTGCCTCGTAGGGCTTGGTAAGGATGAGGATAACGGAGCTGAGCTGCTTGAAAGAGGCTCTGGCAAAGAGAAGGACATCAGCGACAAGCAGTGGACCTGGCTGGAGAGACCCCCAGGACTCATTCAAGACTTGTGCTTGTTTATCCTTGTTGTGAATGTTTGGTTTGGGCCTCAGTCAGCTGCTTCTTCCATCAGAACCACACACGCGCTTATGTTTTGAGTGCTCATTCCCTTTGTAAATAACTCCCGGCCTGATGAGTAACAACATCTTCCAGGCCCTGCCTGTGCCTTGCGGCTCTGTGTCTGCATCTGCAAAGCAAAGAGTGTGAACTCGATTTTGATGCATTTGGACCAGCTCTGGGGTTGTCTTCCAGCCCTGATGGCTGAGGACAGCGCACTAGACTTCCTGCCCCGGAGACCTCCCCTCCTGATCACAGGGCTGCGTCCCACAAAGGCAGAGATGTGAGGTCAGACATGATATAATGTCATCCTAAGTAAGAGAAGAGACAGAAAACAAAAACGGGATGAAAATACTTCTCAGTATTTCCCAACTGCTCTATGTGAGCATGTGCTTTTAAAATTTTGTTTGGATGTCATCAGTCTTAATTTTTTTCACAATCTGACGAGTGGAAAATTGTCTCACTGTTTTAATTTTTATGTCTTTTAGATTTAGCTTTTTTCTTATTAGTTTATTCACCATTTTTATCCTAAGAATTGTCCATTTATATCCTTGGTCCATTTTTTGAGTGAAATTGTCTTTAAAAAACATCTATGTATTGTCTTATTTTTATAATTAGTAAAAAATAATAATAATAAAGTGATAAAGGTTCTTTGAAAATGCCAGACCTCCCCAGCTCCTTAACAAAGCTAAAATCACAAGCGAAAATCAACCACAGTTCTACTCCCTAAAGTTATATAGATATAAAATAGGAAGTCAGTATTCTGTACCTCTTACTTTTGACAGTTCAGTCACAACCCCAGATGCTACCACTGTTTACAGTTTGCTGTATGTCCCTCCCATTTTTTCCCCTGAATTTGTGACACATATCCCCACATGATATGTATGCATCTACTATATACATAATTTTTATAGACTTGTGGCCTACAATTTGCATTTTGGGGTCATTGCAGGTCACTTGATTCTATATAGAGATCTACCTCCTATGTTTAATGCAGCACATTGATCCATACCATAGAAAAATCATAATTATTCAGTTATATCCTTTTGATGAGCAATAGCTTATTTCTGGGTTTTTTTGGTGGTACCAAGAAGGCTGCAGAAAACATATGTTCATGTTTTGCTCTATATTCTGGTGCTTTTATTTCTGTGAAATCAATTCCTAGAAGTGTGACTTTGGAATCAGAGGTGGTACTCTCTTCAGATTTTAAAAAAGACTTTCAAATTGGTTTCCACAATGTTTGAAAGCACCTTATGCAGCCACCAGTAGGATGGGAGAGCTCCTATTTCCCCATAATCTTACCAGCTTTGGATGTCATCAGTCTTAATTTTTTTCACAATCTGACGAGTGGAAAATTGTCTCACTGTTTTAATTTTTATATCTTTTAGATTTAGCTTTTTTCTTATTAGTTTATTCACCATTTTTATCCTAAGAATTGTCCATTTATATCCTTGGTCCATTTTTTGAGTGAAATTGTCTTTTAAAAACATATATGTATTGTCTTATTTTTATAATTAGTAAAAAATAATAATAATAAAGTGATAAAGGTTCTTTGAAAATGCCAGACCTCCCCAGGCTGTTGGCAGGACAAGGATTTCACAGAGTGAAGATGGGTGGGCAAAAGGTAGTAATAACCTTTCGGTGTGCCGTGCAGTTCCCGGGCATTTTCTTTCACATGTATTATTGCCCCCATATGCTCCTCAGTGCAGTCCTGGGAGGTAGGCTGAGCTCCGGATGACCTCCTGGCTGTCAGACCTTCAACTTGCCCCTGACTGATGAGGCTTGCCTCTTGGGCTTGACCCGAGAATTCTGAATCCTCTGCTTGCCTGTCTCCTGCTGGGACTGTTGCCTGACAACCTTCCATTAACCTCCCCACACTGCCCCTCCCAAATCCCCCATCCATGAGCTCTGCACACTTCTTGGAGTCCTGGGAACTCATTTACAGCCTCCTTTAGGAATTCAGTGCCATCTGAAAGACTCCTCATGGAGCTCTTGGGTGGTGGTAGTTTTTATTCTTACTAATAAAATATTAGTTACTGTTTGTTGAGCACTTAGCATTTGCAGGGCCAGTGCTTATGGTTGTGCAAGTTGTCCATTGCACAACTCTGGGGGGCACCGTTGACTGCATAGTCATTGTAGATTTGCAGAATTATTTCTGCCAGATGGCAGTCAAATGTCTTGAAGAAAGGTACCTTTTTTCTAATTCATACTGAATCACCATAATTGCGAGCAGGAGGGTTAACCAGGTGCCAGACACTGTGCTATATGTTCTAAATACATTATTTTTTTAATCATTCAAGTAGCCTGCTGAGGTTGGTGATATTACCTCCCTCTCTAAAGCCAAGGAAACTGAGTCTCAGAGAGGTTAACTTACTTGCTCAAGCCACACAGCTAGTAAATGAATTCAAACTCAGGTCCAGCTGACCCCAAAGCCTGTGCTTAACTCTTGCCCTGCCCTTCCTCTGTTTTGGGATCTAGTTACCCCTAAAGAGTCCTCTGTGATACACTAAGCTGTGGTTATGGTACAACTACTGAGTTCAATTGGCCTGTCCATCACTCTCTTCCTACAACACTCTGGAAGGACTGGGTGGCCAGTAGGCAGTACTGCTGCTGCCAGGATGAACTTCAGTCTACCCAAGGGACTATCGTGACCTAACAGTGCCTTTCTATGAACTAAAATCAAAGCATTCAAGCAGAGCTCCTGCCCCGAGGCGGTCTCATCAGGAGGTCAGCATCTCTGCATCTCAGGTGGGAAGGGAGAGCCCCACTCTTCTGATGCGTGCTCTTACCAAGTCTCTGTCCACGTTTCCTGGTCTCTGTCCCAGGATCAGTTTTCTTTGACCACACTCAGAGTGTGGGCAACTGTAACACAGAGGTGCTAAGAGTGAAAGCCAACATTTCCCATCTTCTGGCTCTGGTGCTGATGGATGGGGACCGGGTGAGAGGGTTTTTCTGGAATTGATTCATCAGACTGAGGGGATTTCCCTCTCACTCTCTGCTTTCACTTCTGAGGTTCATGTGTCTTTTTAACATTCCGACGGCTTACTGGGGCCTAAGCTAAAAGTCGTCTTTAGGATCCATTTGTTCTGATTCAATTGCCAAGGCTTTATGATGTTGTTCCCTCTCTTGGAAAAATGCTCCAAATGGTTTGCATGACTGATGCACTCCACAGTGACCTGATTGATGGTGGGGAGGCCCTGACTCAAGGACTGTTCCTGGAAAGAGGGGCTGGGGTCTGTGAACACCATTACAGCAGGGCTGTGGAAGCAAGGATGTCTGCCCTTGATGCCGCCCAGCTCAGAGCCTCTGCAGTTGCTTGGGGGGAACCATCAAGGAAACAACCTTGACATTCATGCCAGCCTCACAAATGGGAATGAGGAGTCAGGAGCTCTCGGTTCAGCTTAGGGATGAGTACCAAGTTTTTAGTCACTTGGCTAACTTTATTGTCTCTGTGGCTTCAAATCATGTGTCTGGTTAATGAAAAAGGATGTTTTTTCATTTTTGAAGGCAGTGATATTTACTTTTTAAGAGCTCTAGAGTGAGACACAGCTGGTTGCTATTACCAGCCTACCGCTTGCTGTCAGGTTGACCCTGTGTCAGCAGCTTCCCTTCTCTAGGCCTCTGATTCCTGTCTGTGAAATGGGATTGATAAGCGCTGTTTTATAAAGTCATTGCTAGGATTACATGGCATAATTAATGGGATAATATGTGTGAATGGCTTAGTCCAAGGCCTGGCACAGAGAAACCACTGACTAGTATTATCACAGCTCAGCAGACAAGGTCACTGATACTCTGCCCCCAGGGAAGTGGATTGCCCTGACGCTGCTCGTGTGGATTTTACAATCACTTTCGAGTGCAACTCAGCAATATCTAGTCAAGTTTAAGTTAGACATTCACTATGACACAGCAATTCGACCTCTAGTATATACCCCAGGGAAATGCTTGAATTGATGTACACGAGGACACGTGCAATTAGCGTCATTGAAACTGTGTCATGGCAAAACATTGGACACAATCCAAATATTCATCAATAGAATTCCAGCATTTATGCAATGCGATATGTCACAGCATTAAAATGTACTCAAACCAACTCCATTCATGTGGATAAATTGCAAACACATAATGTTGAATGAAAGAAGTGAGTTTAATAGTCATAAATGCAGTATGATAACATTTGTTTAAAATTTTGAAAGTTACAGATTTATACTACATTTATTAATGAATGAATATGGAGAGCACAATAGCATTAAACATATGACAGACATGCATAGGAATAATACTCACCAACTTCAGATCAGTGTTTACTTCGGGATTAGGGAAGGAAATCAAGGATCAGGGGCTTAAATTATGTATGTATTAAATCTATGTATTTTTTGTTCCTAGAAAAAAAGATTTGAAGAGAATATGGCAAAATGTTAAGATTTATTTATTTCACTGGATAGTGGGTATGTAAGTGTTTTAAATGTTTTCTTTCTTTTCTTTCTTTCTTTTTTTTTTTTTTTGGTGAGGAAGATTAGCCCTGAGCTAACGTCTGTTGCAAATCTTCCTCTTTTTGCTTGAGGAAGATTGTCTCTGAGCTAACATCTGTGCTAATCTTCCTCTATTTTGTATGTGGGATGCCACCACAGCATGGCTTGGTGAGCCGTACATAGGTCCACACCCAGGATCTGAACCTGCAAACCCCAGGATGCCAAAGTGGAGTGTGCAAATTTAACCACTACACCACCGGGCTGGTCCCTAAATATTATTTTCAATTTTATTCTGCATGTTTGAAATATTTCACAATAAAAATTTTTAATAAATAAAATTGTGTCTCATGGAAGAGAAGGAATGATAAAAGGATAAAAATACTCCTTTCAAGGAGTTTATATCTCTTTTTCCTACAGTAAAAGGAGAGAAGGGCTAAGGAACTTCATCTTATATCACAAATGTGGAAAAGTTTGGAGCATTAGGAGATAAGAAAAGAGTTAAAAAACCATTTGGTTAAAAAATATACAATCTTTTTTTTAAGAATAATTAGAAACTACAGTTGTTTTAAATGCACTTTTCTTTAAATTAATAATGGCTAAATAGGTCACCATCTCAGTCATCAGCTCAGACTATATTTCTGTGTTTGTGAGTACAGAATGGGGAAATCTCCCGGTAAGATGCTTTTAGTAATAGTTGCATTTTTTGCTGTGATGGTCAAATGCAGCGATATAACGTTTACACTTTAATCATAAAATCTTTTTGCAGAGTAACAGGGCAGCTATGAATAGCATTTCTCTAAGCATCATGGCCGGAATCCGCCTTTGTGCTGGCCTAGGATGGTTTGGAATTAACGTTGAAAACGTGGGAAAGACCCACAGTCCCAGAGCAGCTCCACACATGTCTTCCCAGGGCATCTCTTGGGCATTTAAAGGCCGAGGTCCTCCTCTACCATGTGAGAAGAGTTTGCAGGCGTCTGCTTCCCGCCACCTATAAGCACGTTGTTATTCTCCTCTTTTGAAATATGGTCCCATCTACCCAACTGGCTCTTTGGGAAATATCAACCCCGACTTGGTTTTATCTTGGTCCATCCCCTACCCCCCATAATCAGGGTTCCTTCTCTGGGCCAAGGTCATGTCGTGTGCACGAATACCCTGGACGTCAGGCCTGCAGTTGGGGCCTCTGCATGACCCGGGACACAGCCCGGGAAGCCCTGCTCTCAAACACTGCCCTTTCCAAAGCTTTCTCGAGCCCTCCCTCCCACGTCTACAGGCTGAGGGGAAAAAGGGTTTTCTTTTCTTGTTTTCAGTCTGGTTTTTTGATTTTCATTTTGCGGTTCTGCTCTGCCTCGCTTTGGTTATCAGCATCAAAGCTGAAACCAGCTGTGTTTGTTTGTGGATCTTTCATTTCCATGAAACCTGCGGATTTTTCTGGGTCACTCTGTGTTCTTAATAATCAAGAAGGTGGTTCACATGGCCACAAAGGAAGGACTGGGGTCAAAAAACCTCAAACCCACAGAGGCCCCTCAGTAGCCCTGCCCTTGGCCCGGATGACTGGGAATAACAAACATACCAATATGGTTTGGGGTTTTGTTATCTTCCAGGGTGAAGGGTCCCCCGAAGAGCTCTTTCTAACAAGAGGATTCAAGTAGAAATCTTGCTTGTTATTTTTCAGCAACACCCTATGACAAAGACCTCATTTTTAAAAGTCTAGAACCCCAGCAGCTGCAGAGGGGTTGGAGGGTATATTGGGAATTTTCTCCATATCTTAATAATTAACCCTTAGTTGGAGCATTATGGACCTGACAGCCACCTGAGGTCACAAATGTTGAACTGCACGTTGGAGGAGCATTTGGCTGAATGGAGCCCCAAGTTAGCGGTGGTAAGCTTAGCCATTCAATGGACCAGTTGTTTCCCACAGACAGTTACTGGTGCAAAACCCTGAGCCCTGAAGCAGGAGAAACAGGAGACTGGATGGAGGCCCCTTTTAGAAATTTAGTCCTCACACTGTTACCCTATGCTGCTAAGTGCTGCCTAGTTGACAGCACAAACAGCCATGGAGACCATACTGGGTGCTGTTTATTTTAGAACAAGCCAGAGAAGCTGGACTGAATAGATGGCACCACTTGAATTTTACGGTAAACAGGGGAACTCAGCTGAATCTCGGGGACCACAGTGGAAGCAGCAGCCAGCTCAAAAGAGCCCAGTTTCTGCCTGAGCTCCTCCCCACCCAATGGACTGACATACATCAGGCTCCCGAAACAGCAAAGACAAGACCGTATTTGGATTTGTAACTCCCCGGGCATTTTGCAGGCAAGTCTGGTTCTCGTTGTCCACTGACCGCGATAAAATCAGGGCCCCTGCTCAGCTTGAGACAAGCCATTCGTTTAGACACCCTCCCTCTTATGACGCGAATGCCCAAGTGCTACATTGGTGATTCCAATTTGCTGGTGGAGTTCCCCTGTCAATCTTGCCGGTTCGGTGAGGAATTGCTGCTCTCTGTCTTATGTTATCTTTCCCACACACATTCTTCTATACCCATCCCACTTTGGGGGTCTCCTGAAAAAGGTAGCCTTAGCAGAGAGATAGGGGCCCTGGCTGCTTCCACGCGGCAGAGCGGGATGGCACAGCGGTAAAGAGCAAGGTCGTAAACAGCCCATTTGAGTGACATGTGCAAGTGGGAGAGCAGAGAGTCTCTACAAAGTCCACCCCGTGCCTCAGGCTTTCTGCATTAAACGGGGTGAGTGGGAAGGTAGGAGAGGTGTGCTTTTAAAACCTCCTCCACATGAGGGAACTGCCTTTCCTCTGTGTCTCTACAAGGCGGAAGTAGAGCCAGGAGCTGAGCCCAGAACCCCTGGCACGAATAGCAAATAGTAATAGCAGCCGTCTTTAGTGAACACTGATATAAAGCAGGCAGGCTCTGAGGGCGTCATGCCTGTTAACTCCTGGAGTCCTCATCAGAGCGCCAGGAAGTAGGTGCTGTTATTCATCCCATTTTGCAGATGGGGAAGCTGAGCCTGCAAGAGGTTAAGTACCTTGCCCCAGGTGGCATACAACTAGCAAGCAGGTAGGTTTCAAACCCAGGTCATCTGGCTCCAGAGTGAGCTCTTCACCAGTAGGCTATACTGTGGCGTCTCTGAGGCTACCATTACTGCTAATAATAATAATAACGGCTTTCTACTGAGTGCTTTCCCTGTGTCGGGCACTTGCCCTGTGTTATCTCCTTTAATCCTTGCGGTCACTCTCCGGGGTTGATACAATGCTTATTATTCTTTTACACATAAGAAAACTAAGGCTTGGGGAGGTTGAGTGACTTATTCAGAGTTGCATAATTAATATGTGGAGGAGCCAAGATTCTAGCCCAGGAAGTCTTGGTAGCTTGGACTCCTAAACCCTATGCCTGTGTTGGGATGACGGGCTAGAGAGTGGGGATGTGGTTGGACTTGATGGCCAGCACTCCTGCTAGGTCCTCTGCTGCCATTTGAGGACCGCAGTGGGAGAAGCCGCTCGATGGGCCCTTGTATCCATAGAAGAGCTGGGACTTTCCCATGATACACTTGGCTGGTTCCATCGCTTGTGCTGAGCAGGTTCCCCAGCTTCCACAAGCCCATATTGTCTGATCCCAGTGTAGCACTAAGCATAGTTGCTGACATAGAATTATATTCAGCAAATTATTAGGGAAGCTGGTATCGCCTAGTGCATCCTTGCCTTCCCAGAATGAATGAATGAATGAATGAGGGAGTGATTTCTTCCACATTGGAAACTAGCCAGTAGCTAATAGATGCCTGATTTCACATGTGGTTTCTCTAGATTCATCTTCACTAACACAAAGAGACTGAAGGCCAGCTTTTGAGGGATAAGAATGTGACATTTTTGCTTTGACTGTGAAGACTCTGGGTAGCTCTGAGTAAAGGACACAGGTCCTTTCTCTTTGGCTTAGCTGTAAGAATATCCGTCTCATTATGTTCTGGTTTATGTAGCATACCAACAGCTATGAGCATAGTACTGTAACTACTCGGTACTTACTATGTTCAGTGTCTATGCTAAGCTGTCAATATTTTATCAGTAAACTGTTTCTGGTCCCATTTTGTCAGATGAGAAAACGGAAGCCCACAAAGATTAAGGAACCTGCGTATGGCCACTCAGCTGCCAAGTGTTGAGTCATGCTTAAACCCAGGCCTCTGCCTCTGAAGCCCCATACTCTTAACCGCTATATGGTCCACTGAGTTGATCAAGAGTCGGGAAACTGAGGCTCAGAGATGCTAGATGGCTTGCCAAGGCCCCTTAGCTGGTTTGCAATAAAGTCTAAGTTTAAATTCAGGTAATTTATGTCATCCTGTTCATTTTAACAAACGCTGTCAAGGTCAGGCTCAGCATTTACTCCTTCAGCCAAGAGAAGGCTCAGCATGGAGCTCTGTGGAAGAGGGGCTACCATGTGGGGTTGTAAAGACTGACGTGGCACAAAGGCAGTCAGTGTTTGGGCTTGCTTAAAAACTCACTTGAAATGGGAATCTTTTAGCTATGCAAAATTTATTCTTTGAAGTAAATCAAAAATTTTTTGAAAAAAAAAGAAGATTCCACCTCAAAAGATTGATAGACAACCTCTGGGTGTAACTCCCCAGGGCCGTGGGAACAGGCAGTTGTAGGTTGTGGTCAATCGCTGGGTGGAGCCTAGCCCTGGTTGGGGAGAGGAGCCGATTGGTGTTCAGAAGAACTTGCCTCTCTGAGGAGAGCAATTGATCCGTGCATCCATCCATCCATCTAGACATACCTATTGGGTATCTGCTAGGTCCAGGGCACTGTGCCAAGGGAGAGAGCCCCTCTTCCTGCTCTCACAGAGCTTACATCCTAGCAGGGAAAGCTTCTATGAAACCAGAGCACACAATAAACTCTGATGAGATGTGATAGAGGACATGTAGGATGCTACAGGGGCTCATAACCTGGTCTAGCCACTAGGAATTGCCTCCTACAGGAGATGGCATTTTAGCTGAGATCTGAGTGATGTGTGAGAGTTAGCTATGTGAAAAGCAGGGAAAAGTGTTCCATACAGAGGGAACAGCATAGGTGGAGGCCACAAGATGAAGCAGAGCCTGTGTACAGTTGAAGGACTGGACGATGCTCAGCCCAATTGGATTTGGGAATGGGAAGGGGACAGCAAGCATGTGTATTTCAAAGTTCTTGGACATTGGGTTAAAAATGATCCATCTCGTGACTCTAAATGAAGACTCTGGTAATATGAAGATATTGGTTATGCTGTCCCTGATCACAGAGTTCTCCCGGGGTCATCTGCTGACCCACCCATCCTGGAAGAGAAGTGAGAGCAGAGGTTGCTCTAAGCGAAGCCAATGGTTCTTCATTTTGGAGGTGGTCTTGAAAATTTCTGAGAAGCTCTGCACCGTTTTACCAGGGAAAAGCACACAGCACATATGAGATGTCGCCAGTCCTTTCAGGAGGTGCACAGGCCCCTTCTGAAGCCCACCTATGAAGTGGGCATGTGAGGACCACTGGTCAGGAACTCTGTTGTTTTCATTCTCACCTTGACTCCTGCTTGGAAATGATGCTGGCCACGAGAATCAGATTCCCTCTGTCCAAACCCTGCCACTCTTTCCCGCACCTGCAGACTTCTTCTTACACATCTAAAGTCCCCACCTCTGCGTAACTCCCCTGGTTAATCAGCCAGCAGTGTAATTACTGTCTTAAAGAAGTTACACAGTCTATAAACTCACCTTGATGGATGACCCCCAGACACCTCACCTTTTTTCCCCATGTCAGGACTAAATGATATTATTGCAGGTCTATTTTTAGACACACTGTTTTCTTTCCCACTTACTTTCCTCTTTAAAGGCAGTAGCAGTGGGAGAAACAGGGCTTAAGTATTTGAAAAGGGAAAGATTGACCGTACCTTTGTTTTCCCTCTAAGCTGCTCATCCTACAGCTGACTCCTTCGAGGGCTGATGGAAATCACCCAGCACTGCATCCTAGTTAGAGGAACACATCCTTAAAATTGGTGCCACATGGGTCCCTATACAGCGTGTCCCCTTTCCCCCACTCCCTTCACTCTTCACCACTGGTCTCATAAAGGCCCCTCAGACAAGCTGGGCACCTACTGCCACAGGACCTTTGCGCTGCGTGTCCTCTCTGCCTATAATTCTCCTCCCCTAGATAACCACATGGCTCACTCACTCACCTCATTCAAACCCTTGTTCAAATGTCACCTACTCAATGAACCCTCATCTGACCACCCTATTTAAAAATAAGCCCCACCCCCTTCCCTGGTTTATTTGGCACTTACCGTCATCTAACATACTGTTGTATTTCACTATTAATTTTTTTATAAGCCCTGTGCAGGAAAGCATATAGGCTATTGTGTTCACTGTGCCTGGAACAGTACATGGCATATATTAGGGATATTCGATCTATGTTTGATGAATTAATGGACCAATAATATCCCTGGGTGGATTTCAAGAAGACAAGTGTCTCAGGGATCAGAATATGTATGTAGTCAGTCTAGAGGCTGCTTACCTTCCAAAACTCAAGCATCATTCAGGCCCAGAGAAATGAGAACATCACGCTTGCTGTGCTCTTGGGTTCTACTCTAGCCAGGACCCTTATGAAAGCAATGAGCACCTTTGATTTGGAGAAATGATTTCAAGGCTTTCATGGGAGTAGGTAACAATCTGAGGACCCCTGATCCAGCAGGTGATTTCCGAAGGAAATGAATTCGGTCTCTCTTGGTCTCCATCCTCTGTCTTTTCTTGCAGATTTCCCTGACACTGAAAAGCCATTGCTATTTTTGTGGCTGAAGTAGGTTTCTTGCCCTCAGGTTTTCAGCCAAGGGGTAGCCTTTATTTTTCGCTTCTAGCAGCACTGCCCCCTCCCCAAATGGAACCCTGTATGATTCACGCCTCCCCGGGAGAAACGATGCTCTTGATTTTGCTATCCGATGGTGTTACATTCGCTTTTGATAATTATGGCAAAAACTCTTCTTGCTTTTTGGTCTTTTTGCCTCATCTCCAATGTACAATCATCCCCAAACTATTCTGTCACCTTTTGAGTTCTCTTCCTCTGTCCCTGAGGCTGTGGGCTGTATTGTTTGAAACCCTTACCACGGCTGGGGAGATATTAAATTAAGCATTGCAGCTTAGCGTGGAATGTGTAGATACTTGAAGCAGGATTTAAAAGGCATTCAGATTTCCTAGAAATGTCACAGTATGTTGCCTCGGAGCAGAGAGCCGTGCAGGAGGGAGGCTCCTTTTCCAGCACAGAGTCTGCCGCTCTTCAACGCAGAGGAGGTTAAATCACGAGCCAAGCGCAGAGCATGTGAAAGGTTGAGGATGTGTTCTGTTTGGGAGACCCTGTAAACGGACTTGTTTTGTTGGGCGGAGGAATGAATCATTTCAGCCGTGCACACCAGCTGCAGCCTGTGGAAGTAAACCGAGGGCTTTCCCACAGCATGCGCTGTATATTTCATTGTTAGAGCTTTGCATTTTGACAGGTAGTTCTTATCCTTCTGGAAAGAGAGGTCTGAAGCCAGCAGCTGGAGGAAGACCTGGCAGGGCCTGCTGTCTAAATTGAGAGCAAGCATGTGCAGCGAAACCTCATTATAACATGACCTGTTATTACGTGGATTTTGATATCCCGTGGGGCAAATATGTCTCCCAGCATAGAATAACTCCATCCAGCAGATGCCTGTTGTAACTTGTCTAACCCAGAACACAACCTTGTCGCAGGATCCAGTGTTATAAAGGGGTTTGTGCCATTTTCTAATAAATTGACAAACACACCAACCACAGATCATGAATTATGTATGCTATGTAAGGGGGTGGTTAAAGCTGTGTCTGGTACCTGACAAGTGCTCATTGAGGTCCTTCCTCTTGTGCAACTTACATTGGAGAAGGAGAATGTGGTAGATTGCAAAATTGTCCCCAATTCTTTGGGATTTATATATCCACACCCTCTGCAATGTGCTTTTGCAGCTTCTCCCATAAAGAGGTGGAATTCTGTTTCACTTCCTTTTGAATCTGGACTAGGCTTGAAACTTTCTCTGGCCATCAAAATGCAGTGGGAATGACAGTCTGCGAGTTCTCAGGCTAAGCCGTAAGAGATCTTGTAGGGGCCGGCCTGGTGGCACAGCGGTTAAGTTCGTGGTTCTGCTTTGGCAGCCCGGGGTTCAGCTGTTCAGATCCCGGGTGCGGACCTATGCACTGCTTATCAAGCCATGCTGTGGCAGGTGTCCCATGTATAAAATAGAGGAAGATGGGCACAGATGTTAGCTCAGGGCCAATCTTCCTCAGCAAAAAGAGGAGGACTGGCAGTGGATGTTAGCTCAGGGCTAATCTTCCTCAAAAAAAAAAAAGAAAAAGAGGGCTTGTGAACTCCTGCTCTCTCTCTGTCTCTCTCACTTCCTCTCTCTCTCTCTCTCTCTCTCACGCACACACACCCACACAGAACTCTGCCTAGCCACTTGAAAGCAAGCCCACACTACCCTGCTGGTAGATAAGAGAGCCCAGTTGTCCCAGCTAAGACCATCCTAGACCAGGTCACAGCCAGCTAACCTCCAAACATGTGAGAGTGGCCAGCCGAGATCCACAGAGCCACTTGACTACCTGTAGACACATGAGAGAGCCCAGCAAGGACCAGGTGAAGCATCCAGCTGACCTGTAGACTCATGGAGAATAATAAGTCATTGCTATTTCAAACCACTGGGTTTGGGGGCCATTTGTTACACAGCAATAGCTAATTAATACAGAGAGACTGGCCATATGTAAGTGAACAAATACATAAAGGAGAGTAAGCAGTTCAGATAGGGACCCCTGCCTTGAAGGAAATAAAGTAGGGTCACATGATGGAGAGGGACTTGCACAGTCTACTTTATATAAGAAGCCGAGTGAAGGCCTTTCTGAGGAGGAGATCGGTCAGCTGAGATCTGAATGATTAGAGGATGCTGACTGTGGGAGCAGCTGAGGCAAGGGCTTTCCTGGAGCAGAGAAAAGCACATGCGAAGGCCCCAAGGCAGGGGCTGGGGACGAAGGGACTGGGAAGGGAATGGTAGGGGAAGAGGTCTGGGAGAGAGGCAGGGCCGGTCTCTTGGAGCCCTGCAGGCTGCAGTCAGCGGTTCGGATTTTGGTGCACGTGCTGGGAAAA
Organism: Equus quagga; assembly: GCF_021613505.1. Classification (NCBI taxonomy): domain Eukaryota; kingdom Metazoa; phylum Chordata; class Mammalia; order Perissodactyla; family Equidae; genus Equus; species Equus quagga. Next base: position 131,424,066 of record NC_060267.1, read on the forward strand.
GCCAGGGGAGACTTTGATACAGGTGAGCGACATTGTGTTTTTTCACTCTCTGGCTCTACGTGGTGGCAAGAGTGGCTGCAGGAAACCAGTTGGTAGACCACTGCAGAAGTTGGATGAGGGATCCTGGTGACTGAGACGAGGATGGCCCTGAGTGGGCAGACGCCCTCCATGCCTGCTACAGCAATCACCACATTCTTCCTTGTTTACAGCCTGCTCTGTTTACCCCACTGTGCTCCCACTGGGTGATGGAGAGCTCCCCCGGGGTGGGTGGGGGGAGGGGCAGGCAGTGGGGCGGAGGTGGGGCAGGAGGGGTTGTCTCTTTTGTCTCCGCAACTCTAGCGCCTTGCACATAGTAGGGCCTTAGTAAATGCTTGCCTCAGGAAAGCTCTTCTCTGAACTTTTGACCCCTGACTGTAATGCCCTGTCCAGTCTCTCCCCTTTCCTTTCGCTGTAGTGGCCTGGGAGGAGTGCTCTTCCTCTTTCACAGGACTGTGGGGGTCCCCAGGAAGCACTCCAGGACATGGTCTCTGTTTTCATAAAGCATCTCTTAATGGCCTGTGGCCACCGCCCAGTGGATTCCTCTCCAAGGCCTGGAGTGCCGTGCGTGCCTGGGCTCTGTTTGGGGTTCAGCCTGACTCATCAGGTGACCGTAGGGAAGTCTTTAGGCTTTTTGGCACCTCTCTCTCCTGCTATAAAATTCCTCTGGTTCCCACTTCCCACCAACCCACCTCGAAGGCCCTAGACTGCTGCGGCCCAGTGTTTGTGGCGCACCCAGAGCAATGGAGGCAACCACTGGGAGCAGATGCTACACTTGGGACCCTGCCCTGGTGAGCTAACATTCCCCGCGTGCCTTGGGAATCACAAATAAAGGAACTTTATGAGGATATAACCTTATTATTTTTATCCTGTCTCTCACTGCCCTTTTATTAGTAGAATTATTTGGAGCTGGCCTTCTCCTTTCAACTGGCATAAATTTTCTTTGACTCAGCTTGGCTTTTTTTACTTTTCTTCCTAGGGAGGGTGGGTGGAATTTAGAATTAAAAAGTAGCAATGCAGTGGGAATGCAGCCTCGTCTTAAATTTCACAGCAGTTCATGAACTTCAGGAAATCTGAACACACAGCATGCAATTAAGAGCAGGAGGGGATTTTTTTTTACATCAGTTGTGAAAGGGAAGGTGGCCGAGTGGAGAGGGGCTGCTCTAGACCTCTGAGGCCCGGAAGCAGCCCTGGGGACAGGGCAGACAATAGCCTGTTGGCAAGCCAGAAGCCTCGGCTTGCCTTTTGATCTTTTATCACCCGACCTGTCTTGGACCAAGTATGGCAAGTCCCTCCTGTGGACAGAGAGATCAGAGCCGTGGTCCAAGGATTCTGAACAGGGGTGGACCTCACCCCCCCCAGAAGATTCTCTCCTGAGCTTCTCGTGGTGCTGCATGACTAACATTTGTCACCACTTTGGAGCTACAGTTTTCCGACATGGTGCATGTGGTAGGGCAGGAGGCTGAGGCCTGAGAACCAGGAAGAGGCCATCAGCGGAGGCTATAAAGAGCCAGAGAGGGCCATCAGCCAGTGGGAAGGCCCGCAAGGTGGTTAGCATATTCAAAGCTGGTTTTCTACCTCTTGTCTTGGCTCAGAGTTAGAGAGGAAAAGCCCAACTCCTGCTTCTGCCTGGAGATTGGGAGGAGCCCCAGGGTGGCAGCACACAAAATGTCCCTAGGGAAGTGCTCGGAGCCCACAGACCTGGGTTCAGGTCCTGCTGCACCGTTGCCCTTTGGCACATCCCTTCACCTCTCTGAGCCTCAGTTTCCTCATCTGTAAAATTTTGTGCATATATATATATATATATGTCCCTTGAGGGTTTTTAAGTATACTAATTTTTGAGAGATAAATGAAGGTATTCCCTCAATTCTAAAATGTCCCTCCCATAAATGCTGCTTCCATTTATTAACAGCTCTTTGGTGTTGAGGAGAAGCAGTACATCAAGCACATTCATTCTAAGTATTAAATATGCTAATATGTAATATTAATGTAATATGCTAATATGGCAGGGACTGCATAAATGTTTTTCTTTTGGAGTGGGATTCTACAGAGGTGAAAGGTATGGGCCTTTGGATTCCCACAGGCCTGGGATTGAGTTGTAGCTCAGTTATTAACCAGCTCTGTGACCTTATGCAGATCACTCAGCAGCCTTTCTGAGTCTCAGTTTGCTCCTCTATCAAATGGGCATAGTAACAGTACCTATGCGACTGTTGACAGTGAGGATTAAATGCAATCGGATGTGTCCAACGCCCTGTCCAGGGCTCAGGAGACAGCTTCAGCAGAGCTAGGCTGCTCTTGCTTTTCTGGTTGTCCTTTAAAGCTAGACTGTTTCAACCAGAGGCCCTGGGAGGTTAGAATGTAGTCTGGTAATGTTCTGGTGGTGCCCACGCACCTTCTCCTCACCTTGCACTGAGGCGCTAGTGGGATTAGAGATGCTCTTGAGCCAAAGCAGCCTGGAGGGCTCCTGGTTGGTTGGTGGGGGCAGCCACTGGAGCCGGGAATCAGTGTGGCGTCCTGGTCGGCGAGCATCAGAGTAATAATGATTGACTTTTGTGTGCTCCTTTCTTTATATACATCCTCTCCAAAGAATTCTTACAACAGCCCTGCTGGGTGGTTTGGTTTCCATCATCCCCGTTTTGCAGATGTGGTAACTGAGAGGTTAAATAATTTTCAAGAGGTCACGTGGGCTAGTCAAAGCGAGGCAGTGGAGATTTGAACCCAAGCAGCCTGGCTACAGGACTTCAATTTATGCACTGTACTCTGTCGGTCCCTGGGTTGGCCAGAGCAGGAGAGGGTTAAGGAAATAGACCTTCTGTGAGCCAGTAGTTCAGAAAAGAACTCAAAGTCACCCCTCCTTTGGCATGTGCTTTCTCTATCATGGACAAATGTGTGCTCACGTGGGAGTGGGGACCAGTTAAGGCCTTAGAACTGGCCCCAGAGAGACAGAGGACCCTTCGGACTGTGTCTGCTGGGGACTGGTGACAGGCTCTGATTTTCTGAAGAGAAGGTATGGGACTTGGGAGCTTGAGGGGACAGCCTCAGCGGTCAACTCCAGCCTCCACAGTCACGGTGACAAAGCCACAATCATTTGAGCTCTCCTGTGAGGGTCACCCTGAGGACATTTTGAATCCTCAAATGGCTCTATGAGACTCTTGTCCTCATTGCACACATGCAGAATACTGAGCCAGTGGAGGCTCAGAGAGGCACAGTGATTCACCCCAGGTCATACAGCTGGTGGATGACAGACCCAAGGCCACAGGAATCTTCCTTGGCACCCCTTCCATGGGGCATCTTCCTCCTCTTGGACACATCTAGTGGCAGAGAGCTCATCACTCATGGGAAGATCTATTCTCTGCATCCTCTTGTTTAGGTTCATGCATCGGCCAGATGCCTTGAGCGATAAAAGTTTGTTTTGTTGCAACATTTTCTTGAGGGACTTTGGCAAAGGAAGGTCCTATCAAAGATTTCATCAGGGATTTGAGAGAGAAACAGTAACTACCAAATAGTGTAGAAGAAACAGAGGAATTTGGGAGCCAGAGGGCCCTATGTTCAAATCCAGGTCCTGTGGCTGGACAGCTGTGAAGCCCTGGGTAAGTCACCTTGCCTCTCTGGGCCACAGTTTCCTCATTGGTCAAACGGGAATAACAGAACCTACTCTTCAGAGCTCTATTTATAGGGATTAAAAATAGCACATGCAAAGTCCTGGGCCTTTGTAAGAATTCAACACAAAGTAGCTGTTAATAATAATAAATGTTATTATTACTACTACCAACCCTAGCAGCATAGTATTGGATCTCTGCACAACATGCAAGCATGGATGGGTGTATTCCCTCAATCCTAACATGCCCTTCCATTTACTAATGGCTCTTTGGCAATGAGGAGAAACACTACATCAAGTACACTCATCAAATGTGGCCTATATTCTCATCTCAGAAAAGCTTACAGGTCGGAAAATAATGCATTTTTAGGACTATGGAAATTCTCAGCTTCTCCTCACTCCCCAAAAAAGTTTGTAGATAGAATCATTCTTACGTAAGCTGATGGCATATGGCAGGCTTGGTCATGCGCCTGAGCTGTGTGCATGCAGGGCAAAGATGAGGCAGGGACATGTGGGCTCACGAAGGTCCAGGCAGCTGACTCCAGCAGGCAGAGGACCTAGGGACAGACAGACCTCGGCTGTGCAACTGGAGGAAGAGATAATAACAATTTGACGGACCACATGAGGGGTAGCCCACTGGGGCGTCCAGCTCCCCAGTCCTCTCTTTTACAGCCTGCCTCCAACTAGCCGTGACACTGCCTCTTGGCGCTGCCTTCCAGCTCACTACTAGATGGCCGCTGTGGACCCCACCATCCTGACTCCCCTCACATCTGTTGCTCTTCACATCATCATTCCAGGCGGAGGAGGCATGCAAAGAATAGAGTAAATCATAAAGTTCAACGATCATATTAATGGCTAACATTTATTAAGTGCTTGCTGTTGCCCAGGTCCATGCAAAATGCATCATATCAGGCAATTCTCAGGTAACTCTACAGAACAATGACTACCATCAGTGCCCATTTTATAGATGAGAGAATTGAGGCACAAAGAAAGCTAAATATTTCCTAGTAAGTAGTGGAGGTAAGATTCAGTCTGTCCAACATTCCTTACCCACACTCATACATCTATGCGTCATGTCCTGTGATTTCATAACATTCCTGAAATATTTACTTTGAGACAGGAAAACTGGTGGGGGAGGAGGTGGTCCGGGTGGAGAATACTTGGAAAGATCCTGAGATTTGGGGATCAAACCTGCTTAGGGACTATTTTGTTCCCTTTTCTGTGTCTTAGAGAAGTCAACTTGCTCAAGGTCACGCAGCCTGTAAAAGGGCTCCACATGCCCCGTAGTTTTCTCGGCTCCCAGAGGAAAATCCATAGGGCTTGGAAGCACCACTTGCTGAGTCAAAATAATACAGCGTAAAAAGCCTCTTAGTGGGATCCTCTGGGGCAACTGCCTCACAGTATGGAAAGGGAAACCGAGGCCCTGGGAGCTCACCCAGCTAAGGCTTCTGAACACATAGCAGAATTTGGCTGTTTGCAGGAGGCCATGTGGGATAGTGGGAAGACTTTAAAGCTAGATATTGTGAGTTTAAATCTGACCCCACCCCTCACAGTGTGACTTTGGGCAAGTCCCTTTACCCCAGTCAAACTCCATGGTCCCATCTGAAAATGGGAGGATGGTGTTACTCCTTTGCAGGGTTATTGTGAGGCTCGGCTGTCATGTGTATGAAGTGCTCAGAATGGTCCCTGGCATGTAGTAACTGCTCAGTAAATATTACCTATTATTTTGTGGAAGGTTCTAAATATCTCCCACGGGTCAAAAAAATGCTCACAGGTGTTATTCAAGCATGGAGTTGCTTCAGTTCTTTCATTCTGATACCCACACAGGTGTTTTTGGGAGACGACTGGGGACAGGAGTGAAGAAAGCTAATTGCTAGGAATGGTGTCCCCCAGCAATCACGTTCTCACTCTCCGATCCCTGTGCCTCTCGCGGCAGTGCATGTTTCTCAAGCTGGAGGACTGGTGGCTGAGGAGCACATAAGTGGGTGACAAAGCCTGCCTGGCCCCTAGTCCATTTTCTGGGCTGTTCCTGAAGTGCTGCCAGGATGGAACCGTAAAAGGCAAGGCTCTCTGGCTGTTGTCTTTGTTCTTCTTGCTAGCTGGAATGTCTCATCATGACAGGCAGCCAGGAAAAGCCCCTTCAATGTCCCAACACCGTCTCCCTTCAACAACACCCTCAGGCTTGCCTTCTTGGGCCACACAAATCCTGCGGGTGGCGGGAAGAACACCACTCCCTGGGTTGGGAGGGACCACATCAATTTCGACCAAGGTGGGTGGCCTGGTGTTGATGTTGTCTTGGGAGGAAGGAGGAAGCCTGAGGAAACAACAGGCAGGGAATTTCTGTGGACTTTTAAGGTTAGAGGAAGGGCTGGCAGAGTCTTCCACTGAGTCAGTCAGTTGGTCCCCTGCAGTTATTAATTGAGCTCCTACTATGTGCCAGGCGTTGTGCTAGTGTTTTAAAATGTAGGTTTTATTATTGTTCGGATCTGGTGAGGCCAACAGATTAGGAGACGATTGCCCAGGAGGAGGAGGCACGCCGCCCCGCAGGAGCCACACCACAGGGGAAAGCACCAGGGTCAGTCAGGAGGCAGAGGGAGAGAGGGGAAACTGGTCAAGAGCCTTTCTTGTGGTTTCCACAGGAAAGGGAAGGGAAGGGGAGGGGAGGGGAGGGGAGGGGAGGGGTGGGTAAACAGGCTTGGGATTAGTAACTTTGAGTAGTTTCCGGGATCTCTGTGAAGGACAGGCTGTCCAGAGTTGTCTGGTACCTGCCCAGGTGTGACTGGGGCAGGGGAATATTAGGCTGCCGTAGGTGTAAGAGCCTTGTGAGTGCCAGATAAAGGAGGTGGCTGGGGGTATGGGCTTGGCCGGTTGGTTTCATCTGTAAGGGACACTCAAAGGCAAGTCTTTTACAGTCTCTAGGAATTGGCTAACCCTTGGATGAGCAGTCTCCCCAGGGTCAGTAAGGCCACAGATGTCAAGACATCAGAATAAAAAACCACATTTAATACAGCTAGGCTCTGGGGGATACATGGGGCACAAAACAGAGCTGATTGCTGTGGTCATGGAGTTTTCCATCCAGCAAGAAGGAAGACATTGATCAGATTACTGATCATTACAAAATACGTTAAGAGATGAAATAGAGAAAGAGCAGACTTCTGTGGGATTTTTCATAAGCAAATGTCATTGATGGTCTGAAAGAGCCCTCTGCATAGAGAATGGGTATGGAGAAGGGAGCATCACTTCTCTTTATTGGTGTTGGTCAAAATTGACTGAACCGATTAAGAATTGGAGCCTGTCAAGGCGAGAAGAAAAAAAAAGACTTGTGTAAAGGGAAGGCTGGAAGAGAGGGAAGGGCGGAGAAGAAAAGGGAAGCTCCGAGGCTCTGGAGTTTTCCTTGAACTTCCTTATTACATCCCAGTCTGGATGGCTTGTCTGACCATAGGCCGTCTGTTCTTCTCCTGGTATGTCGGCAGTGAGTCAGAGAATATCGTCAGAACTCTTTGAAGTCCTGGGAGAGATGTCCTGCAGAATAGCCACCTCTTCCAATCCACGCGTCATCCCACTGCTGCAGCTCCACCTGGCCCTCCATCCACTCTCACCTTCCAATCCCAGACCATTTGGAACCAGCCTGGAAATCATTATCTCGTCAAGTTACATTGTCACATCAACAAGTGGGAAACTATAACTGTAGATATAAGACCTGGAATTTGCTTCTCCTCTGGCTGAGGTTCATATTCTGACCACACTGTTATTATACACCTCTCCAATGTCCAGCACAGCATTCTCCTCCTTCCTGTGATGGAGTCGGGGCCAAAGCACCAGGACAAGAACCGTTTTGGAGCATGAAATTGAAAGGGGGGTGATTCAAGTCACCATTAATCCTTGGGAGGAAATGAGAGTCAATGAATACAAGAAATGAAGCCATCTTGGAAAACATCATCTAAAACTAGAAATCTATTGGCTGTCTTTCTTTCTATCCCCAAACTTTGGGCACCATAGAGCCCAATTAATTACTTGTCATATCATTAAAAAAGATGAGTCGTGAAATGTTTTTAAATTCTTGACTTAATTGAAATCAGTGTTTATACGACTTGCCAAAGGTTTAAAAATGTGTGTGACGGGCTCAAAATGTTAGCATAAGAAGAGTTTCAGGCACATCAGATGCAAAAACATTGAAAACCATTCGTCTAATTTAATTGTCAACTTGTGCCAAAAACGCTAACGTGATATCTTTGAAGAGTAATTGGTACAAAGAATATCCTCAAAGAGAAATATTTCCACACGTCTGGCTCTTATCTTGCCCTCGTTAAAATTTTTTTCCTCCCCGCTGGCAGAATGAGTGCATGCTCCTTCCCTGCCCCTTCCACTTCGGGACCCAACTTGTTCTGCAGATTTTTCAGCCAGTGAACTTTAACAAGTTATGGAATGAGTGCAGATTCCTTCTTCAAATTTGGCCCAAGATAATCGTGGAGGGATTTTTAATCCTTTCTTACCGCCAAATGTGGTCTTCTCATGCATTTGTTTAATCAGAGGCGTTGGAAAGTTGCTGCCTGCTCAGCTCCTTGGAGACGAGGGTACCTGCTCACTGAAGTGCGATGAATTCCGGGGGTTCAGTGGCATTTCCTTGAAGTGTGTCCAGGGGCAACTTTTAGCCCCCCTTCCTCAATCACATTACCCAGAAGTTCCTGGAATGGTCCCAAAGAGAGATGAATGAAAGGTGAGGAAAATGGAGAAGCCATTCCATTTTCATCACTCTAAAAAGAGAAGGATAAAAGAAGCAGTGGTCCCTGGGCGAGGTGGTGATGAGAGCCACCCACAGTGTCCCTGGGACACAAGCTTTCTTTTCTGCTTGCCCTGGCCACAAGTGACCCAACAGCTTATCATAATCTTCCCACATCACGTTCCTGCACGGTGATTGTATTTGCCGTGGCTTGGAGCGACAGATCCACCTCCAGCCACATGTCAGATCCTGCTCCCTCTGCTCCTCCTCTACTTTCCCATACTACTTAGCACCTTCCAACACCATAGCAACTACTCATTTATCTTGTTCTCCGCCTGTCTTCCTGACAGAATTTAATCTCCTTGAGGGCAAGGATCTTTGTCTTGTTCACTATGTACCTGACACATGGTAGATACTCGGTAAACATTTGTTGAAATGATGAATGGAGATTTAAGTATTCACAAAATTATTGACGTATTAAAAGCATCTTTATTAAAAGGAATAGTCAGGAAAACGGGTATTTCTGCTAGCCGGGTAGTCTGGTTAGCCATCATAGATTCCCAACATTTAAAAAAATAACCTAAATGGATCTTCTTTTTAAGGCATAGGATGCCAAAAGGCTGGATCTTCCTCTGATGGCTTTAAGATCTTGGTGTCAGTGACGTGGAAATCAGCCAGCACCATGCTCTGGCTAGTGGGCAGGGTGCCACGTGCTCATGCTACTTGACAAAGCTGAATAACTTGTGAACTTCTCCAGCCTTGCTCCTCAGTCAGCCTGCTGAAAAGGTTCTGGCTTTGCCAGCTGAGTTAACCCCACCAACCTCATCCTCTGCGGAGACTGGCTCTGCGGAACCAGGCCCATGGCTTCTGTGAGGCGGAATCTGGAGAAGGATATGCATGTATGTCTGGGGTAAGAGTTAGGGCTGGAAAGGGATGTTCTTTGGAGAAAAAAGTAGCGTTGTGTTGGAGGAGCTTTGGGGGATAAAGGGGTGGGAGGAACTGGGAAGGCTGCAGGGGATGGCGGAAGTCGATGCAGATGGAGGGGATTGTACTGTGCTCTTCTGCACAGAAAAATAAAAAGACTTAGATGTAACCGGTGCCCTTCATAGCGGTAGAGACAATCCAATCAAAAACATAAATTTTTAAAGACAGTCTTTTAATTCATTCATTTATTCAACAAATGTTTATTAAGCATCTACTGTGTCCCAGGCACTGGATGAAACACTGGAGATATGGCTATGAACAAAACAAAAATCCCTGCCCTCAGCAAGTTTATATTCTAGTTCAGAAGACAGACAATTTGAAAAAGATAAATATGTGGAATATATATTGATAAGTACTTCTGCTTCCTATTGTTAAGAAGAAGAATAGAGCCAGAAAAGAAGAGGCTGTGAAAGGTGTGGGAGGGTTGCAGCTTTCCATAAGGGTGCTTGGGAAGCCTCAGGGAGAATGTCACACTTAAGTGAAGACTTGAAGGAGGGGAGAGAGTGAGCCTTGCTTATATCTGAGGGAAGAACATTCCGGTGGCAGGCACACTACATGCAAAGGTCCTGAGGTAGGAATGTGTCTGATATATGTTCAGGATACTCAACATGACTATGGCAAGCACTGGGAGAGCAGCAGGGGATGAGTCAGAGAAGGAACAAGGCCAGACCATGTACCGCCTCACAGGCTGCAGTAAGGACTTTGGCTTTTGTTGTGAGTGAGAAGGAAAGTCATTGGAAGGTTTTGGGGAGATGTTTGTTATGATCTGACTTCATTTTGATGGGAATTCTCTGGCTGACTTGAGGATAAACAGGAGAGGGGCAAGGGCAGGAATGCTGTTAAAACAATCCAGAAAGGAGATGTTGAGGGTTTGGGCCAAGGTGGTAGCAGTGGAGGTGATGGGAAGTGGTTGGATTTTTGATGGGTTTTGAAGGGAGAAATAAAGGTGCTGGCTCAAAGATCGGATGTGGAGTGTGAAAGAAAGAAGTCAAAGATGGCTCCAGAGTTTTGGGCTGAGCAGCTGGAAGAGTGGAGTTGCCATCATCTGGAATAGGGAAGATTACGAAGGGGATGAAGGAATGATGATCAGGAGCTAGGTTTGGGCAATGTTCATTTTGAGATGCCTACTTACCGTTGGTTGCTGGTTGATTCTTCTCCCACACCCTTGCCAGTCTGTCCTTACACTTCATGGGTCTCAGCTTTGTAAGCATTGCCAAGTTGAACCAGGACAATGGTTTAACCAGCACTGACCCAAACCATGGGCCTCTCTTGCCCATGTGTGATACATCACAATTCAGGGGGCAGCCTTCTGGGAGATACCGAGAGACCATGAGATTTCTCTCTCAATAAGAGCTCACCATTATGAAATGTACTTGGCTAGTGGGGCCCATACAGTTGTAATGAGCTGAATATAGATTCGACTGAGCTATAAAATAAAATAATAACTATTTTAATATACAGCATCTCCCTGCCAAGGCAGCTGAAGAGAAGGCTATGAGCAATAAAATTAGTCTGGAGAAAGGAATGAAAAACCACTGAAAACAGCCACCTTCTAAAAGGAAACAGATTAGAAGGGCCCGAAGAGGGAAGCCAGCACCAGGAGTGAAACTCACCAGATAGCGATAAAACAGTGGTGAGGGAAAAAGCCGGAAGGAAAGTTTCCAGGCTGCTGTCTGTTGCTCCACTAATCACCGGCGTGACCTCATCCATCCCCCTGGCTTCATCTTCCATCCATGGGTGACGACTCTAAGCCCAAAGCAGGCCTCCAGACCCCTGCTCCATCCCCACTGGGAAATCTCTTTCTCAATCTTCTTATCCTCGTTCCAGAGCTAGTCTCCCTCCAGAAAAACCTTGGAATCATCACCCCTTCCTTTTCTCTCACCTCCTGTGCCCAATATGTCGGCCCTACTGATGCGGGGTCGCTGAGCCGAGGAGTCAAAAGAAAGATTTCTTGGACTCTCAGGATCTGGCAGTAGTGTCCTTTTATTTAGAGAATAGTGTGGAATAGCATGGGGACAGGACCCATGGGCAGGAGGAGCTGCAGCTACTGCCGCTTCTGCTGCAAACATGGGTGGAGAGTAAGGCTAAATTTAAGGCATAGGTATGTGAGTTATCTCTTTACAAGACAAAGGAAAGAATATGTAAAAAAGTTAAAATGGTATCAGTGCCCCGTAGGGTCCGGCCATTGGGTGGTCCCACAACTTTTAGATAAGAATCAAACCGGATTGAGTAAATGGCAGAAGTCACCACTTAAATATTATCTTCAGCTAAAGACAAAGGAGGATTTTCGGGGGTGGGGGGTGGGGGTGGGGAGGTCAGTTACATGAGGTTGCCAGACAGTAAACAACTCGGCCCTACCACTGTCCATTTCTTACCATCTCACCATGTATCGCCCAGTTCAGGCCAACATCATCTCCCAGCTGGACCACAGCAGCCTCCTAGCTGGTCATCCTGCTTCCACCTTAGTCTCTATACACTCATAAGGATCAGGTTTTAAAATGAAAATCAGGGGTTGACCTGGTAGCGCAGCAGTTAAATGCTCACGTTCCGCTTCGGCGGCCCGGGGTTCGCCGGTTCAGATCCCAGGTGCAGACATGGCACCGCTTGGCAAGCCATGCTGTGGCAGGCGTCCCACATATAAAGTAGAGGAAAATAGGCACAGCTGTTAGCTCAGGCCCAGTCTTCCTCAGCAAAAAGAGGGGGATTGGCAGCAGACGTTAGCTCATGGCTAACCTTCCTTTAAAAAAAAGAAAAAGAAAGAAAAAATCTTAAAAAAATAAAATGAAAATCAGATCAAGATCTTCCTTAAAACCCTCCAGTGGGATCTTGTTTCATTTGGGTAAAATCCAAAAGACTTATCAGGGCTTCCAAGTTCCGTATAATGGGGGGTTTGCCCACCTCACCAATGGCACTTTGTGCCACTCTTCCTTTGCTTAATTAGTCTTCTGTCTATTCTTCACACACATCAATCCCATTCTGGCCTCAGGGCCTTTGCACAGGCTCATCCTACTGCCTGGAATTCTCTCTCTCATATCTGCACATGGTGGTTCAAGCAGTCTTTCCCTGACCACCCCTGTCCACTCCACCATCAATTACTCTTCGTCATATAACCCTGGCTACTTGTTTTCATGGCAGTTATAACCATAGGAAAGGATCTGGTTTATGTATTTCTATATTGCCTGTCTTCCCCACTTGTTTGCAAGAAGAGTGACTTCTCTTATTTCCCTCTGGATTTCCAGCACCTAGAATGTAGTCTAATATACATACATATATATGTTTTCTAAATGAATAAATGAGTGATGAGCAAAATAATAGCAAGCATTAACTGAATAATTACTTTACACCAGGCATAATACATGCATGGTGTTTGTCTGCTTTGTTCCCTGCAGACAACCTATTCCTGTTCCTGTTAGATCACAGTACCTGACACATAGTAGGTGCTCACAAAATTTTTTTCTTGAAAAGTGAATGAGTTTAATTCTTCATGTAACCCATTTTACAGATGAGAGGTTACATGTTTGCCCAAAGTCTCACAGATAGTAAGTGGTAAGCCAAGCTTTGAACCCACACAGTCAGAATAGAGCAGATGCTCTTGACACACAGTAAGAAGTTCAATGAACGGATATCATAGAACAAAAGTCAACTCTTAAATGCAGAGCCAGAAAACTCAGTAGCCAGGACATTCCCCCCAGGCTTAGAGACCTCTGCCTCCTCCTTAGATGTAATAATTTCATTTAAGGCTTGAGGAAGAAGAAATTTGGAATTTGAGAGAAGTGTATTTTTGGATTTGAAACTTGACAGCAGAGAACTTTTGACTGGCCCCGATTTCAGCTGCTGTTGAATGTGCCTGAGAAGACAGAGTATTTACATCCAGCTCAGTGCAGCCCGTGGTTCGGAGTCTGAAATCAAATGATTATTTCTGAAAGTATTTTATTTTAAAAGCCTTTGAGTGACAAATGATTTAGCAAGTTTTCAACACTGTGCTTCATGTGGTTTCGGTTGCCAGAGGGTGACTTACGGCCAGGCCTGGGCGCTCTAACCCAAGTGAGCTCCCACTGGCCTAGGCAGTCACATCTTTTTTATTATGTTTAATAACGTTTAGCACTTTTTCTTTTCTGAGTGGTTTATTGTCCCCCTGGTGGCAGCATCTCAGAGGTGGGAAGGAATACCAGCCTGATAGAACAGAGGGCCCTGTGGAGACAGGGAGTGGATTCGTGACCCTGTGCGGATGGAGGTGCGCGGTCAAGGGCAGAAAGGGTTAGTCTGTACACTGCCTGGGGCCCAGACTCCTGTCCTTTCTTCCTTGCAGCTTCAGTTACCTGTGACCACCAGCGTCTCAACTCGGACGTGGATTAAAGTTTTTTTGAATACAGCTCTCTGGTTCTTATTTGAAATACCCGTTTTATTCAATATCTACTTGTCTTTAATGTTTATTCCAGGTATTTTACATGCACCGTTAATTCATTCCTTGAGCAACTATTTTAGTTAGAATTAGATTTGGCTTAGAATGACAGAAAATCTAAAGCAATCATGAAATTTATTCTCTTCTCATGTAAAATAAGTCTGGTAGAAGGCAGTCCCTGTCCAGGTAAGGGATGTCATGATGCCGTCAGCCACCCTGCTTCCCCCAGCTCGTTGTTCTTCCATCCTAGGAAAGGAGCCGGCAAATTGGGACCAGCACCTCGCCACCTGTTTTTGTAGATAATGTGTTATTGGAACACAGCCATATGCATTTATTTACATACTGTCGATGCCTGCTTTCACACTGCAACAGAGTCGAATAGCTGTCACAGAGCACATGTAGACCTCAAAGCCAAAAATACTTAGTATCTGACCCTGAAAGGAAAACATCGCTGATCCCTGTCCCAGGACATGGTTTCTGCCTTCTGATTCAAAATGGCTGCTTGAGTTCCAGCCTTCGTGGCTGTACTCTAGGCAACGGGAATGAAGAAGGATAAAAAGAAGGACCCTCCTTCTCCGTTTGTGGCCACTTCCTAGAAATTGTATATAACCCTTCTGCTTATGTTTCATCAGTCAGAATTTAGATAATTGGTCGCACACAGCTGCAAGGAAGGCTGGGAAATGTAGTCATTTTAATAGCTATGTGTCCATCTAAAATTCAGAGATCCTAGGACTAAGAGAATGGTGAACAAAAAGTGGGGTGGACGACTAGCAGTGTTTCTGTCACAAGAATCCTGCAACATGGATATTATCATCCCCGTGTTAAGTTGGGGAAGCTGAACCTCAAGCACTTGTAAGCCACACCCCAGTTTCACAAATAGTTAAAATGTGAAAAAAAATGGCCACTTAGAATTAGGGGATTAGAGAACATCAAGGAAGCATCTTTCTTTAATAATTTTCTTCTGTACTAAATCACTATAACTGAACTTCCAAGTCCATATCCCCTAAGCTTTCCTTCTTCCCCTAGACTTTACTCGCCTTCTTCAAGAGCAGAATGGTGCCCTCCTGGTTCCAAATGGGCACACATCTTCCCGTCTTCAAAACACCAAGAAGAAAGCCACTTCTTGGCTTGACAGGAAGATCCTTAGGATGAGGCCTGTCTCATTTTCATCTTAGAATCACCCAGCATCCTGCATAGGCCTTGGAACAGAGTAGATGCTTAGTAAACCATTACCAAACTGAACACAATTAGACTGTGAGTTCCTTTGAAGTAAGAACCATGTCATCCTTCTCCTTTGTCCAACTTCTTTTATGGTCTTGATCATGCTGCAAATATTGTGGGTCACTGTATCAGTCAAAATTAGCTCAGTTCCAAGTGGCAGAAGCCCAGCTCAAACTGGCCGAAGCTGAAAAGAATATTTATTGGCTAACATTGCTAAGAAGTCTAGGCAGGAGTGGTTCTGTTTTCAGGCACAGCTGGATCTCAGATCTCTTTGCCTCTCTCTCTCTCTCTTTCTTTCTCTCTCCATCTCTCACTCTCTCTCTCTCCCTCCCTCCCTCCCTCTCTCTCTCTCTCTCCCTCTGTCCCTCCCTCTCTTTCTCTCTCTCTCCTACCCCTGTTGCATTTTTCTTTCTTCTCTGCCTCACTCAGCATGTTGACCTCGTTCCCTTCTTCTGCAAAAGGCTGGGGAAAGGTAGCAATTTCTCCGCATCCTGTGGTCCTTTCTGCTCAGAATCCTGAAAGAAAAGAGTCTGTCTCTGTCTGTCTCTCGGTGTTCAACATGGGCACCTGCCATCCTTGAACCAATGACCAGCAGTTGAATACTCTGATTGGCCAGGTCTTCCTGGGGCTGGGAAGGAGCAGATCAGCCCCTCCAAGTTCATGATAAGGTGGAGAGGGTCTAGATACCAGATATGCAAGAACAATCCATTATACTCTTTTTGCTCCTTTTATAGACACGTTCCTTGAAGTAAAAAGTATAGACTCTAAGGATGCATACTCATCAGTCCATTAGCAAAATTCTCTCTGAGGAGCAGAATTCAGATGGCCATTCAGGGTAAAGAGTCCACCCTTCTTCTTGCAAAGAAGTGGTTATTATTTCTTTTTAAACACTAATGGAGGTTTTAGAAGCTCAGCCTTCCAAACAAAGCTCACCTCCATCTTCTTCACATGTGTGCATTCTCTCTGGTATCCAGGGCTGATATTCAGGCCTTTTCCTTGTACATCAGTTACTGTTTGTTTGGGATTCATATGTTTCTTTGACCTTCTGTGCAAGGTTGATGGATGGATTTTTAAGCATCTTTAAATGAATTACAATATATGCCAAACTTATATTTTTGTAATATTTCTGCCAAACTGGACTACAGTGAATGGCTTATTTCCACATTCCTTTGGAATGTGCATGTTCATAAAATTTTACGCCTGTCAGTTGGTAATTTGCCAGCATTCATTTGCTATCACATCACGATCATTTTTTTTTTAAACACACACAAAAAATTTAAACACAGGTATTAGCATGGACAGAAATATCTTCCAATAGCATGTCATTTTGGATGTCTTGGTTGGAGAAAGATGAGCTCCATAAAAGAAGGTGCAGCTGGAAAGAAATGGAAAAAAAGGGATGGGAGGGCCACTGGCCTGGGTAAGCTTGGTGGTCTTTGGTGTTGCACAGACTCACAGGCTGCCAATTTGGGAGGTGGCTCTCTCTGCATGCGGGGTATGCAAAACACTTGGACCTTTCTCAGATGACATCCCCAGACTCAGTTAAGCTGTATGTACTTAGTTAGTTGAGACTCTTGGTTTCAAGTGACAAATACCCAACTCAGACTGGCTTAATTAACAAAGAAGGGGGAGAGGGAGAATTTTTCAGCTTAAATAATAAGAAGGTCCGAGGGCCTACTGCCTTCAGGTGTAGCTAGATCCTAAAGCTGATATGATGCCATCAAGATACTGTCTCTCTCCATCTCTCGGCTCTATCCTCCTCTGGGTTGGATTCATTCTTAGGCTGGTTTTCACACTGAGGTGGCAAGATGGCTGCTGTCAGCTCCCACCTAGCATCCTACAGCTCCAAGAGATGGCCGCTTTTCTAACAGTTCCAGTCAAAGTCCAGGGCAGGCTCTCATTGGACTGGTTTAGGACCTGTCCCCGTCCATTGCTAAAAAATATGTCACAGCCGAGAGAACGTTGCATTTTGATTGACCGTGTCTGGTCACGTGCTCCCAGTTAGATGGGGCATAGACTAAGAATGGAGAAGGGGTGGTTTCCCAAAGGAAATTTTGGGTACTATTATTAGAAGAAGGGGAGTGGATACGATGCAGGAAAGAAAGAGAGTGACCTGCCATGCCTGCCTTTCTGAAAGGTGCAGCGGGAGAAATCGATGCACAGACTGCCATACCCACTCCCCATCAAAATTAGAAGAGAACTTAGAGATGGGGAGTCTAGAAGGACCCTTACAAATCATAAAGACTGGTGATGTTCAGAAATATTTTTAGCTTTTATTTTCAAATGAAAATTCTGCTAAATGCCAGTAAATTCCTCTTGCTGAAGGGAAGCTGGAGGACAGTGCCCCGTTCGCTGTGTCCTCCTCTTACCCATGTGCTGCTAACCCACAGTCTCTGAGGATCCTCCATGAACTTCCAAGAACTGTATACGAAAATCTTATGCAAAACTATGATGGACATATGGAAAAATTAAAAGCCAGGCTTGCAAAGGAATTTGCCCAAGGTCACAAAGCTTGTCACCTTCCAAGGTGACAGAGATGGTTCAAGGGGACAGAGCTGGTTCTAAATCTCAAGATGTCTGATTTCAAAGTTTTTCTTTTCTCCCTACCTCTTTTTTCTTTTCAAGTAAAGAAGCAATAGCTTGGTGAACTTTCAAGAACATGCCAACATCATCTAAACCTTCTGCCTGAACTGATGAAGCCATATTTGCCTTCAGCCATTGATACATTGAAGAGCTAATCTTTCAAGTTTGCATCCTAAGCCATGGGGAAGAGGTCTAGAGCATTCTCCCTCCCTTGGTGCCCTGCGTCTTGCTGGGAGACAAAGTTTAGTATACTCAGAAGAGGGGGGTAAGGGGCTTAACGGGCCAATGGTTTGCCACATCAGTGGCCTAAATACTCTGCCACAACAGTTGGTTTCTCATCATTTGGTTCCCCTTTGATCATATTTCCCACCTGGGTTGGTAAGACTTTTGACCTAATAATAGATTTTCCTCTGAAATTATTCCATTTGTCTCTTATTGCCTAGCAAACTACCCCAAAACTTAGTGGCTCAAACAACCATTTTCTTATATCTCACAATTTCCTGGGTCAGGAATTCTGTCGGGGCTACGCTGGGCAGTTTGGCTTCATATGACTCAATGGCATTCAGCTGGTGGCTGGGCTGAGCTGGAGAGTCCAAGAAGGCTTCAGTCACATGCCTGGTACCCTGGTGGGGACGGCTGCAGGCTGGGCTCAGCTGGGCCCCTCTTCTCTGTGTGTTCTCAAAGCCTTCCCAGACCCATCAGGGTAGTCTCATTCCTTATGTGATGGCTTAGGGCTCCAGGAGACCAAGGCAGAAGCTGCTAGTCCTTGTAGAGGCTGGGCCACAGCATCACTTCCGCCCTAATCCATTGGTCAAAGCAGTCACAGGCCAGAGCAGATTCAAGGGGCAGAAAAATGGCCTCCCCTTCTCATGGCCACCTTTAATGCACACAGTAATGCACTGCAGATCCAATTACCTGTTGTGTTTTACAGAAATCTCCGCATTCCCAACGATTTCCCAGCTGCAGCTTTGGATTAACTTAGTCAAAGGAGTGGCCCCTTTTCAGTGCAGGAGCTCCAGGAGGGTACACTAATGGCGTCTCTGCCTCAGAACAGAGCTACTCAAACTTCTCTGGTGTGTGCTTCTCTGGGGATCTCTTGAAAATGCAGATTCGGAGACAGTAGGTCTGGGAAAAGCCCTGACATTCTGCTCATCTGATGATCTCCCAGATGAGGCTTGATGCTGATGTTCTGGTTTAAGGGCCAAGCTTAGAGAACAAGGCCCTGGAGTGATGATTTTCAGCTCTATTTAGCAGCTGAGCCCATTTTACAGAAGGAATCTTACGTTGAGGCTCAATACGTACAAAAGATAGAAGCAGAGGTGCTCTGGGTGAAGGCAGTGACGCAAGGGAACCTGGGATCTGGCTAATTGCCACCCTCCAAAGGGTCCCAAGAGAACCTCAGAAAAGGGCTTAGGGGTCTCAGAACCCAAAATGAAAACTACAAACTTAGAAAAAAGCTAGAGAGGAAGCCAGTCCAGAAGTAGGGGCCGCCCTATAGAAAGAGACCATCGGCCCTAGTAACAGTAATGATACTGATGTTTCCATCTCTCCCATTTTCTGGCAGCCTTTCGAAGGCACTACTGTTGTCATTCACTGATAAGGAAGGTGAGGCTGCAGGATGAGAGGGCACCGGCTCAGAGTCAGACAGTAAGTGTGGACCTGGAGGAGTCAAACTCTTTTCCCTACTGTATAGGCAGAGAGTGGGCAAGTCTCCATTCTGGGCAGCCAGCCAGACTTCAGATGCAAAGGACTGGCCATAGCCCCAGTCAGTGTTAGAAAAAGACTGGGTGAGCTAGGCAGAAGGAGAGGGCTGACGTCAGCATCCGAATGACTTGAGGGCGAAGGGTGTGGCCTTCCCGTCCCTGGGCGAATGGGCTGGGGATTTGAATCCTGGCCTCTGCACTTGTGGCCCATTGAGCATTGCTCCAATGCGGGGTAAAGCAGTATCCTCTTCATAGGGCTGTTGTGATGAGATGTGCAAAGCACCCAGCCCAGAGCCTGGCTCGCAGGATGTCCTCCAGAGAGAGGAGCTCTGGCAGCCTTGAAGTAACCTGATGCCAGGTGGAATGGTTGAGAGGATCCAGCATCCCTCTGCCTGCAGGGTGCAAACTGAGGCTGGGTAACCCTGGGCAGAGACAACAGTTGAGAGGACTCAAAAGTCAGGGTCTCTAAATTCCCTCCAACCCAGTAGCTCTCAATTTCTGGGTGATTTTGCTCCCCAGGGACTATTTAGCAATGTCTGGGGACATTTTTGATTGTCATGACTTGAAGGGGAGGTACTACTGGCATCTAATGGTGAGAGGCCAGGGATGCTGGTAAACAATGCCCAGGGCAGCCCCCCACAACAGTTGTGGGGCCCAGCATATCCAGAGTGCTGAGGTGCAGAAACCCTGCTTCAATCTGCAATTCTAAGGTAATTTCTGGAGCATGAACTCTGTCTCTGTCACACCTTATACTCAAACAGAGGTTGGCAACTACATCCTGTGAGCCAAACACTGTCTGTTTTTGTAAATAAAGTTTTATTGGAACCCAGCCACACCCATTCGTTTACCTGTGGCTGCTTTTGTGGTACAATGAGTTTGTCACCGCCATGCTGTCCTCCCACCCAAGAAGGAGGGTTGGGCCACTGAGGGTTTGTTTACCTAGAGCTAAGGAGGGGTGGCGTGGGCATGGCTCCTGGTACTGCATGACTCGAGAGAGGTGCCTCACTCTGGACCAAAGTTTCTTCAGCAGCACAGCCGAGATAACGCTCCTGGCCCCCACCTTGCTCTAGAGGGTGGGGATGGATGAGATCATGTCTGAGCAGCCCCCGTGCAAGATAGGACAGCCATCCGTACCCCATGGGCTGGTGCCTTGTTCCGCTAGAAAATGATGACTCGGTGTGAAATATGCCTTGTCCAGGACAGAGCTGAAACAGGCCAAAGCCTGGGGTCAGGACCTTGCTTGAAGGGAAGGATTAAAAAGAAATTAATCTCGCTTGTTCTCTCTTTGTTCGCCATCTCCAATGGAGAGAGGCCAACGGCAAGGAGGACGTTGATGGATAGACTGAGGGCGTTGTCCTCTGAGGCCTCTCTGGGTGGAGTTTTCCTGGAATCTAGGTTGCACCCATGAAAGCCTAGCCCACCACAGTGCTCAGGCCCCATCCATCAGGGACTTCCTTCCAGCCTCATTTCTCTAGCCACGTCTCTCGAGGACACACAAGTTGTCTCACATCACTCATTTGATTTCTAGCATTGATTTCCAACAACTTCATTTTTGAACAGGTAGATATTGAGACTTAAAATGAGATAGTGAGGTAAGACCTCCAGAGAGGCAGGCATTGAGGTTGGTAAGGTATGAGGTTGCCGGAATTTATGGGCGCCTGGAGCTGTGGCTTCAGTCCCAGCATATGGTGTGTGGGTATTGGGTGTATGCAGGCACTTCTCCTTGTCCCTCCAGCACTTTCTTCTTTGTAAGAAGCCATCATGTGGGGAAGGTTGTAGCTCAGAACTACACTCCATGGATGCTTCATGGAATCAGAACCTCAAGAGCTGGAGGACCATTTCTCTCCGGGAAGGAAGAAAGATGTAGAAAAACTTTCAGAAGGCTCAACAATCTGGGAAGGAAAACATCTCTGTGGCCTACAGAGAGATGCTTGAAATGAGCATTGCTGGGCTTGCTTAGGCACCTGGATGAGGGGAAAGCAGGTCATGGAGCCCCGCTCCAGGGGAACCATGGCCCCGATGGACCTGCATGCCTGGTCATTCCAAAGATGAATCTCCCGTGTCTGGCTCTCCTGCCTCCATTTCTGTCAGTCCTCACTCACATCTGCCTCTCCAGACCTTGCTATAGGACGAATTCAACAAGTTTTGCAGGGGGAAACGCTAATGTCCCCACTGCAAACCATGCCCACTTTTGGTCATTCATATCTGAGCCATCCTTTCTAAGGAGGACCACAGAACAAGGATAGATCAAAAGTTTGACATGGAAACCACCGTTTACCCCTCTATCTATAACGTATTCCATACATTGGCGATCCAGTGTGGATCTCAGAGGAGAATTTGGCCCATTATGTGGTATGAGGCACGTGTTAAAAACATACCCCAAACATGTAAACTCTCAGACAACAGCATTGCAGAGCAAAGCATAATAATATTTAAAATTTGGGCCAAAGGTCACAAACACAGAAACTTCGCTGGAACTCTGAGGGATGCTAAAAGAGGAACTGTAGTTATTTGATGCACATCAGACGGACTTCTGCTGACTTCAGAGAGCCGCGTCTGGTTGGCTGGCCACATTTACTCCGAGCCTTGTATCCATTTTTAAGAAGGAAATGAATTGCTAAAGGGGAATTCAGTGGCTGGAGCATCTTCTGGAACCTGTTTTCTTCATCTTTTGAAACTACAGATGTTTCCAACTTCAAGATCTCACTCCTGAGTTACTTGGAGGGACATCTTGAGATCAGAGTTTCTGCAAATGATAAGAATATCCGGGATCTCACTTTTTTCCACCTGGATTGTTTTAGTCATACCTGCATTCCTGGAATATCTATTAAGCACCTACGTTGTGCCAGGCAGCGTATGAAGAGCTAGTGATGTAACAGTGAGCAAAAGCAGACGTTACCCCTGCCTCCTGGGGCTTTCAGTCAATTGGCAAAGACAGATGTCAATGCAAGGACCACATGAATACATTAAATTACATCTGTGAAAAGGCAGAGGCAGAAGGATGTGGTGCTCTGAAGTCAGATGACGATGGCTTGTGTTTATTTAGTGTTTTTATGTGCCAACACTGTTGCCATTTTTGAGCCTCTCCATTATCATGCTGATATTACAGATGAGAAAACAGGGGCACTGAAAGGTCACACACCTAGTAAGCACTAGAGCGAGAATTCAACCCAGGCGCTCTGACTCTGGAATTGTGGCCCTTAACCCATGCCAGGAGGAGCTGAACTCTGGAGGTCTATGAGGGCTTTTGTGATGAAGTGGCATTTGAGTTGTGATCTCAAGGATAAGTTGGAGTTGATTAGGTAAAGAGATCGTGTTCTGGGCAGAGGAAACAGCATGTGCAAAGGTCCTGTGGCTGGAGGCCATAGGGACTGCAGAAAGCAAAGGGGATGGTGGAATGAGAAGAGGTTGGCAGGGGCCAGACCATACAAGGTGTTGACTGGAGTGCTCCTCTCAGGCTTCTTCCAGATGGATTTCCTGCCCACACTGCATGGCTTTATACTGGAAGCAGTCTTTGGAGAGTGCCAACTGAGCTGTTGACTTTCAGAGATAGCAGAACTCACGTGGGAACTACTCAGTACCTGAAGGATTCCCTCCAGAGGGAGCCAGAATAAGCCAGAGCTAGATTCCTTTGCAGGCTGAGATCTGTTGTAGAAACCCTTGCCCTCAGCAGCTCAAGGTGGCAGAAGCTGAACCAGAAGGGCTGCAAGAGGAAGACAAAGACGCTATAGGTGTGCCAGGAGGGAGGAGCGCCCAGGCCACGCCCGCACAGAATTCTCATTGTCTGCTCCTGGTTTTCCCCATGCTTGTCTGTCGACGCCGATGTCTCCATTCCAGAACATGTTTCCCTCACCTTTGCTCACACCATCGCCTCCACCAGTGTGCCATCTGCTACTTCCCACCACAAATTCTGCTCGTCAAATTCCAACTCTCTTCAAAGTGGTCCTAAAATGCCATCTCCCTCAATCCTTCTCTGGGCCCTTATCCAGAGGAAGGCTCTCACTCCTCATGTGTCAGTGGAAGTTTTTATCCCCTTCTCACAGCACTCATCACGTTTTTCCTTATATTTCCCTTAGTCAAGCTTCTATCTCATCTCTCCAAAAAGATTGTAAACTGTAGGTCCATGTGTGCGTGTCCTGGTGTCCCGTAGTGTACCCAGCACAGTGCCAGACACACAGTCAGCATTCAGTGAATATTTGTTGCATGTTGCTAATAGGCTTTGCCTCTTCTCCATCATGTATTCAGCTCTTCTCTTTTTCAACTCTTTCAGTTATGAGTGAAAGAAAAACCAGCTCAAAATCACATAAGCAAATGAGAGAGTGTACTGGCTTGTGAAATTGGAAGACTGAGATCCCACCTTCAGGCATGGGGGGATCCAGGGGCTCAGATGATGTAGTCAGGACCTGATTTCTCTCCACCTGTGCCTGTGCTTTCCTGTGTGTTGGTTACCTCCTCAGGGTCTACCTGGTAGCAAGGTGGCTTCCAGCCGTCATCATTTCAGGTTCAGGTCCCTTGGCAAAGAGAAGGCACCTCTCTTCCAATAGTCCAGCAAAACTCTCAGTTCATGTCAGTGGGTCCAGTTGAGTCACTGTGGGCCAGGGCGTGTGATATACTGTGGTTGGTGAAGCTGAGTCACATGCTGTACGGCTGGAATTGGGAGTGGAACATGTGGACAGAAGTGGAGGAGGCGGGAATTTGGGCTGTTTTCCTGGAGGTAAGGTAACTGGATGCTGAGGGGCAAAAATTCATGCCCTCCCCGCCCCCGACTCTGCCTAGAGGGCAGTAACGTGGCCCCATTTCAGGCACTGGGCGGGTGGACCTCCCTGCTTTCGAAAGGCCGCCGCTGACGTTGTTTGAGTGGGACTGTCCAGAGAGTAAGAGGAAGGATGATTCAGCCCCAGATTTTAGGTCCTAACCCTTCTCCCCAAAGACCTGCAGAGGAAATCCCCCAATTTTTAAGGCTGGATGAAGAGAGGAAATGCAGTTAAGCAAGTCCCTGAGGCTTCTTCCTTGCTCTGTCTTTCTCAGACAAAATGAAATGTTTGTCTCCAAGGGAGGACTTCCATGCTCTGATTATGAAGGCAGAGATTCCTCCTGTGCTGGGAATTTCCACAGCCCCCTGTGGTTATCAGTGTGACAGTCTCTGGGTGCTGTGAACTCTGGTGTGGAATCTGGGGGAGAGGCACTCGAGGTCCCACGGGTCCTGGGGCACAGTCATGTTGGAATTGTTGAAAGGGCTGAGCCCTTTTCCTCCCTGACCCGCTCCCTCAGTGCTCGGGGTACAACAGCAGCAACTCTAAAGGCATTTACTGACGAGGGTCCAGAAGCGCTGCCGGGAGACGCCCAGAGCTGGGCACGAGTATCTGATTAGCGCCCCTTCTCTGCCTGGCCCAGCAGCCTCCTGGGGGCAGTGACCATGCCCCCTTTGCTCGCTGCCACGCTCAGGGCTTCATCTCACTACATTATCACAGTGATCCTTGAAGAACCTGAGACGCGGACAGTTTAACTACTTTGCTCAGGGTTACTAGGTGGTAAGAAATTGACCCAGGTTGTGTGATTCTAGAACTTTCATTCTAGAGCTTAAGCTCATAACCGTTAGGGCAGCCTAATTCATTTCTGAGGTGTCTGTGACCCTCCCTCAAAGCGTTAGCAACCCTGGTAGCCGTTTCTCTTTCTGGCCTTTGCTCCCGGCTCGTGGAGAGGCCGCCATGACAGGCGACGCTGCTTCCTCACACAGGTCCTGCCCAGGATTTAGCTCTGCTCGCAGCCCTGTTGCCTTTCATGATTCAAAGCTCAGATGTGCTCAGGCTGGGGCTGATAGGGTTTCTCCACCAGGCGAGACAAGGAAAACGCATTTCTGGCATGGTTTGAATTAAATGAGAATTTCCCGTTTTTCATAAACATTTACAGTAGTTGTGGATGCAGAGTTGAAAGGTTTAGGGTTTTGGTGTTTAATTAGAAACAAATGCCCTTTATGGTCCTGTTAGTGAGGGCGGCAGGTCTCAGATTATTAGGATTACTCCTATTATTTGTGCCTGCAATTTGGTTTCTTTTCCTCAGCGTCCGGTGCCAACTTCCCCAAGGTGGCTGGGTGTGGTGATGGGAAATGGGATCCGCAGGATCGCTGGTGAAGTTTCTGTCCGGGAGCCAGGGCTCTGGGCTGGCTTCGGGCCCCACCTTGCAGGCAGCCCAAGGCTCCCTTCCTTCCTTTCCGTGGGTGGGTGTGAGCTGCAGGCTGTGCGGGCAGAGTAGCTGCAGCCTCTCTCGAGACCTGGGTGGAGAGAGGTTTGCCAGCCTTGAGAACCCAGGAGCTCAGATGGGCAGGCCACGCCCCTGGGCTCAGCCCTAACTCTTGGTTTAAAACAAGGGCAGCCTGCAGCATGGGGCGCATCACAGAAACCTGTCCCCTTGGGAAGCAGCAGAGAAAAGTCACAACCATGCAATTTGCAAGTGGCTTTGTTCGTCACTGTCAAAGGAGATTCCAAGTCTGTCCCTCCAGGAGTGGGAAAAGAAAGCAGATCACAGCAGCCTGAGACCCTCCATACCCCAGGAGAGGGTGTGATCTATTTGGGGTCTCCTGTCACAGTCCCTAAGAGGCCAGCTACAGCCTGGCTATTATACCCTTTGGGCCCTCTCTGCACCTCTGTCTTGAAAGCCATAATAAAACGGCAGAAAATGCCTGAAAGTCCTTTCTCCTCGTTAAGGATACCATGAGCTTCCCGTAAAGCAGTGGCTTTGAATATTTGGGGACAGAGAGCCATCTAGGTTATTTCATAAGCAATTAAACAGGTCATAGAAATCTACAGCCAGAAGGGCCCTTAAAAGCGTGTCAGTCTATCAGTCCCATTTTACAGATGAAACAACTGAGGCCCAGGGAAGGGGAGGAGCTCGCCCACATAATCACAGATGAGCAGGTGGACAGCCAGCACAGTCTGGGTCTTCTGCATCCTGGAGCACTACATTCTATCTCAATATGCAAAGAATCATGCAAATTTTGTATTATTTCCTCTTAGATTTACTTAGACACTTTATAAAGGACATTCAGCCTTCCCTAGATAAGACCAGGCAAGATTACATTATTTCCCCCACGGAACAGTTATGCAAGCACTATTCCATAATTCATTATAGAAAATCTGAAAATTTTCGTAAAGTTGAAAGAAGAAACTAAAACTCACCCATATTCCTAACTCTTAAAGACAGTTCCATTACTAGTTAGTATGTCTTGGTCTCCTGTTCTCTTTTTGTTTGTTTGTTTTTTGTGAGGAAGATTGGCCTTGAGCCAACATCAGTTGCCAATCTTCCTCTTTTTGCTTGAGGAAGATTGTCGCTGAGCTAACATCTGTGCCAGTCTTCCTCTGTTTTATGTGGGATGCCACCACAGTGTGGCTTGATGAGTGCAGTGTATGTCTGCACCCAGGATCCAAACCAGCAAACCCTGAGCCCCCAAAGTGGAGCACGTGAACTCAACCACTACGCCACTGGGTCGGCCCCTCCTGCCCTCTTTTTTAACTTAGAAAATTAGCCTTTAGATGATGCTGAGGTTTGGCTGTGAGGTTGGAGTCTCAGCACTGTCATCTCTAGCTGTGACCTGGGCCGCTTCCTTAGCCCAGCAAAGCCGCCATGTCCTCAGGGGCTCTTGTGAGGATTAAATAAAATTACTAATGTAGGGCGTTCAGCACAGTGCTCAGTGCATTTTAATAACTCCCTGTTGTTATCATCATAAGAAAAATAGAAAAATCTGGAAGCCCCACAATCATAACAACACAAAATTATTAAGTTACAGAAGCCAAACAAAATGACGCTAAAGTAGAAGAATGATTACAAATTCTTCAGCCACTTAAGAAAAGAACTCATTCAGTGGGTCAGTTTTTAACCCTAGTTCCTAAATCCATTTGGACAATTAAAAAACTAACTTTTTGTAAGGATGTGATTATTAGAGAACATCAGATGAGCCCCGCATCTCCCTCCTAGAGGAGAACTCCATCCAGGTGTTTTTCACACCAACAGAAATGGTATGAATGTTGATGTGGAATTAGGGGACGTAGATGCCAATAGGGCATTTTCAGGGTCCCTTTCTTTTCTTTCTCTTTTTTTTTTTCAAATTCACAGAGTAGGGTTAGTTACACCAGGCAATTTTAACAGAACAAAGTCATATAATGAACTTTTTCACATAAAGTGCATTTTTTTCCATGATTCACTCACTGTACCTTATTTACGAAGCTTGTAAATATGATAGATTAAATGGGTCCCTTTCTCTAGTGTGCAAAAGTCCAGACCTCTCAAAGGCAGAGAGGGAGAAAGAGGGGGAGGAGAAGGAAGGAGAAAGCAATAAACGGATGGCGAGCAGGCGGGTGCAACATGACAATGAAAACAATGTCTGGCTGTGGAAAAAAGGAGAGTGGTTTTCCGGAGTAGAAGGTGCAAGCCTTGCTACCTGCCCTCACCCCAGCCCTGGTCAAGGGGCGCAGCCTTGCCAGAGCATGCAGGAAACTTCTCACTAAGACAGTAGACACTGTCCCACAGATCAGACCTCCCCTTCCAGGCTGTGGAGATTGCGTTCTGAGCACCAGGAAGCCCCCTCTCTGCCTTTTGAGAGGCCAGGCTTCTCTGAGTTGGGGACGGGAGCCACACTTGGAGCTGCAGGGGACTGTGGGCATGCATTGTAGGTGAGTAAGCTTGTTGGGGTATAAAGATATAGGGCCAGGGGCGTGTTTCAAAGCACTTCACCACCAGAAAAAGGAAAGAAAAAGAAAAGGAAAAAAGGAAGACTGGCTGAAGCAAAGGTCCAAATTCTTGGTAATTGTTGAATCTGAGTGATGGGTGTACGGAGGTTGTGATGCTTAAATTTTACACATCAGCTTGGCTGGGCCACAGTGCCGAGGTATTTTCAAACAGTATTCTGGATGTTTCTGTGAAGGTGTTTTTTGGGTGAGATTAACATTTAAATCGGTGGACTTTGAGTAAAGCAGATTACCCTCCACAATGTGGGTGGGCCTCATCCAATCAGTTGAAGTCCTTAATAGAACAAAGACTGACCTCCACTGAGCAAGAAGGAATTCTGCCAGCAGACGGCCTTTGGATTCCAGCTGCAGCTCTCCTCTGAGTCTCCAGCCTGCCGGCCTTGCCAATCAGATTTTAAACCTGCCAAGCCTCCACAATTGTGTGAGCCAGTTCCTTAAAATAAATCTCTCTTTCTCTCTCTCTCTCTATATATATATTTATATACACACGTGCACACACACACACATGTCCTGTTGGTTCTGTGTCTCTGGAGAACCTTGACTAACACAGAGGTTCACTATATTATTTTCTTAAGTAGTATGTGTTTAAAAATTTGGAAATCAGGAAGATCTGTGGCTGACTCTCACCTCCATCTCTTACTATCTGTGTGACCTTGGGCAAGTCACTGACCTTCTCGGACTCTGTCTCCCTACCTACAACAAGGAGTAGCTCACAGTATCTACTTCATAGAGTTTGGAGAGAATTACATGAGACAGCGGATGTGATCTGAGTCACAGACTTATTTATGCACTGATTCAACAGATATCTCCTGGACCCCATCCCTGGTGTTGGAGTTATGATGTCAAATACAAAGAGATGAGACCGCTGCCCTTGAGTGGCTTAGACTGCAGTGAAGCAGATGGAACTAAGTGAGACCATCACGCTCCTGAACTTATCATCACGAGCTGGGATAAGGGCTTTGAAGTAGAGGACCATGATTCTGTGAGATACCACGCAGAAGAGCGTGACCAAGAACGGGGGCTTGAAGGGGGAGGCCTGGAGACAGTGATGCTTGAGCTGAGGGGGAGCAGGTGGTACAAAGGTCCTGAAGAGAGAGCAAAGGAGGCAAGTATTACTGCAAGGAGGCCTGGGGGAGAGGGAGGGAGCATGAGGCCAGGGAAGATGGCAGAGGCGAGGTGCAAGGGGACCAGGCTGGGCCAGGCAGGAAGAGTATGTGAAGAGTATGGTCCAGACCCTAAGGGGCAATAAGAAGCCATGGAAGGGTTTTCTATTAACATAGTGTGTGTTTGGGCGGGGGATGTTTGAAAGAAAGACTGTGTGTCAATCTAATTTGCCCTTGGGAAAGATGACCCTGGACTTTAAGGGTTAGTGGGTTGGGGAACTGCAGAGGGAACACGGGTGGGTGGCTGTCGCAGTTCTCCAGGCAAGAGTGATAGTGTCTAGAAGCAGCTGCTGCTTTCACCATTGTTACTACTGCCACCAAAAGTAATATTTACCAAGATGCTTCAGCTGCCTGAATGCTTGCTGAGGGCAGGGCCTATGCATTAAGCCCCCATTTAGAAAGGTATGTCTTTTGCAAGCAGCTGGCCACTCAGAAAGGACTGCCAGCCGGCCACAGTCTAGGCCTTGGAGTTTCCATCTTGTGCTACTTCCTTTCTCTGGACCTTGGCCCAGTCATTCTTGTCTCTGAGCCTCAGTTTCCCCATCCGGAATATAATAATACCTGATCTAACAGCCTTGCAGGGCAGCTGTGAGTTTAGTGATATCAGAGCTCGTGAATGTGGAACAACTTTGAAAAGTTACAAAAGCACTGGAAAAAAAAAAAAAAAAGGTGAGGCGGTGTTTGCTCCGCATCTGGTTTCCATATTGTCTCAGGCATTTTGCTTTGCGAGAGCAGCCTCGGAGACGACTGCTTAGTTCCAGGTTTAGGCCTCAGGGTCCCCAGGGGTGAGGAGAATTTTTAGAGAATGAGAATAACCAGAGCATGGCACTCTCCCCTTCCTCAAGTCCTCTTGCAAAAGGGACCTCATCTGATCCTCACGCCACGGTGCTGGAAGGCTGGGACAGCTCCCACATTCCCGTGTCATAGACGAAGAGCTCTGACACTGGAGGAGCTGGGCGCTCTGAGTAAGTGGTGAATCCAGGACTCCAGCTCCTGTCTTGTGCAGACAGATTCAGTTCTCTGTTTCACACACACTCTGCTTTC
Organism: Equus quagga; assembly: GCF_021613505.1. Lineage (NCBI taxonomy): Eukaryota > Metazoa > Chordata > Mammalia > Perissodactyla > Equidae > Equus > Equus quagga. The sequence continues at coordinate 131,454,261 of NC_060267.1, forward strand.
TGTAATAAATAAGTATGGATCACAGAGTTTTAAGCCTGGGGTTACTTTAGAGATCAACAAATGGATTTTTTTCTTTTTATCTGCACACACAGTGTCTTAAACATCTGATTGTGTTGCCAAGATTTAAGAATTTGGTGGTTCACATAAACATCTAGGATTTTAGTTTCTCTTTGGAAATGGACAATCTGGCCACTGAGGATCTGCATGTCTGACAAACGGCATGGGCTGGAACAGAGAGGTGGTGCCCCTTTAGTTGGTGCGGGAGCTCTCCCAGTTTGTCACCGTCCCTTCCACTCCCATAATGAGACTATTGCCCTCCTGGTGCCCAAGTAAACACTGTACATCTGTGACCCCTAATCTAAACCAACCTCTTTGTTTAGAAATAGGAAAACTGAGTTCCAGAGAGGCCGAGTGACCTATCAAAGGACACACAGCTTTGGGATGCTAGGATTGGAACAGGGAGAGAACTTGGCTGCCTTCACTCCCAGCTCAGCTGCACGTCACCTCCTTGCTGACCCACGGCTGTCAGGTCCACGAGAAAGGCTCCCACGTGGCCATTTCCTTTCTGCTCTCGTTTTTCCTGCTCAGAAGAGAAAGGCTCATGTGAGAGGAACTGTGGCGGATAGAGTGACTGGCAAATTAGGAATTAAGTGTGTGGACACATTTAGAGGAGAAAAGTCCATATCACTTTTGCTAACAACCCAAATCAATCAACTACTTAACCCTTTGTCGCCTGCAACAATTGACAAAACAATCAATTGGTAGAGTAGTTCCGAAAAGATTTCTTAGCACAAAGGTAATCTGAAAGGAGAAAAATATCTGTTTCTCTAGGAGAGCATTGCGATACTATGTAAGCTCTCTCTTTCCCAGGCAGGGTTTGGGGAGGACCAGGTCTCACCCATGGGTGTTTGCATCAGCTGGTGACCCCCGCGGGCCTGGGCCACAGGGTGTTCAAGCACAAGCATGCAAAATTCTTGTTGTGTATTCAGAGGAGGCCTCCTGCTGTCTGTGTAACTGGCCACCAGCTGCTTCCCTGGCCCTACTGCAGATCCGTCAGATCCTCTTAGGCTACACACGACCCTGGCCTAAGCCTGACAGCCTGAAGGAGGTCTGCTGGCCCTGTCTCATGGAATCTCCCAGAGCAGAAAGCTCTGGATGGAGACCAGGAGGACTGGCTTCTCTTCCCAGTTCTGCTCCAAATACCCCAGCTCTGCCGTGTGACCTTAGGTCTTCCACTCCTCTGGACTGCAAGGGTTTGTTGAGGGGCTCATAGAATACCTCCTTCCACAGCAAAAATTCTTTGGTTCGACAATTCCTTGAGAGGGGACGAAGGAGCCAAGCTCCATGCCCTGTGTCTGCAGCGTTCAGGATCCCGGGCCTCCTCGTCTCTTAGTCCCTTGTAGAGGCTGCACGGGCTTGTTTTTCTCCTCCGGTCTCCAGCTTCCTGGGGACTGAGCGAAGCTCTCCTGCGGCTGAGGGTTTTGTGTGCTGCCCCACGGAGGGAGCGTTCATCTTCATCATTTCCAAAGAGGAGCTGCCGGAGCAACAATGAGACATTTTATGAGAAAGAAGACCTTAAACTGGTTTTCATTAAACGTGGCTTGATGGAGGCGAACCGGAAACATCCATTGGAGCAATGGCAGCCTTTCAAAGCCCCCCTGCAGGAACGATAAGCTATAAAAACAAATGGCCCAGCAACAGAACAAAAAACAAGGCTCCAGGAACATTTGCTGGGCTGCAAACACGGCCCGCTGGGCCCTACTCCGCCTCTCAGAGGCTGAACCATCGGGACCTGGCTGATTCAGAGGATAAAATGAGCCAGGGGTGCTTCCCCACCCCCAGGAGATTCAGGGGTGAGGGAACTGGACAGAAGCAGGGCTGGGGTGAGTGGGGAGAGGGTCCTGGGTGACAGCGGAACGACCGTGATAGTAGGCAAGCATTCATTCGTGCCAGGCACCATGACAGCCCGTGACGTGCGCCCCGGCTGGCAGTCTCGCCGCCCCCCCCGTAGAGGTGCACTGTTATCATCCCCATTTTGCAGCAGAGGGAACAGAGGCTCAGAGATGTTGAGAAGTGTCCCAGGTCCCTGAGTGGGAGAAACAGAGCTCCAGTTCTCATTCCTGAGAGAGTGCCCCAAACCACCTGCAGCTCCACCTCCTATGAGCAAGGATTATAGACTTCAACTGACTTTCAGACCTCAGGAGAGGGAGCACCTTGGAAATCATTGAGCCCAAACTCCTCATTTTCTATCTAAGTTGGCAGTGCCCAAGTTGGGGGCGAAGAGGAGACTTCTCTCAGGGGTCAGAGACATGGGCACGCACCCATCTTCCTCCCTCCCTCACCTCTTACTGATTGTTTGCACTTAGAGGGTTCCCCACCCTCACTGAGCCTCAGTTTCCTCATCTGTGAAAGGAGAAGAGCCACAGCGCCTGGTTTTGATGATTGTCATAGAGATGGTTAAGTAAGATTCATTCAGCAATGTTTATTGAACAGCTGCTTTGTGTCAGGCATTGTGTTTGGCCCTAGAGATACAGCAGTGAAGAAAACGGACTAAAATCCCTGCCCTTGTGGGGCCTAGATTCCAGTGGAGGAGACGAGACAGACAGTGACTGTGGTAAATAAGGAAATGGTGCCATGTGTCGGAAGCTGGTATAAGTGCCTTGGAGAAAAATGCAGTCCAGAAGAAGGGGAGGGTATGGGGACGAGGAACAGGGTTAATGGAGTGATCAAGGACGGTGTTGTTGGAATGTGATTTAGAGCAAAGACTTTACGAAGGTGTGGGATGAGTGCTCCTGGCAGAGAGCACAGGGAGGGCCAAGGCCCTAAGGTGGGAGCAGGCCTGGTCTAGGAAGGAACAGCCGTGAGGCCAGGGTATCTGCAATGGAGATGATTGTGAAGTGCCTTGCACAGCACCTGGCTCCTGGGTAACTGCTGCTTTCATTATTCTCATTTTTATTGTATTGATTAACAATGAAGCCAGGTGTCTGGACCCCCCACACCCATCTGAAGCTTTTCTTAGCCTACCCCTTACCTACATAGGTGGCGATGCTCCCTGGCTCCAGGCCACTTGGTCCTCACTTCCTGTTCTACCTTCCTTCTGTCTATTCACTTCCAAAATAATTGCTCAGGGCCTCTGTGTGTGCTGTGAGCCAGTGAATGCTCAGAGATGCTAAGGAAGGCACTGAAAACGGGGTGAGGGGACTAAGGGCCCTGTGAGTGGGGTTCTCTAACTCCCCTGCCCTTTGGATTCCTCCAGGAACATCAGGGGCTCCCAGCTGTCCAGCCACACTCTGAACCATACCCCAGAACACTGGGCTATGTTTCTTACAACCCTGGCAGGAAGACCCAGCCAGGGGGCTATTCCTCGGCACAGCAGGTATGAGCACAGCTTGCCATCTGCTCTTGGCTTCTTCCTTTGACTCCTTCCCCTCCATCCCATTCTTTGTGCTGGTTTTGCTCCATGTGACCCATACAGAAACTCTTTCCTGGAGGGCAGAGATTTTCTGATACTGAGTGCTCCTTGGGGAAGGAAGTTGCCAATGGGAGCAGATTGTCCTCAGCAGTTGCAAGAGGATGAACTGTTCCTCAGATGGTCAGACTTGACACACTGTGTGACCCACCCACCTGACCCCATGCACAGCAGCCCCAAGTCTTCTGCAGCTCTGCAGATATTCAGCAGGACGTGAGTGTTCACTGCACATTCTTGGGGCTCCCTGCTTCTCACCACTCCATCCTTCTAGTCACTCCCCAGCAGAGTCACATAATCGGATCTGCCTCTTAGAAGGAGTCCTGTGGTTGCCATTTGGAGTTTGGAGTGTGGATGGGGGGGTGCCAAGACTGGAGGCAGGGAGCCCTGTTAGGAAACCATGTGGGAGTCTAGGAGAGAGATGGGCAGCTGTGGCAGTGAGGACGGGAAATAGGCATCTTTTCCCAGAGACAGTCTGAAGATAAAGGCAGCAGGACTTGGTGACTAATTAGATGGGAGAGCAGTCCTTTGGAGAAAGCGCTCATATCCCCATAAAAATCATAACCAACAAAACAAATGAAGGTGTAGCACAACAGATGAGAAAAGCAGGAGTTATTCTGTGCCATGTGACAGTCATACAACAATGACAACTGCAAAAGTGTATGTCTTTAGTAAAGACTGAGATGGATGTCAAATCTCACGTCTGGCACTAATCACAAGACCTTGGGCAAAATAGTTAAACTTTCTGAGACATCTTTCTTCGTCTGTTTGATGGAGATAATAATGAGTCCTATTTCACAGGGTTGTTTGAGGATCCAATGAGGTGACAGCCATAGCCCAGTGTCTGGTACACTGTGATGATTTATATATTGTTGTGTTGAATGATGGCAATTGTCGTGTTGTCTCCCTCCTCCCCGGCCCTCAGCCCTGGTAAGGGTCTCAGAAGTGGTTCCCTGACTTTAAACTGAAATCTTTAATGAATCCAAAAAGTATCAAGCAAAGAGCCAGCATTTGGCAAACATTTTGGAATTCGGGTTTATCCTAAATGACTCCGATAAGTGAGAGGAAAACAAATAACCCCTTAGGAGGCAATAGAAGGATGCCCCTCAATCCCTCATCCATTGATACGGGAGAGGGGGAGGGGAGGGACATTATCGATGGGGAAGGATGGGCCTCTTCACAGTCAAAAGCAAAGGGTGCAGTGGTAGAATTGGGGGAGGGGAGGGGAACAAATGGCACATCCGTCACTGATAAAAGGCTGTTGTTGAGGCCCAATAAACCCAGTATTGGCCATATGTGTTTGTGGGAAGGTCGCCTTTTTTCCATCTGCTGGGCACTCGCCCAACCCGAGCGGGAGGCCCTTGGAGCTCAAGAGGGAGTCTAGCTCTACTCGGGAGGCTGAAACATGGAGCTTGGAGGACTGAGTTACGTGCTTGAAAGCGGGAAGAGGGAGAGTCCCAGACAGATCTGGTGGTATGTCAGGGCCCACATCACCTTCTAAAGAAACCTCCCTCTGTCCATAGTTCCTGCCCCCTAGGAAGCCAGGTGTAGACCCCACTGCCCAGCCCTGCCTCAGCCATCACTTACTGGATGAGGGTTGGGCACCTGAACCAATGGGAGCCAGCCTCATTGCCTGGATGGTGACCTGTGAACCGGCCTTCAAGGAACCAATGAACTAGGCCAGTGAGGTTCTTGTTCTGAGGAATCCAAATCGAGGAGGAGGATTGTTGATTAGCTGCGAGAGGTAAGGCTGCAAGGCTGGCAAGGCAAGAGAGACCAAGGGCAGCAATGAGGTGCAAGCTGAAGTTGGGTGGATGCAGAAAGTGTGAGGGACCAGAGGAAGAGGGTCAGCAGAGAATATCAAATGGCACACAGAGACAACACAAGCAGGCGAGGGGATTTCATGCTCTCCCAGATCCTGACACTTTTCAGAGCCTCCGGACCAGCAGAATCCTTCCCCAAATTCGCATTTTCTTGATTTCGCTTAAGTGCATCCTTGATTCTTACAACAAAAGTTGACGGCATGCTACATCATATACATGCCCCACTTCTGTGGTCTTCTCAAGGGAAGGGAATCTGGAGGGAGGCCAGCCTCCAACCCGCCCGAGGCAGCGCAGCCTTGTTTATAACCGCGCTGGAGCTGAGCTGGGGGAGCGCAGCGGTGACCTGGCCACTCACTCATCTTTATGAGAACATCCCCCACGCGGGAGCCTTCCCTTTTCATCAGGATGTTTTTCTTGATGTCCAGCCGAAACATTCCCATTTTTTATTTCTTCCTATTAGTCTAAGCTCTGGCCTTCGATATTACTGGCTGATATAAACCCTGTCTCCCTGAAGCTCTCCCTCTGAGTTCAGATATTTGACTGCTTACGCGTGGACGGCCCTTTGCCGCTGCTCAAACAACTCCTCAACAGCGCCTGTTGTTTTTTCAGCCTTGCTCCTCCATTCCTCCCAGAAATGAGGTCTGATGGAGTTCAGGGACAGATGGAAGGACAGATTAAATGCAGTGGGTGCAGGAAGTCAGGGAGGCGGGCCAGGAGAAGGGATCCTCTTGGGCTTGCAGAGGAATACTGGGCAGATAGAAGCTCTGAGCAGATATGGGACCTAGGAGACGCCCCAGCACCAAAGCCCTAGAGAGATCTTTACAGAGGGTTCCCTCCCCAGCGGGCAGAAGCTGAGAGTGACTGTATATGATTGTGTAGGAAGACCAGACGCCTTTCTGGATGAAAGTACTATGCACCAAGGAGATAAGCATGGGCCACAGTGGAATGCATTAGAAAACCTGGAGAAGTCTTTGAACATTCCTTTTGGTGTCAGACAAGAGATATCCGGTCTAGTGTTAGGCAAGCTGTGGGTCACCTTGAAGTAGACAAAAATTTGGAAGAAAAAGGTGACCCAGAGCTGCTGTCAATGAGAAGGGACAAAAGGGGGATAAGGGGGAAACTCAAGGCTCTTCATTTTTCCATGAAAGGAGATCTGTGCCATCTTTTTTTCTGTTCTTGGCTATTTCACTGCTAGAATAAGTCCCTGGAGAATCAAGTTTGGTGGCATGTGTTGTGGAGTCACTGAGTGCTGCTTTTCAAGGCATGAGAGAAGAATGAGAGTAGGAGAGAGAGAGGGAGAGATGAATTTGGGGTCTCATAGTATCCTATAGTTCAGACTCAGAAAATACATGATACAGATGCCACTACTCTCTTCTCCCATGGCTGGTATCGCCGATACCCCCCAGCTCCCTTTTCACTGAGCCACAGTGAATACAGCTCTCCAGGCAGCCATTAGTACTCTAATGAGACGTATTTGCCATCTTGGGCAATGTTATCTTTTTTGAAGAAGAAGAAGAAGATTAGCCCTGAGCTAACATTCATGCCCATCTTCCTCTATTTTATATGTGGGACACCTGCCACAGCATGGCTTGATAAGTAGTGCATAGGTCCGCACCTGGGATCCAAACCTGCGAACCCTGGGCTGCTGGAGGGGAATGTGTGAACCTAACTGCTATGCCATTGGGCCAGCCCCGGCAGTATTCTCTTTTTGATACAATCTCCCATGGTCTTAGAATTTGAGGGTTAAAGTGGCAAAGGGAATGGTGACCACTGCCATAGCTGCACTGAAAACAACCCGAGTTGACATCTTCAGCAGAATATAGGGGAAGAAACTAGCTTTGCAGACTTGGATTCAAATCCTGGCTTCATCATATATAAGTCCTGTGATCTTAGATAAATTCTTAGGTTTTCTGAGTCTCAATTCCCCCAACAATAAAATGAGTTTTAAAATATTGACTATGCAGGAGGCCGGCCCCGTAGCTGAGTGGTTAAGTTTGCACACTCCACTTCAGCGGCCCAGGGTTTTGCTGGTTCGGATCCTGGGCACAGACCCAGCACTGCTCATCAAGCCCTGCTGAGGCAGCGTCCCACATAGCAGAACTAGAAGGACCCACAACTAGAATATACAGCTATGTCCTGGGGGGCTTTGGCGAGAAGAAGGAAAAAAATATATCGACTATGCGGGATTGCTATGAGGATTAAAGGTGGTACATGTCATTGCTTTTCACAGTGCCTAGAAAATAGTAGGTGCTCAGCCAGAGGTAGCTTGGTATGAAAATTGAGGAAACCCTTAATAAACTCTTACAAGTCTATCCATTTGACTTAGTATGTTTTGGGCTGAATTGATTCAAACAACCCTGACTTAATACTTTAGCACGTTGACTTGTCTATTTTCAATGTCTCTGAAACTGACCAGGGCAAAAACATTCCTGCCTGGATTATTGTCTGAAATCTAATGACAGTCCTTGTCTGGCTTTTCTAGACACCCCATTCTGTGTAGACACTTATCTGTACAATTTTTGGATTCTGTGGATGGTATGTGCTGAGAAATGGCCAATTTTTATGTGGGAGAAGGCAACCTAAAGCTTGTGAAAGCTGCTCTTGATGAATCATTAAACTGTCCCGTGAGCTATCCTTCCCAGAGATAATCAGATGCACAAGCCAGATAAGAGCCAAGAATGGGGATGACCATCGCTAGCTTTTATTTACAATGGAAAGTCAAAGCCTTTTCTTCTAGGATCCTCACCACCAGGGCTCTTGTCAGCTAGGATGCAGGGTCCAAACCCCAGCAAGCACCCATGGCGTGACTTGACAATCTGAGACTTCTCATCAAAGCTGTGGTTTTGCTGGGACCTAAGGGGAGCCAGACTGTTTTTGGCTGACTCGAGGTCTTTGTAAAAGTAAGTTGTTTGTCATCTTAATTTTTTAAAGCATGGAATTTGAATTTCTGGCCAAAAAAATTAGCAACCTTGTACATTGCATGTAGCTTGCATAACAGATGGTGGTCTGGGAGGTTGATATTTTTCAAAACTTGATGATTTCACGGCTTGATGTCCTGAATGAGGTTGTTTTCTCTCAGTTAGCATTTCAGGAATGGAGACTTTTGATCAGGAGGAAGTCCTGAGCTGAACCCAAACTTGGGACCTAACTTTTCTGTTTCTGAAATTCCCTTCCAAAGAAAACTTTATATATTTATCATCACATATATATATATATATCTGTTGGCTTCTGCATATCTGCACTTCTCACTTTCTTCATAGGGAGTGGGAGCCAGACTATAACAAGAGAAGCTGTTATCTGAAGGTCTCACAGTCCCTTGGGAGTAAGGAACAGCCAACCCTTCCAGGACCGCCGCCTAGGTGCCTCCCAGAAAAGGCATAAGCTTTGCATAAGCATTTGGTCTGTGGGGTGCTAGTCTGAACTGACCTTGCTCTTTAAAGAAACAAAGACGATTCTTTCCCAGAGAAGAGGATTTTGACTTTAAAAGCAGCTATTCATGGTACGGTCATTGTGTGAATGTGGCTTTGAGTGTCACTCCCTGGAGAGTAGGATAAAGAATGTTACAGCTGGGAGGGACCTGCAAGATACTGGGGTTCACGTCCCTCATTTTACAGACAGGGAATCTAAGACCTCAGATGAGAGGGTATGCTCTAAGCTCAAACAGCAAGTCAGTGGCCAAGCTTTCATTAAATCTTTTATGTTCTTCTCCCAACTGAGGATAGTTTACCCCTTGCCCCTTCCCCCCAGCCACCTCACTGTCCATATTTTGTAGCAAGGATCAGCCTGAAATAGCACCAGCCTAGTCCCCTAGCTCTCAGTCTGGAACAGTCCTACCACGCCAAGATTCATCAGCCAGAGTAGAAGAGCAAAGTATGAAACGATTTGCGTGAATGTGAGGAGGGGGGGCTCCTGCTACGGTGAAGTGGCACGCCAGTCTCCCAAGCGCACGTCATCCCAATCCCCCAAGTGCATTCTGTCTTCTCACTTAAAAAGCACAATCTTTTGAGGATGTCACAGAAAGGCACATGACTTATCCCAATCATGGACTTGAAGACCATCCAATCTGTCTCAATGCTGTATTTTCCCCTCTCAGGTGGGGCAGCAGTAAGATCTAATCCACAGGGCATTGGCCTGGGAACACAGTGACCCACCCATCTCTTCCTCCAAGAACCCCCCCCAAGATGCCCTTGGGACCTGGAACAAATCCTTTCCTCTTTCTGGGACTCAGTATCTTTGTTTGTAAGCTATGGGATTCGATCAGCATTTCCTGAAACGTATTCTGTGAAAGACAGGTTCCACAGGAGCATAAAAAGGTTACTTTAAAAAAAAAAACAGATTCCCTGCAGGATGCATTAAATCAGTGTTATTTATTTGAAATACGTATTTTTAAATCTCTTTATTTCAATAAACACTACTTAAGTATTCTTTTCAGAAAATCACATAAATGTGGCCAATTCTGAACTAAACAAAGTTAAGGATGTTCCATTGCAGGGCATAGCAGAGGCTCCAATATGAAAATGTGCCTTAACAACCTCCAAGGACTGACAAAATATACACTCTTTCTCAAATGTACGGCCTTGTTTCATCACATGCCCTGCCTCAACTTGACAAAGGCGGACGGATGATGTCTGAAATCATGTCGAGTTCTAGGCTGTGCTGCCTTTATGCATTCTTCCTGGATGTGACTAGTAGCTCTATTTTCTAAAATAATAGATGGACCCACTTCCAGGTTTTTCTGTTTCATTATCAGTGTGATTCTGTTTGCATTTTCTCAGCTTATGTTTTTTCAGATGCAGAAAATTATGTAATTAGCTGTGAGGTCTCAGGCCATAGTTTGGGAATCATTTCCCACTTAAATTAAAGGCTGTGCCCGCCCACCCAATCCGTAATTGTGTGGATCTTTCAAAACTCTCTGTTGGCTTCATTTAATTGTTAAACATTAATTTAGTGGGGGGAAATCTTCAAAGAAGGGGTAGAGGGATAGAGGAAGCATGGCTGGTAGGACAAAATATTAATAGGTGGTTAAAGGCAAAACAATAATTCTTCCCGTCTAAGCTTGCAGCCTTTGGTCGGGTGGAAAAGAAACAATTGGTTATTCCGGGATTATACAGGTTTCATTGACTCAAAATGACCTAAAAGCAGCCAGAAGAGGATTTACTTTGTCTTTATTTTTTTGCCTGAGGAGACAAAGAAAAACAGGGTTTTGTTTTTTAAATCTGAAAATGCCCTTTTCCAGGAGGGATTCCAAAAGTGTTGGTTAAAGAACGCGATGCCGTCCAACAAAGACCAAAAATTAAAACGGAAAAATCCCATTTTGCCAGTGGTGTTGCTCGTATAGCCATTTAGCTCAGCAAACTGCAGCCCAGTCCCCAGTGCTGGGCAGGACTCAGCACCTTCCTGGGCATCCGACTTGAGGCTGGAGATGTGTGGAGTTGCCATGGTGATCGCTGTCAACAAAGGTTACCCCTGGTGGAACCTCTTTGGCCCTGTGACCCACACACAGAGTTGGAATAATAGACTCTGTAAGTGGCTTCTGCTCTGCAAATAGAGACAGGGCTGGAAATCAATTATTAATGAGCTGGGTGACATTGACATTCATCCACATTTAATAAGCACAGCCCAGCAACCGGAGGAGAGCTGGGTTGTACCCAGCAAAGTCCCACGGGTTGGTGGCGAATTCAGAGAAAAAGAAAAAGCTAGGCACAGAAACCCAAAGAGAAAGAGATAACGGTCTGTCTATAGCCGCTAAACAGATTTTAATTACTTCGATTTGTCTGCTTGACATTCCTTTTGATACCAGTTTTCATCCTAAATGAACTCAAAGGATTTGACAGGCTGATCCTACAGAGCATCTCCTCCCTTCTGCCTCCCACATGCCTACCGGAGAGACAAGTCGAAGGTGATGGGGCTCGTCCACAATTGGGGGGTGGGGGTGCATGTTCTGATAGACTAAGAGGCGCAGCTTTGGTTCGTGGCTCAAAAGCCCTTTGCTTCATTTTTGGACTTCTTTGCAGAAAAGTAAAATGCTAATGAAACAACAATAAAAAGATGTTGAAATGCATGCCCCCGTTGCCAGTATTCTCCATGCAGACTAAGGAGGATTTCAGTTCTTCAGGTTTTCTGCGGGAATTACTCTGGTTTGTCTTCCTAATTTCCTTCCAGGGCAGCTTGTGATTTCTTTGTCTGAAACAGTGCAAAGCTGCAGTCATCCTGAACTCCAGGCTGACCCAATCTACATGTGCAGGCTTTGTGAGAAGAGGGGCAACTTGTTTTGTTTACAAATATGCCTCTGCTCTGTAGGCGCACTCTAGTTTTCTAGGACCACTTCACAGATTGGTAAGCTAGGACCTGAAGGAATGAGCTAACTGTGAAATTTGCTCAACTGACCTTTGGATGAAAAGCGCCAGCCAGCCAACCTCCCTTTGGCCCAGACTTTGTCAAGTCTCAGGCCTGGCATCTCACCCTTTGATATTCTAGAGGCTTTTCTGGAGTCTGTCACTTCAGGGGGCAGTGGGGGATGGGGGGCTGTCTCCCCCTCTATGCTCCAAACCGGTCCCAGTTCCTAAGACTGTGCTTTCAGCAGATGTGTCATTTCTAGACGTTGATTGCCTGTGGCACCCAGCCTGGCAGCTAAGGGAGATTTCTTGGGGACATGTGGCTGCTGGCCGCACTGGCCTGCAGTGAGTTACCGGTGTCAGTGGAGCCCGTCCCACCTCCCAGCGTGCTGACAAAGGAGGGGAAGGTGCCCGCTCGGCAGAGACTGGAGTCAATTAAAGGCTAGGACTTGAGGAAAGCCCTCCTTGCATCTCCCTTTTTAATCTGGACCCTTTACCTTTTGATATTCTAGACGCTTTTCTTTTTGCCCTCTGTCAGTACAGAATTTTTGAAGGTGACTGATGTCTCAGGTCAATAATTACATGTGGCAAAAGTTCTTAAGCTACAGGTTTAGATGCCTCTAATTTCAAGGCAAAAGCTTGAGGTTTCACAGTCCCTTCCTGTAGGGCAGGGTTGAGGCATTGGGCAGAGGGGGCTGGGAGGCCATCAGTCAGCATGCTCTGGAGAACAGCCTGGGGCCTGCCTCCACTTCTAGCAGGGTCTCTTGATACCCGAGTCGGATGGTAGGGGGCTTCCCTCCTTCAGCCACTTCCCTCACCTCTGTGGTTAGTGTGGCCCCTCGATGGGAGGCAGGAAGTTCAGATTTATTACTACCAAACTTTTTAAGTTTCAATTGTTATATTTCATAATATGTCAATGTATGACTTCAACTCCTTAGACATAGACTGATAAATTTGGATTCTGTAAGACCTTACTCCAGGTCCTACATCAAGCCAGCTCAGTGGATCAACAAATATTTATTGGGGGGCTGGCCCCTTGGCCGAGTGGTTAAGTTCATGCGCTCCACTTCAGAGGCCTAGGGTTTTGCTGGTTCGGATCCTGGGTGCAGACATGGCAGCGCTCGTCAGACCATGCTGAGGTGGCGTCGCATGTGCCACAACTAGAGGCACCCACAACTAGGTTATACAACTCCGTACTGGGGGGATTTGGGGAGAAAAAGCAGAAAAAAAAGGAAGATTGGCAACAGTTGTTAGCTCAGGTGCCAATCTTTAAAAAAAAGAGAAATATTTATTGGTCACATGCTGTGTGCTGGGCACAGTGCTAGGGCACAGTGGTGGACTGTGTAGACAGGGTCCCTGTCCCCATAGAGCTTGCAGTGTAGCTGGGAAGACCAAGCAGATACATGTGGGAAGTATACAGGATGGGGTGAGTGGGTATGGTGGGCCTTGGGAGCAAGGGTGAGGGTCAGCCCATGGGGCGCAGGGAAGGCTTCCTGGAGAAGGAGCTGCTGTGTAACCTGAGATCTGAAGGGTGAGGTTAGTTTGTCAGGTGAGGAGGAAAGGAGAGAGCTAGGTCAGAGTGGAGGCAGCAGAAACAATGAAAGAAGCTGTAAAAGATGAACTTGTGCCTTTCTCCCCAGAACAAAGAAGGGCCTTATACAGGGGAGGGGCTTAATCTCATTTATGTTTTAGTAAATTCACATTGGCTGTGCTGGAGACAATGGATTCGAATCTGGGACTTAAAACTATTGTTTTGTTTTAATAGCAAGGGATGGAGGAGGGTCTGTGTAGGATGAGGGAGCTGGTCCCACCCTTTTTCCCAGGTCACGGGGCAGGGAGAGGTTTTAGACATCCCCATTCGTGTGTGAGCCTTGCATCAATTTCAGTCCCACCTTTTCCACTGTTACCTGCTGCCTGTGGCCCATACCAGTCATCAGACCCTCAGTTTCCCCAAACGCTTTTGTCCTGGGTATAAATCTTTTACTCCAGCATCACCCCTTAATTGTGGCTTAGGTTAAACTTCCACTTTATCCTCTCCCTGCTCCCAGCCTTTCTTTCTAAAAATAATATTCCCAGGCCTGCACACGCTCACACACGCTCTTGGCTGTCGTTGAATTTGGAAGGCGGTCATGTTGTAGAATTCCGGTAGGTTGGCTTAAGGTACCCATTTATTTTTGTAAAGTAGTTTCCTGCTTTCCAATATTCCAGGGGATATTTCCCCTGTCATTTAGAAGAGGGGCCTGGTGAAATAACAAGTCAGGCAAGAGAGGGGGAATGCGTGTCAGCCCCACTCAGAAACCCAGTTAGGAAATGAAGCTCTGAGCCGTGAAATAACATGTTGAAGTCACACCCAATGAAATAAATACTACATTCTGGATGCACTGGGGTGAAATATGGCTGCGCATGCCCCCAGGCTGTTTCAGATGCTAGGCTGTAGTCACTGGGGTCTTTGGGCACACTGTAGCTCTCTACTCTTCTGTCCTCCACTGACCATGATGCTTAACTGTTTTCTCTCCAAAGCCAAGGGGACCACATCATTCTGTTTTGGTCCTGGTTCTGAAATGACTGGGGAACTTCATGTCATTGCTTGGTGCTCACTTCACATGGTAGCCTGACTCCAAGAATAAGAGTCAGAATTTGAATAAGACTAAAAGTAATACTTACCACTGTTTATTGAGCTATCACTTTGTGCCAGGCTCTGCGGTAGGTTCTTCAGTACATGTTCTCAGCAAATCCTTCCATCCATGCAGGGGGGAGTTCCTCTTATCTGCTTACAGCAGAAGACACTGGGCTTTGGGAAATGATGTAACTTGCCCAAGGAACCTGGCCAGTAAACGGCAAAGCTGGGCTTCAAACTCAACACCCTGATTGTAGAAGCCACGTTCCTAACCAGCTCATTGTGCCATCACTGACCCACTGGGTGACCTGCCCCTCTCTGGGCTTCACTTTCTATATATTATCAAAATGATATGGAACCTTTAATTCATAGGAAATCATATAAGGAACCTCAAAATATAGAAGAGAGAGAATGCAGAGCTGTCCTGGAGGAAGTGTGGGTATGTGAGAGTCAGGGGGTAAGCAGGGAGAGGTCCTGAGGCTGTCGGCGAGTCACCTCCCCCTAAGAGTGACACACACTGCCATTTTTTAGCTGTAATCCTGACCTCTGCACGCCAGCCCACATGGTAGAAACCGTCTCTGAGTCTCCTATCTGCTCCCCTCACTCCACCAACTTCTAGTCTTACCACCTCTTGTTTTCTCTTCCCCTCCTTGCAATCTTCTGCTCTTTTGTTCCGTCACCTCCTCTTGTCTGACATAACAGTCATACAGAGACTGAGATCAAGATTGGGGCGGGAGTATTATCATCCACCATACAGGGTGGTAGTGAGGATTAAATGCCAAAATACACGTCATATGCTCAGCCCGCCAGCTGGCACAGGGCACCCAACAAATGATGGTTCTAATGTAGTTAACATATTACCATTATTGTTTAGGACAAAGAGGGAAGATGGAGATGAGGGAACATTTGAAGTGTTGTGAGCCATGGTGAGAATCTCCTGTCCAGTGCTGCCACTGACCATGCTTCCTCTCACACCCCCGCCACCAGAATCACTGAACACCACGAACCCTCCTTGGACTCAGCCTCCATGCCTAGAGATCTCCGTCTCCGTGCCCACGGCTCTCTGATGCCCCTGCCAGACCTCACTGTGTCCCCTGATGGGTACATCTTTTGCTGACCAAGAAAATACCCCTGTTGGGCAAGGAATATACTTTGGGAAAACAAGAGCTTACCCTGAGCTCCTCCCGGCGTTGACTCCATCCTTGCAGTTTAGCCAGGTTTGTCAGCTGGGAAGACATTTTCTGACTCATGCCCCAGGGTTTTAGGGACAAAGGGTCCTCACCAGTGAAGAAGGGTTTTCAGCAGATGGAGGGGGCTCTCTCTTGCTCCACTGTGAATGCTGTGAGAGCAGGGGCTCTCTTTCTTGGCTGCTGCCGTAGTCCCAGCACCTAGCATTGGGTCAGGCTCCCACAAGGGTGAAAAAGTGAATTAACTGAAAGCACAGCACAAGTAAGGAAGGAGCCTACATCACCTTAATGTCCTGGGGAGGGGAATGAAGGTTGACAGGGCCCTGCGGTCAGGCTGGGTTTGATCCTGGCTCCATCACTTAATACCTGTGTGACCCTGAGCAATTATCTTGACCTGTGAGATTCTTGGTGTTCTCTTCTCTCAAACTAGGATGAAAAGATATGTACTTAAAAGGGACTTGGGGAGAGTCGATGAATTAATATATAGAAATGGCCTTAGAAAGTGCACTTGATACTTGGTTTGTGCTCAATGTCTCGTCATCATTATTCCACACTTAAGATAGTAGACAGAGAGGTTTGTTTGCTTGTCTGTTTGAGGGCAGGGATGAGTTTTACTGAATTTTGTGTCCCAATCCTAGCTCATGCCTAGCACATAATAAGAGCCCCTATTACTTGTGATGTTTGTAATGATAAAGGGAAAGTAATCATAGTGTATTGGTACTTAGGTCCGAGGGAGAGAGCTGTGCGGCTGGAGGGGCCCTGATCAAAGTATTGAGAAGTTGAGCAACTTACCCCAGGTCACCTATGTGTTAATGTTGAAGCTGTGACAAGGACATGGGTCCAGGCAGAACTAGAAGTTAGCCCTGTGGTCTTTCCATTCATTTGGGGGCTTCTCCAAGTCACACTTACTTTGAAATGGCCCTTACTATCTTTAAACCACACAAGAGACCTGGAACTCCTATGGAAGGGATGAGGTGGCTCAAGCAAAGATCTTGTATGGCCCTGGAGTCTTGATCTGAAGCAGCCTTGGATATGGAATATCAGCACAGAAAGGCTGAAGCCTGGAGGACAGTTCCTTGGGTTTTATTGGCCAGTCTTTTTACAACCCTGATTAGTGACTGTGAAATTTCCAAGCCTCTCATTCAAACAAGTGAGAGGAACCCCCCCCAGGTTTGCTTTGTGCCTTAAAACTCTTCAAATGTGTTGAAGGTAGAAAGAGAGAAGAGGAGGATTGTGTCATGTGGTTGCCAGTGGTAGCCCAGCTTTCTAAGAAAGGCAGCCAGTCAGGGGAAGTCATTTCTATCACTGAGCTGGAAGCCTGGGCCTGGCTGAGAATTCTCGTCAGCAGGTTGAAATCAGGGGGAGAGTTACCTCCTTTCTTGACTAGATCATGAGTATCGGTGATTTGTGCATATGGTTATACGCCAGGACACCCTTTATCATCTTTTTAAAGGGAACCGAGAATCTTTGGGGACCTCTCTGTGCTCTGACATTCTGCTAGCAGGAAGTCGAGAGTCATTACTATGAAAAATGGCAGCAAAGACGCAAATGCACATGAGGGGCAGACAGTGGGCTGAGCAAACACATTAATGTTCAGGGGGCAAGGGAGGGTGGCTTGTCATGTGGAGGGAGGCTTGTCATGTGGAGGAATCGGCTTCCTTTCTCTAGAAGCTACTCCCAATGAGCGCTTTACAAGATGGGAAACTTGTGCTTGCTTTGGCAGGGGTTCCTGCTTGTGACTCCAGGGTTGCATCAATTCATTCCAAATTGTGTTGGTAAGCAGGGAGTCTTGCCTTCTGGAGAATTACTGCTCCTTAAAGACATCCTCACCAGCAAGCCCAGCCCAAGGAGTAGCAGGCCAAAGCCCCCAGGGTGGATTATTCATTTAATAATCAGGTCTTTCCTCCTGGTTCCCTCCATGGCTCTGCTCCCCTCAGCCTGTGCCTCTCTATCGAGGCAAAAATCTAATCAAAGGAATGCAGGGACAAGGGACTTGGAAAAAATCAGAGAAAGGACCGACTCAGAAATGCAGCATAATGAGGTTCCCTGAGCAGACTTCAAAAGGTCAGTTGGGCTCTGGAGCCCCATGTGATGACCTCACGATCCAACTATTCCTTCGTAGTCCTGTTAGAATCCAAACTGCTCATGTGTGAGCCGGAAAGGTCTTCTGGTGGGAGCAAAGCCCACCCCACCTCCAACTGCTGCCTGCAATAATTGGGCATCGTAACTCTTTTAACACTTGGATTTGATTTTCCAGGGAAGACAAGCCAAGTTCCCGTGCATGGGTGCTCCATTTCGTCCATCCCCTCCATCCAGTTTCCCTGCTCCAGACCCTAACCTAATGCAGGGAGATAGCGTGGCTTTTGATGGCAATAATCTTAGAGATCGTTGCTCCTCAGCTGAAAACTAGGCTCTTGTAAGGAGATTTTTGTAGGTCCTGACTACAGGAAGATAAACCAAGGGAGAGATGAGGTGGTTGTTACTGCACACATTTTAGGAAGTGGCCATGCTGCTGTGTAGGCCCAGAGCACCAGGGGCTGATCAAGATGAAGAAGACACGTGTCAGATGCTTTGGCTACACCAGGGGCCAGCCAACTACACAGCCCATGGAAAAATCTAGCCGGCCACCTATTTTTGGTTTATTGGATCATGGCCACACCCATTGATTTACTTATTGTCTATGGCTGCCTTCATGCCACAATTGCAGAAGTGAGCGTTGTGACAGAGACCATAAGACCTGCAAAGCCTAAAGTCTTTACTCTCTGACCCTTTACCATCTTGCTAACCTCTGTTCCACTTCATGGTTTTCATAAACCTGTAAATCCCTTATGTCCCAGAGTATGTCATCCTTGGTTTGGGATCAAATAAGATGGCGGAGGCAGCTCAGAGCTTCAATTGCAGGATCACCACACCCATACTCATTCATCGAGTCATTCATTCAAAGAATGCTTGCTGTGAGATATTATCATAGTATCTTTATCTCCAATCCTCTGTTCCCCTGAGGAACTGCTAGGGTACAGGCCACGACTACTGTGGAGAAGAGGATGCTTCTGGAAAATCGTTGGCTGTCAAAGACAAATCTTTTGTTCTCTTCTAGTCCAGTGATCTAATTTTACAGATGAGGAAACCAAGGCTCAGAGAGGGGAAAGGTCTTGTTCCTTTGAGTTAATGAGTTAATGGCAAAGTTGGAACTAGAACTTAGGTCTCCCAAGCCAGGGAACTTAGATCGCAATAGATGGCTGTATTACTTCTGCCGTGTCCTCTGAATTTGGTCAATAGCAAATGGTGGCCTTGGCGCCATTTGGGGGAGCAATGGCTGACTGTGTGACTCAGCAATTTCTCCCTCTGAAGAGAACATCCCTGGTTCTTTCTTAAGTGTAGCTGATTGTGGTGATCATTCACATAAATTGCACCTGTCACTCCTCTGCAGGGGTAATGTGAGCCCCTTGTAAAAGGAACCCGTTTTTTTCAAGGTGATTATAAATTAGATATGAATGTGGGCTTAAGATCCTGGCAGACATTCTCCCAGGGAATTTTTTATCTTGCATATATTTGCAGAGTAACCTTTGCAAAGGTTAGGCTACTCTTGGAACTGAAATACGACTTTGAAGTTTAAAACTTCCAAGATATTTTGGAATATAATAATCCCAATTCTCTTTCCTCTAAGACTTTCTGCACACCCCTACTGAGTTACTGTTTAAGGAGTCGAAACATGAACTGTGCTCCAAAAGGCCATCCAGGGACTCATTGGAGAATTGGAGAATTGACTTTGTAGCAATACACAAGGATGTCTTGAGTTCAGAACGTGGATTACCTAGAGTTTCCTCAAATTTCAAGAAGTAAATGTTTGTGACTGATGTGACTTGGCAGATAGGGAGAGAAGAAGCCAAAGAATCCAAAGGTAGAACTGAAGGGCGGATAAGACAGCATCGCGATGGTTCTGGCCTGGGAACTCCCGCCTCTGGGATCTCAACATGCAGAAACAAAGTCGGGTCTACGTCAAAGATCAGCTCTGGCTTCTGCTTCATACAACTCCTTTGCCAGCTGTGCAACCTTGGACTTAGGCTCGCTGGTTCATTTTCCTAGTCTTTTTACTTAAGGCAGTAGTTCTCAACTGGGAGCAATCCCACTCCCCACCCCCCAGGGGACATTTGGCAAGGTTTGGAGACATTTTTGATTACTACTAGTATCTAAGTTGGTAGAGGCCAGGGATGTTGCTCAACACCCTACAATTCTCAGGAAAGCCTCCCCACAGCAAAGAATTATCAAACAAAGAAGTATCAGCCCAAAAAGTCAGAAGTGCTGACGTTGAGAAACCTTGACTTTACAAGAAGGGACTAGACCCTGTTCGTCATTGTACCCACACCAGATGGAACCATATCTGGCACATAATGGGAACTCAAGAAATATCTGTTGAGCAAATAAACATATGAAAATATTTTAATATAATATATGAATATATGAATGACTGAATATTATGCCTGCCTGGTAAGAATGCTAAATAATTCTTTACCAAATATAGTATCTATGCACAGTTCCTGGCACAGACCCAGCACATAGTAGGTAACTGTAAATGGTAGCTCCTGATCATGCTGATAACATTTACCTGAATTTGCTTCATGCTCATTTTAAATAAGAATTCACTTGTTTTCATCCTTTGCCAAGATAATAGGCAGTCTGTGCAGGCAGAAAGCCCAGTGGGGCTTTTACAAATATTGGTTTACAAAGAATCTTTTTCATCTTGTGT
Organism: Equus quagga; assembly: GCF_021613505.1. Classification (NCBI taxonomy): domain Eukaryota; kingdom Metazoa; phylum Chordata; class Mammalia; order Perissodactyla; family Equidae; genus Equus; species Equus quagga. The sequence goes on from NC_060267.1 coordinate 131,474,436, forward strand.
TTTCCAGATAGGTAAGCCAAGGGCCACTTGGTTGTGCCTTCATTTCCGCTCCCTCTGGCAGACTTTTCCTAGGCTGGGTTTTGTTTCTCTAAAATTATTGTTTCATCACTTTGTTATTCTGAAGAAACCTGTTGGTTAATATTAATGCATTTTTATCTTGGGCCATTTCCTTCCGGTTCTCTTTTCCAATCTGCCATGAGATTTTGCTTCATCCTTTTTAATATCAGTGCTGCTCACAGAGCCCTTTTATGAACATACCACCTCTGAGCTTCGGAACAAGACTGTGGGGGAGTTATCATCTCCATTGGACAGATGGGGAAACTGAGGCTCAGGAAATTAAATGACTGCTAGGCAGTAGCTTCTGGTTCCTTCTTATTACCCCTCCTAGGAGTTGAGAACTGCAAGAGGTTTAGGGACAGAGGTCAGAGAAGGGGAGTGGTGCCTGGGCGGGTCCTCTGATGCTAAGTCTTATCTTTTTCAGCCCTTATTTCCCCACCTATTCCTGTGGATCATTTTGCGATTGGATCTCTCATTCATTCATTCAGGGAGGAGTCATCACGTGCCTCTGTGCTCTGCTGTGATGTCATGGGAAAACTTCTGGGTTTGGGTCTTGTTCTGCCACTTACCACTAGAAAGCATTTGCCTGCATTACTTAACTGTCTCGAACGTCAGACTCTCTTATCAGAAGTGGAGATGACAACCTTTGCCCTGTGTCAAGAGTTGTCAGTGACAGCCAGTAGTGATCAAGGCAATAGAAGGAGTTTGCAAACTGAATTCTTCTAAGGATTTCTCCACTCTCTCTTCTCCCATCCCTCCCTCCAAGTCTAGAATTAGCAAATACTAACACTATGAAGAAAAATAGTGCTAATTGTGATGGTTAATATTTATTGAGTCCTTATTACTGTCAGGCAGTCCACTAAGCACTTATATGTGTGGTCTCATTTAATCCTCTCAACACCTTTATGGTTTTAGTATCTCCATCTCACAGCTGAGGCACTTGAGGCCCAGGGTTGTACAGCTAACCATGGGCCAGGCCAGGAGTGAACTCAAATTCAATTCGATTAAAAAGCCCACAGTCTTCATTTGTTTACTTTTTCACTTATTAACAACCTCTTAGTGCCAAGCACTGTACTGGGCACTGAGTGGCCCTGCTGATGCTTCCTGAACCCCTACCCCATCCAGGCAGAACCAGCATAGCAGGGCATCTCCTCCTCCCACAGGAGGTATGGGGACATGTGTGCTCCTGCCAGCCCACAGCCTATCAGCTGTGTCAGCTGGTGTCCCTGGGAAGCAGATGACATTAGCACTTCCAGCTGGGAACAGCTGATCGGCACTGAGGGAGGACCCAGGAGGCTCTGGCTGAGCCACGTGAGGAAGTCCAGCCCGCCAGCAGCGCAAGCACAGCGATTGTCTGCTGAGCCCCCCGAAGACCCTGGCCCTGGGGCCAGTCCCCTCACGCTTCCTGAGCTGCTGCCTGCCAGAGCCTGCTGTTTGGGACTTGCATCCCTCCTGGCTCATCTTCAAGGGTTTCCTCGGGACAAGGTTACCTCATGGCCTGAAGACCACACGGATTGAAATCTCTGAAAAAACCTGTTGGGGCTTTCATAGTGCAAACACAACTGTTGCCTGTGGACAAATATTGACTTTTGGTGCTACTCTCTCATGGATGGCCACCCTTGGGAGAGGCTCCTCTCAGGCCACCAAGCCCTGCTTGCTCAACCAGGTCACAGGGAGCCAGAGTCAAGGGGAGATGCTTCTTGGATCTCAGATGACCCTATCCCTGATGGACCCCAGTGGTCCCAGTGCATTGGCAGCTCAGAGTTTGGGTACTATTGGGAGCAGTGTTGGAGTGTTAATACAGTGGTTCCCCCATGACTCCTGTGTTAGTTTGCTAGGGCTACTGTAACAAAGTGCCGTAGATGGATGGCTTACAACAGAAACTTATTCTCTCACGGCTCTGGAGTCTAGAAGTCCAAAATCAAGGCATCAGCAGAGCCATGCTCTCTTTGAAGGCTCTAGGAGAGGATACTTCCTTGCCTCTTCCTAGCTTCTGGTGGTTGCTGGTAATCTTTGGTGTTCCTTGACTAGAAAATGCATCACTCCAGTCTCTGCCTCCATCTTCACATGGCATTCTCCTCATGTGTTCTCTGTGTCTCTGTCCAAATTTCCCTCTTCTTACAAGGACATTAGCCATTGGATTAAGTTGCACCCTAATCCAGTATAACCTCATGTTAATTTGATTACCACTGCAATGACCCTATTTTCAAGTAAGGTCACATTCACAGGTACCGGGGGTTAGAACTCGAACATATCTTTTTAGGGGACACAGTTCAAGCCACACCACCATATGTGGGGTTGTTTGTCCCTAAGGAAAGGTAATATACCTCCCCACAGCCTCACCAGCCTGCTCCATCCAGCCTCCACATTTTCCCGGAAGGGACCCTCCCAAATCACACAGCTGGCCAGATCATTCCCCTTCCACTGTGTCCCACTGCCCTCAGGGAAGTGTCCAATCTCCTCCATGTAGCCACAGAGTCCTGCATGGCCTAGCCTTGCTTTTCTCACTGCCCTGTTGCTCCCATCTCCCGTTTCACAGCCCGTGTTCAGTCTGTGTTTGGCCGTGCTTGGTGCTTGCAGTTCTGTGAGTAGCCTTGGTCCGGCTCTATTTCAGGCCTTTACAGACACTGCTTCTCTGATCAGCAAGCTCCTTTCTTCCCTCTTCCTCTGGCTAACTCCTATTTATTGGTCCTCGCCTCTCAACCTGGAAGTTAGCCCCTAAGGGGAATCCTTGCTGACCCTCCCTGACGCTGCACCACGTGCCTCGGGGCTCCCTGGCACCCGTGTTCTCCTTCCCCACCTGCCCCTATTTGCTCACAGATCACTTTGTCCTGCAGTTGTTGCTTTACTCGCCTGTGGCTCTGACTTGGCTGCAAGACTTTAAGATCAGAGTCTCTGTCTTACTCCCCACTGAATGCCCAGTCCTAGCTCATGGCCAGCAAAAGTAGATGCTTCTTGAATGGAAAAATTGATTAAATGAATGAATGAGAAAGTAAGCAGAAAGCAAAACTAACAGTAGCCCAGCCACCTTCCTAGTTTTATGAAAGTGAAAGGAGACTTTTCTGCCTTTCTGCCAATGACTGCCTGCCACCGAATTCAACGAGGGACAAACGCTCAGAGAAATGATGTTTTAGAGACCATTATTATGGCAGGGTTTGGTCAGGACTGAAGATAAACCAGGTGGGCAGTTCCTGGGGGAGTCTTGGTTTGCGGTCAGGAAAGTTCAGCCTTGGGCCGTTGCTGCAGGTGATGTGTGCCACGGCCTGCTTCTGAGTTTTCAGCCCCATTTCCTTTCTCAGTAAGGGTGGAAAGCAACAGAAAAATGGGTAAACTGAGCTAAGTTCTTCTGCCTTGGCACATGTGTGGTGTAGCTCTTTCGCATGATTGAACACATCAGCCCACTGAAGAATAAAGACTATAATCTCCCCCCCACTCTTTTTTCATTGTGTTTAGCCAAAACAAGCTGTGAAAGAATGTAAAATATATCATTTTTTTGGCACCCGTTCACAAATGAGTCAGTGAGCTCGCCCGCATTTACAACTAAAATTGGATTCTAACCTCCCAAAAATTTATGACAACTGCTCCTTCTTGTGGCTTAAATGTTGACATATAATTAATTTAGGATTTCTTCCTGAGGCTTCCTGTCCAGGTTTGTACCTGCCACAGAAATATCCTTGAAAGTTTATCTAACAGCTGGAGCCGTGAAAAAACCCTGCCGAAGCTTTGTACAGCGGGTGGGCTGTGCCAACAGGAAGAGCCCAAAAAGAAATGGTGAGGCTGCCAGCGTGGCTGCTGCGGGAGGTGCCCCAGGTCGGAGGCGTGGAGTTTCCAGTTTCAGGAGGCTCTGGGTTCCTTCTGCCACTGTTCCTTCCAGGCCCCTGTTATGTGCTCTTTCTTTGCTCTGCATTCTTCCTTTCATGAAGAAGACCAGGCTCTGGTCCAGCTCACAAATAACCAAGGCACAAACATTCCAGCCTGGTTCTTTATGTACTCTGGATCAAGCTGGTCCTGATGTTCATCTCTCTGCTCTGTATGGACTAGTGTAGAGGGGAAAGTAACAAGAACTGCTGGTCAACGAAAACCTGTTACGTGTCAGGCATTGGTCTAGGGTCTCTATAGGGGAGCTCATTTTATTTTATCATCTCAACCACCTGGAGAGGTTTGAATTATTATATTCACAGTGTAGATGAAAAAACTGAGGCTCAGAGAGGTTAAGTGATTTACCTGAGGTCACCAAAACCAGAAAGGGAAAGAAGTGATAGGTGGTTCACATGTACAGAGCTTCTGTTAGACCCTGTCTCATGATAACCCTCTGAGGTGGACAGTGTCACCCCTCCCATCCATCATCTTTGGATGAGAGACCGAGGGTCCGCGAATGGAGTAACCTGAGTGGGTACAGAAAGGTAGATGGTGTCTGAGCTTGGACAGCTACCCAGGTTGGCTGAACCACAGCCTGGGACTTGCTCCCCACCATGGTGAGATGCAGGCAGACCTGGGTCTGAGTCCCAGTATCCCTGTCATATTCCAGCAGCCTTCCACATGTTTAGGAGTAAGGTGCCCTTGACCTCACCTTGCTGGTTCCTGACAGCCTTGCTCCTGGAGGGTCTGGGCATCACCGGCCACTGACTCAGGAAAGAGAAGCAGTCATTGGACAGAAGATATGCAGCTACTTCTGATCTATGAGGAGTCCTTCCACAAGCCCAGCGCAGCCCCAGTGAAGCCCCTGGTTTGGGACAGTCTGATGATGCAGCCCAGGGCCATGACCAGGAAGCTCACCAGGCGAAGGTGAGGAAGGATAAGAAATACTGCAGTGAGAAACACATACGCAGCCTGTCCTAGTGAAGGCAGCCGAGGCTGCGATCAGACATTAATCAAATACTAACACACACGCAGGATGCCAAATTGTTTGGAAGCAGGAGCAGGTAGGGGGAGAGGCAGGAGGGAGTGCTGAGGGAGTGTTTGGCAAGGGGATTTCATCATGAACAATTGTCAAGAAAGGCTCCCCTGAAGAAGTGGCGTTTAAGCTGACATCTAAGGATAAGCAGAAGATAGCCAGGTGAAGGATGATTGGAAAAGTGCTCCAGGCCTCAGGGACTGCACGTGCAGAATCCTGAAGGAGGATCCAGCTCTGTGCCTTCTCCTGCAGTAGGAATCTATATTCATAGATCGGCACTGCCAATCAGGAATTTCGTGTGCTCTTGCAAGGGTTTGCAACTTCAGACAGCGTTGGATGCTAAAGAAGTTCTCTGCAACAAAGCCGAGGCTTCTGGTGGATCCCCAGGTCACATGGGGACTGCTAGAGGACTTTGGAGCCCTGCCATATTGGGCTTCAGAAGTGGCTCAAAGGGTGCTCCCAGAACCTACTGGTGTCATGCCTCAGGTGTCCACTTTGTCATGCCCCAGCTCCTTGATCTCTGGCCCAGTTCTTCCCCAAAGCATTTCCTAGCCCTCAGTCCTGGATGCCAGGCCTGTCTTGGAAGAGTTAGACCCAGCCCCCGCCTGCCAGGACCTTGGGATTTAATAGGGAAACTTCCCGCCAGTTCCCGTATTATGAAAATGTGTTTTCCCCTCTTTAATCTTCAAAGTGACCAGGACAAAAGCAGTACAGGAATTCCCTCTCAGGGCACCTCCACATCTAAGTTGGAAACATTTGTGATAGCCGGAAGCTTCATAACAGATGGGAGATTGAGTCCGCCTGAGGGGCCCATCGTTAACTTTCTCTCAATTCCGCCTGGAGCCCATCAGTCCCAGTGAGGATTACAGAGTTCACTTGTATCCCTGAGCTAGAGTGGAGATGGGAGACCAAGGGCTGCAGCCACGGGACTTGTGCTTTGTGCAGACCGACAAGGGCAGACTTTGGCATGGAATTTAAATGTAAATTCAAACCAGAGAGCTTGTCTGCTTTTTAGCACTGTGCAAATGTGACTGGCCTTAGATTCCCTCAGAAGTAACCTCTGCTTTTCTAAAACTCCTCATTCTTTCATTCTTTGGCGCGGACATCATTGTTTCCCTTTAAGGTGGTCCATTGGACAGTGGGCTTCCTGAGTAACTCTATGCATGAGTATGTTTGCAGAGATGGATTGTGATTTTTGGAAGCATCTTGTTCTCTGGGTTTCTTAAAACCTATGCTATGTAAAACACATAGTAGGTACTCAGTTGGAATCTACCATTTTGGGACATGTACTTGAATTTGAAGACCATGTTTTTGTTGCCTACTCCCACCTACACATCTAGCACAAGATCAGTGGTACTGTAGACACTCCAAAATCTTGTTCTATAGGATTCTAGCCAATTTTCCTGTTGACTAAGCAACCCTGCCCAACATGAAGAGATTATAATGATGTCCTATATGGAAACCAAAATGGCAGCTACGAGGCCAATGGCCTGACCCAGATGTCCCAGGAAGGTGCCATTTTGTTTATACCACAGTAAAAATTCCTTGTTCACAAAGCAGCTTTAGGTTAAATAAAAATCTCATGAATGAGAAGTTAAGTCCCACCAATGCCGATGGATTTCATGTCAAGGTTTTCCCCAGGCCTTTCAAGGTTACCTATGAAAGGAGAAGGGCAGGAAGGCAAGATTTCATGTGTCAGGATGGAGGAGTGGGAGTAATTCAGCGGCAGACATCCTGGCCATCACTGGGGGAGGCTCTAATTTGAAGCAAGTCAAGCCTTGGAGTTATACTTTGCCGGTAAAGGCAGACCCTCCCTCAGTAATCTTTTTAGCATCCCACTCCTTCAAAGACAACTTGGACCCCAAAGCCCTCATGCAGCCAGAAGACATGTGAATATCCCATCAGTTGCATAGAAGCAATAGATTGGAATCCTCCAGATAGTTCACTCAATCTCAGGATGATAAATGATCAATCATTGCATTCCTCCTAAATGAAATTAAGATGTTAAGATATATTGCTTAAGGCTTCTAGATGGGATTTCTGCAGTTGAATTTCCAACAGAAAATGTATTGCTTTGGAATCACTGGGAAAGGGAGACATTCTGGATCCATGTTAAGGCAAAACCTTTGACAGCGCAGAAGAATGCTTCAGACATGTTAATTTTTTTCATATTTAAAAGTGATTAATCATCCCCAATACCGTGAAGTTGGAAGGCCATAATGCAAACTCTTGGAGGAGAGGAGGATGCATGTGCCTTGATATTCAGGAGGGGAAGCTTTTGAAGGAGGCTGTAGGTGAGCTTGTGTGGGAAGATAAACAGCACCAGCTAAAAATCCATTTGAAAGGACAGAGAGTTTGGCAAAACCCTAGGAATGCATAGAAATCCACAGACTTACTTTTCAGTTAGCATGGTGCAAAACAGGACGAGGAACAAGGAGGAGGAAGAGGAGGAAAGGACGAAGAGGGAGAAGAACAGGAGGAGGAAGAAAGAGAAGGAGAGGAAGAGGAAGAAGAGGGGAAGAGGAGGAGGAAGCCGTGTTCTTCCAGTATGTACATGTACACCGCTGAAGATGCTACTTCCTTGGAAAGTCTTTCCAACCCTCCCGTCCGACCAGGTCAGGACCCCAACGTGCTCCTATAAGCTGGGGATTTGACATCTCAGTCTGCAAGATCACACCATGGTCCCACCACCTACCGGCTGTATGACTTTGAGTGTGCAACCTTACGTCTCTGTGCCTGTTTCTGGAGTGTATAATGGGTTAACAACAGCAAACTCTTCAGAGTGTAAGGACTGGATGACATGAAAGTGTCTGTGCTCCATGAATGTTGGCAGGGCATTCTCCTCCTTGGTACTTATCCCAATTTTAATTAATTACTCATATGTTCAGTTTAATTATTTGTTGAATGTAATGTCTGACATGCTCACTAGATGTGCATTCCATGAAGTCAGAGCTAATGTCTGTCTCATTCAGCCACATGTCCCCAATACGTAGCATAGTTCCTGGTAGATGCTTTAAAAATTGTGGGAGGGAGGGAAGGAGGAAGGAAGAATGGATTCTCATACTATTCGTAAACACAGCTTGAAGACAATATAAAATCTAAACTGAATTTGCCCTTGTGTCTCATTTAAGAACTTATTTCGCTTCCAATTCTATGGATCCCAATGAGGTAGCTCGTCTCCTCTTCCCTTATTTGCAGGTGGGTGTGGATTAGGGCTTAGAGGGCTCAGGGATTCCGAATCTCTCTCAAAGGCCTGACTTCACTCAGCTGGTTGCTGGCTTCTGTTGATATATCACCCTTTTCCCTTTCCACCTACCAAAGCGGTCTCCCCCGCCACCCCCAAGAAGGCTGATCCCTTTTGTTGCAGGAAACTCTGATTTGGTGGTTGCTTAGAAAACACAAAAAAGTTTGAAGCAAGTTGAAATTAAAGTACAGTTGTAATCAAATGCAAAAGTCCATTCAGCTGCTATCTGCCAAAAATAAATAGCTTAAAAAATGAATTTGAGCTCACCGACAATGACGACTGTGTTTATGGCAGCAGGGTTGCCTGCCTTCAGCAGCCATCCTTGTCGGCGTGCACCCAGCATTTAGGAATTAAACAAAAACACATTGAACTTGCTGCATTAGCTGTTGCCACATCGGAACGCTAATGGGTTTAGTGACCACAACCAACCTCGGCCAGAGTGTGTCAACAGCCCAAGGACCAACCTCACTCGCTGTTTGTGCTTTGCCCAAGTTGTTACAAGTTTAATTCTGTGCAGCTTACTTTTCCTGCTGTTTTGGCTCCCCACTCCCTTGCCTTAAAGAGCATAGCAGCCAGCCCAGCCGCATAGAGCAAGGCCACGGGGCCCTGGCAAGAGGGCTGCAGATGCAGGCCCCTCAGCCTCTTGGGTCTGATGACCAGTTAGGTTAGAGCTCCAGAAGGTGAACTTGACTGTCCTCCCTCCGTCTCCAGCTTTCTTTAGCTAGTCACTTCTAAAGTTCATTCTGGAAGTGGCCCAACCTGAAGCAAATGCAAAGAGCCTCTTGATTGGCCACTCGTCTGGAAAAGTGGCGTCTTCCTGCCTCTCTTCTATGAGAAAGCATGCTGCACGGCCTTTGTGCCTTGACGGCAGTTTCTTTGCCTCACACCCAGGCCTTCAGCCCTGCCTGAGTAAGGAGGTCAACTGTCTGCATTTCTGGGCAGCTGACTCAAGCCCTGGGTTGCAGGACCTTGGTGGTGAAGAGGTTAAATTGCTCAATCGGCTGAATGTGTGTTTTCCTGCCCACACTTGTTCCTGGCCTAAGGCAGTGCCTGCTGTTTGGGGAAGGGGAAAGGGAGGTCTCGCCTGGACCCAGGTGGCCGACAGGCAAACCATGTTATTAAGAAGCAGGAATCGCAAAACCTTGATCTTCAAAAGAGACCCCTAATTAGTCGCCAGCCCAAGAGTAAATGGCATTCCACCTCGGCGAGGCGGGAAGGACGCCTTCAAATCCTGGGGACTAATTGCCATTATTGGCTCTATGAAGATCCTGTTGTAAACACTTGTCATCTGAGCCACTTCTGGTCGGCAAACTTGAGATATCAAATTGTTTCTTCATGTTTCAAATTCTCCAAAATGCGTTGCCGGCTCCTTTTTCTCAGAGGGACATCTCATTCCTGCCCAGGACAGCTTTCTTAGCACCCAGGCTGCAGAGATGTCTCCCTGTTGCCCTGGTGTGCCATGGCCAGATCATCCTAAAGCTGAATTCTTGTCTGTAAGGGACTTGAAAAAATGTTTTCCTTTATTCTTATTTGAATTTGAAAATGCCGTCTCAAAAATAAACTTTAATTGCAGGTAGAAAGGTTTTATCACGAAGCTAATGGGGCGTAAGCTTCGGGCTCCCTCAAGTACACAGACCTTTTCTAAGGCTCCCGGAGGGACCCTAATGATGTGGTCACGTGGCCAGATACTTTTGTCAAGTTTGGAACAGTCAACTATTTGTGTATTGTTTCCTAGAAGAGGGTCCACCAAATGGTATAAAAGCAAGACGTGCTCTGTAACACTTGGGTGTGTTTCTTACCTTTTGTATCATGAATTCTTTTTGCTCCTGGAGATCAACATTTCCTCCCTGTTCTGAGACTTCTTGCCCCTTGGTCCTGTTTTGCACTTGTGCAGGGGAGGGCAAACTTCTCCAGGTCACGTGCAGGACTTGTCTAAGTTTACTCTTGAACTAGCGTGAAGTTTCAAGGGTTTGGGACCGAGAGACCCTGGGCAGCCTGGATAATACCCAACTCAGATGGGGAAAGAGGCCAACCTAAAGAGAGATTTGGGGACCATGGGGATTTGGGCTTGTGGCTCTCAGGACCGCCAGAATTCTATTATCTGGACACTTTGAGGGCAATAAGTATGTCAGAGTGAGAGAGGAGGAGAGGAAAAAAGCAGTGAATAATTTCTGAACATTCTTGTGAAGGGGGAGTTTTCTATTTATCTTTAGGACTGGCTTTTGCAAGCGTCCAGGACCCCTGAGATGGCGCATTCCACACCACCATCCACTCAAGCTGTGTTGCAGGGCCGAATGTTGCATAATGTCAAATAGCCCCTCTCTCCCACAGCTGAGCTTTCCAACCATTTCTTCAGGGAGCGGAGGAGTCACCATTACTCAGCAATAATTCCTTTGTGTGAGCGAGTCAGGGCGGGACAGCAAGGTGGAAGTTCTACACACAAAGCTTAGGATATTTGCTCATAGGATTCCATTGTCTCAGTAATGAAAGTGGATGGTTTTCCCTCTACAGGTAACCTCATAAGCTCAGACAACTGTGAGGGCACAGGGGTATGGGCCCTCTCTGAGTGGGCTTCTCCGGGATGACTCGGGCACTTTTCCTCTCTCCATGGTCCCTGTGTTGTGTTTGTTGAATCAGCCCTCCTGTCTGACGTCATTTGCAGCACCCTTAAAGATTCCCAAAGTGTTTTTTAACCTATACGATTCAGTGATTTGAGATGTTAGAAATTGTATGCCAAACTTTTGGTTATTTTAACTAGTTCAGGAAAGAAAGACTAACATTGGTTTTGACAACAAACAAAACCAGTTTTTGTTCTATCAGTTATGTTTAAAAGATTCCAATTTCAAACTAAACACAATGTGTGGTTATTCTGTCAGCGATTTATATAGCCACCAGGGCGCCACAGTTACACACTGCATACATCATTGTATTTTTAAAATGTACTTAATGAACATTTTTTTTTCTTTTCTAGTAACGACTTCATTGCCTTAAATGAATGCATTCCAATAGAATTTGTAACAAATGGCCACTTTGTGTTTGCATTAATGCCAAACACGTTTAACAAATTTTTAACAAGGAACCCTGGCAAAATGCCAAACTCCTAGAGGGACACTGAAGGAATGCTATAAATTTAAACTTGATTTTACCTTTCCTCTTAGTTCAGCAAGTGTCTTCGGTGTCTTGCTATCTCAGGATTGTGGCATTTCTATTTTGTCAGATAAGTTGTACATTGTCATTATTTTTATTACTTGGCTTATACCTATTTCCACAGGACTTTTCAATCAGTGGTGTCTGAAATAATATGATGGCAGCTTAGAAACAGACCTTTATTTCTACAAAAGTATTCGTACTTTGTATAGGTTGGTAGATGCATGTATGCATACTCATATCTTACCAAAATATAATTATATTTAAAACAGCACAGTCAACCAATTGCATACAAAAACAATTAAGATTAGACCAATTTTTCTCAACTGGGGGTAATTTTGCCCCCAAGGGAATATGTGACAATATTTGGAGATGTTTTTGATTGTCATGACTGGGTGAGAGGATAATGTCGCTGGTATCTAATGGGCCGTGGCCAGGATGCTGCTAAATCTACTACCGTGCACAGGAGAGCCCACACAGTAAAGACTGATCCAGCCCACACGTCCACAGTACCAAGGCTGAGAAGTCCTGGGGCAGAGTGGCAAAGGCCTTTGGTCAATGGGCAGCCTCTCAGGTTAAAGAAGGTATTCTCTTAGGAAAGAATTACAACTAAAAGCACATTTCCACTCAACCAATGTTTAAAAAATTACATAGAGTACCTAATGCTGATGATGAGTGGCAGGTTTCTGATTTTTAGTTCTGCTGCCGTCTGCCCTTGAGAAGAAATCAGAAAAACCCATGCGTAGTAGCCGGGCCTCACAGCTGAGGCGGGGCTGGGGATGGCTGGGGGCCTGGGTATGGAAATAGGTGTAGGCCCAGCCGACACGTGCCAGGTGCTGCCCGCTGGAGAACACCACCACCGGGCCGTGGGGATGGTCTCCGAGGCAGGGCTGGGGTGGGCAGGGGGCCTGCATGTCCACGAGAAGATTGTTTTAGGTGTTTTGTGGACAAGCACTTTTATGTTGATAGCTATGCTTTTACTGTAATATCTATTAGACAAATTCTGCTGGTATTATGATCTTAAAATAAATCTTTCTTAAGGAAATATGTTTAAGTTTTTAGAAAACATTTTTGAAGAAAAATATTAGTTAAATGTGACAGGTATTATGGAGAGATTACAAAAATTGGGATGGTGGAATACAAAAGACCAAGGTTTGGAAAATCCTGACCTCACGGTAAAGAGACTGGGCTCAGGAGCTGAGAAGATGTAGCTTCAACTAAGGCCCCAGGAAGGTGAGAATTTGACTAAAAGCATTCAGCTCCCTTAAGCTTCACTTTCCTCCTCTATGTAAGGGGCGATCAACCTGGTCAGTCTCATGGTGCTGTCAGGCTTGTTGGAGATAATTCATGTGAAGGCACAGAGCCCTGTGGCAGATAGCATGCACCAAACTTTAGCTATTAATAATTCTGACCACAATAATAATGGCAAAAATCAATCCTAAGGACACGTAGCAGTGTATGCTGCCATTTTGATGTGCATATCTGAATTCATCTGATTTCCTTCATTTAAAACATTGTGGCTGAGTTGGACCCCGGGCACAGAAATCGAAGATGAAATCCACATCCAGACCCTCTCAATGGCCCCATCCCGCCCAGCAAGCCCTGTCATCCCTAACAGCAGTTTGCAATTCTGAGCTGAAGCCTTGCTGCGCCCATCTCCACCCCCACCCCAGCCCCAGCCCTTTGGGCTCTGAAGTGTTACATTTTATTGCCCTGTGGAGCTGTAGGAGGCCACTCACAAGGTAAAATGTTGCTCTCCACTCATATTTTTGAATTATGGCTTCAAGGTGGTTGCTCCTATCAAGAAAATTAAATGATTTAACATAATTTGTTGCCACTTTGATCACAACAATAATAAATAAATCTTCATGAGGAAAACGGGAAACCCATTCCGCCCCATTTTAAAAGATGTTAAGTAATAACACAGATGTAGTTACAGAATTTTTTTTTTTTTTGGAGCAGAAACGACTCTGTTGGGTTTTCCCATGAGCAGAGTCGCTTAGCGGAGCTGTTCTGCAGGATGCCCGCTGCCTCCGGAATGAACAGCTCTTCTCTTCAGACCTTGTTAATTAGCCAATCAGGGGCTCCTTTTATGTGGGCACCATGTGCAATGTCAGGGGCATCTGAAGCCGTTGTGAATGGGTGTCTGTTTTTGTACCTGGGGGCACGCTGCACACATTTGGAGAGCACATGGAGCGTAATGGACATTAACCCAGATGTCAAAAATAGCCTGCGTTTTACTACTGTTATTAAACAGTTTCCCCTTTAACCCCTCCGTGTTTACCAAAGACCCCTTTCTCCCAGCCTGTTTCTGCAAATCACTACTGAAAGGGCAGGAGAAGAAACCCATAATCGGGCAGGTGTCTTTATTCCAAAGAAAAACAGTCTGAAGGAATATTTGTGAGACACTACACGTTTACAGCCTGCTCTCCTGGGGGTGCTTGTCCCAGGCGGAATCTTACTGCTGTGCTCAGCCTGTCCGCTCCACCCCTACTCGCGCCCCCACCGCCGCACAACCACACGGTCCTCTGCGGAAGAACCAAGTCAAGAGCATTGATCCCACCCAATACTGATTTTTTTTTCACCATGGAATTAACTTTCTATTCTACTATGATACCAGTTACACATTCTTTGGTTTGAACAATCCGAGAAATACAACCCAAAAAATTCTAAAGGGGGAAAATTTAAAAACACCACCCAGAGATAATTATTAACAATATTCTGGCATCAGCATTTGCAAGTGTTTATGCTTATGTGTATGTTGATGCAAAAAGGAGATTGAATTATACATATTGAATTGTAATCTGCTTTTTCCATTGAAAAATTGTGAACATCTTTCCGTATCAAAAAAGTTACACCATTATTGTCATATAGTCAATACATTTTAAACATGCCTCTCATAGCTCACTGTTCATTTCCTTCGAGGCACAAATTTTAAAAATCCTCATTCTCTTATTGACTTTTGTATGTTTATTGTCTGTCTTACTCCCAAAAATACAGGCTCCATGACGATGTAGATTTTGTCTGTTTTTTTTACTATTATATCCCTGGCATTGAGCACACTGCCTGACACACAGAGGAGCTATGTAAGTTTTCTCTTGCTACATAACAAGTTACCACAAACTTAGTGACTTATAACAACGCCCACTTGTGTTGAAGTTCTGTAGGTCAGAAGACCAATTGAGCTCCACTGGGTTCTCTCCTTAGAGTCTCATAAGGCCCAAAGTCAAAGTCTTGGCCAGGCTGGACTTTAACCTGGAAGCACTGGGGCAGCACTCACCTCAAGCTCATTCTCGTTGTTGGAAGAATTCAGTTCCTTGTGGTTGAAGGACTGAGGTCCCTGTTTCCTTGCTGGCTGTCAGCTGGGGGCTCCTCTTGGATCCTAGAGGACATTCTCAGGTCCTCGTCCCATGGCTCCCTCCATCTCAGCACAGTAAATCCTTCTTGTTTTAAATTTCCCTGACTTCTTCTTCTGCTACAATCTAAGAAAAGTCTCTGCTATTAAACAGCTCCTCTGGTTAAATTAGGTCCACTCAGATCATCTCTCTTTTGACTAACTTAAAATCAACTGATTAGTAACCTTAATTACATCTGTAAGGTAGCTTAATCATGGTGTGAGATGTTCACAGCCCCAGTGCCAGGGATTAGAGCTGGAATCTTTGGAGGGGGCAGTGACCGTAGGATTCTGCCTGCTCTAGGCACCCTCTCCTACCTATGGAATGAATGATTGAATGTACTTGTTCCATGAACAGTGCAAGGCACAGGGGATCTTAAGTGAGCAAGACTGGCCTGCCCCTGCCTTCATAGAACTTATAGCCTAGACCAGGGCTATTCAATAGAAATATATACAAGCCACATCTGTAGTTTTGAGTTTTCTAGTAGACACATTAAGAAGAATCATAAGAAATACGTGAAATTAATAGTAATAATATATTTAATTTGACCCAATATATCCAAAATGTCATTTTAACATGAAATCCATATGAAAAAGCTAAATTCATACTAAATCTTCAAAATCCAGTGTGTATTTTACACTTGTAGCATGTCTCAATTTGGACGAGCCATATTTCAAGTGCTGAGTAGCCACATGTGACCAGTGGCTACCATATTGGATAGTAAAAGTCTAGACAAGTCACCAGAAGGGAACAGTGCAGTTTATGTGTGAGACTTCCTGTGCTGCATCCCACACTCAGGCAGGTCAGGAAAGGCTTCCAGAGAAGAAGTGGCATCTAAACTGATACTGAAGAATAAGTAGGAATCCATCAGGTCAAGGGTTGGCGTAAATGCATGTCAGACAGTACTTCAAGTTAGTGAGATGAGGAGAGGAGGAAGCTTTAGGACTGCAGAAGCCACTTCAGCATAGGTGGAACATGAAGCGTGGAGCTGGAGAGAGAGAGGCCAGAGGGACCCTCCCCAGCATGGCCAGAAGTCCATCCTCCATCCTGAGGGCAATGGGATTGTAAAGGAAGGTTGTAAAGGGGGAATGCAAGGTGAAGTAGGTGTTGTTATTGAAAAAGCACTGTTGGCTGCACAGGTGAGAAGGCAGCGTTGTGTGCCGTGCCAGAGCATGCATGGGGACAGGTTGGGCCCACGGTGACCATCCAGGTGAGGGAGAAATGTCCAGAGATTATCTCACAGTGAGTGGCTGCCCAGATTGCCTTATTGCTGGAAGCCAGGATTCCTTTAAAAGACAATTTTTTAAAAATGTATACTTATTTGCCCCTTAACAAGGGATCATCTGCATTTCTAACTGCTGGCAATGTCATTTGAGTTTTTTTCGTCTCAAATCTGCTTAGGCTTTCTGGTGAATGGATTGTCTGATTGAAGAAGGGGCAACACTGTTTGAGAGTTCTCTTTTCCACAGTGTAAAACTTACCCAGAAGCAGTGCACGGCACTTGTAAGGCAGTGTATTCTGCCCGGTGACCGGTTACCCAGCTGGAAATCTTTCTCTCAACTGAATAAATGATTGTTCTTTGCTACTTTATCTTGGAAAAACATCAAGGACATCGGACATTCATTGTAATTATTTTTCACTTGTTTCTCCATCTGTAAAATATGACCGGTGCATTTTAGTACTACTTTGGGTTTCTCTTTACCTTTTAATCATGTGGCCTTTTAATATATTGGTCAGCCCTTTAAAAGGATGATTAAGAAATGCTTAATGCACAAAAGAATTAGAGCTATGCACAGCTCATGAAGCAGAAAGCGTGCTCTGACTTACAATTTTCATACAAAGTTTGCAGATTTTATGTGCCAGAATGAGTAATATGATCCGCTCTAGGAACTCCCTAGTTTTCTGGCTCTGCAAAAGTCATTTTTTTGCCCCGATTCAAGTTTCTTAACCAGAAGGGTTACACCAAACTCCTCAGAGTATGAATTAACAGAGTTCATCCAAGCCACATATTTCATTGGCGCTGGTTAACGATGGCTTGAAATAACTGCCTACCTGTGCAGACACTGGACTTTGGCACACTCATTAGTCAGTGTGATTTGAGAAATGCTGTGTATCAGTGGCCAAATCAGACAGCTCAGTCTGTATGTAAAAAGCAGCGCACACGTGTTTGAGTGTGTGTGTTTGATCTTTCCCCTCCCTGCCATATTCCCCAGATAGCTGCACTATTGCCATGTGCCCGGAAACTCCTGAAGTAGTCAAAGGCCATATGTGAATGATAATGACGCAGGCACACAAAGCTGAGCATCAGCAGGGAAGAAAGTCATCATCTGGAGGGTCGATTTGGGATGCTGCTCTCTTCTTACCCCTTTTACTGGTTCTTCCGAGGCTGCAGTTGTATTCCATACCCAGGGCCCCTCACTGGGATGGTGAGAAAACTTGGGTTGCTCCCGAGTACCTGTTCCCCAGGGCATGAAATATGCAGATGCGTTTATTCTGCTGTATTTATGTTTAGGATTAAACATACCCAGACACCACTGGATTTGGGGATGAAAGCCAACTTTGTTTCATTCTGCTCTTTTTAGGGAGATACCAATATAATTTTTTAAAATATATTTTTATCGTGGTAAAATGCACATAAAAAATTACCATTTTAACCAATTTAAGGGTAAATTCAGCAGCATTAGGTACATACACAGAGTTGTACAACCAACGCTACTATCCATTTCCAGAACTTTTTCATCACCCCACCCAGAAGTTCTGTACCCATTAAGCAGTAACTCCCAAATCCACCCTCCCCTCCAGCGCCTGGTAACCTCTAATCTATTTTCTGCATCTAGAAGTTTGTCTATTCTAGATATTTCATGTAAGTGGAATCAATCATACAGTCTTTATCCTTTGGTGTCTGGCTTATTTCATTTAGCATGGTATCTTCAAAGTTCATCCATGTTGTAGCGTATGTCAGAACATCATTTCTTTTCAGGGCTGAATAATATTCTATTGTATGTATATACACATTTTGTGTATCCATTCATCTGTTGATGGACACTCAGGAGTTGTTGTTCCCTTTTGACTATTATGAATAACACTGCTACGAACTTTTGTGTACAAGTATCTGTTTGAGTCCCTGTTTTCCATTCTTCTGGGTGTATCCCTAAGAGTGGAATTGCTGAGTCCAGTATTCTTTTAATTTTTTTGAGGAAGATTAGCCCTGAGCTAACTACTGCCAGTCCTCTTCTTTTTGCTGAGGAAGCCTGGCCCTGAGCTAACATCCATGCCCATCTTCCTCTACTTTATATGTGGGACGCCTGCCACAGCATGGCGTGCCAAGCGGTGCCATGTCCGCACCCGGGATCCGAACCGGCGAACCCTGGGCCGCTGAGAAGTGGAACGTGTGAACTTAACCACTGCGCCACCAGGCCAGCCCCCAGTATACTTTTAAATTGTTGCTCTTACATGGCTTTAAGTGGACATTAAGTTTTCTGGTGTCTTGACCATCTTTAACTCTCTAATCTCTGTAAAGTCATGTTAAAAATAATTTAAAAACCATACTCATTGTAGAAAAGTGTGGAGAGAAACAAATTGACACATAACCTGATCACATAGAAATAATCACTGAGGGGCTGGCCCGGTGGTGCAGTGGTTAAGTTCACACGTTCCGCTTCTCGGCGGCCTGGGGTTCGCCGGTTCAGATCCCTGGTGTGGACATGGCACCGCTTGGCAAGACATGCTGTGGTAGGCGTCCCACATATAAAGTGGAGGAAGATGGGCACGGATGTTAGCTCAGGGCCAGTCTTTCTCGGCCAAAAGAGGAGGATTGGTAGTAGTTAGCTCAGGGCTAATCTTCCTCAAAAAAAAAAATTTAAAAAAGAAAGAAAGAATCACCGAAACATTTTGGCATATTTCCTTTCAATGTCTTTTTGCCTGTCAAGAGGCATCTATGCCTATATGTGACAGATTTGAAAGGGGCCTCTTTTCAGATGTGTTTGCAGGACGTAACGAACGTTCCGTTCACATTACCCTTCCTTTATGCTTCCTCCTATTGCCTCCTCCCCAATCCCAGCCAACCCCAACCAAAGAGAGTGGTGAGGGGTGGGTGCAGGGGTGGGGCGTGGGGAGCGTCTGCCAGGATTCTCTCCGACACCATTGCCAGTTCCTTTCCCTGCTAAACGATGTGCTTTCTTGTTGCAGCTATCAGAAGGGCTGACTAAAGGGAAAAACGCAGCTCTGCAGCAATATTCTGATGATCTACTGCGGTGTGGCTCACATCACTGTCCGTCACCACCTGGAACGCCCATCAGGACTGAAAGAGGGGTTTTCACTTCCATTACTGAGCACAATTCTGTTCAACTGGATATTTCCTTCATCATCTCATGTCCTTTCTCATGGATTCAGATATGTTGGAAAGGAAGGAGGAGGAGGAGGAGAAAAATGACAAATCCTCTGTTTTTTGTCAGGATTGGGGCATTGAAAATGTGATCATCTCTTCTGAATGTAATTATTTGATAGCATTTTATTTATATTACTTCAACATCATTGGATACATTTGAACTCCATGGGATTTTAACCGTGGATTCAGCTTCTGTTGGACAACTAGCTTCATCTCCAGTTCTTCTGCTGGTTCAGTCTAAGTGGTCATTCCTAATGCATTAGATTATCCACAAGTGTAAATTCTGTGAGTGAGTGGTGTTGGCAGTGTTTGTGTACCAAGATGCATGGAATGTTTGACAAAGAAACCAAAACACCAAAAATGGAGAGCCTTTACCCTCCTCTATTTCTTTAATCTGCTGTTTGAAGAACCGCATTTTGATGGTGTAACCAGTAGTTACCTCTGGGCCAGGTTGGAAATGAAATCAATTTTTTAAACCACTAATACTTGCCAAGAAATCGCCTTATGAGAACATGGTGTGTGTCTCTGACAATGCATGGCACATCTAAATTGATCATTCATAATTTTATCTGCCCTGTTTTTGTACTGGGGAATGACAAAAGCCTGAGGCACCTGCACATTTCTATCCGTGTGTTCCCACGCCCCCGTGGCTGGGATGTGGCCGAGCCTCAGGCTCTTACCGTTCCCGTACAGTACAAGCAGGTCTCCATGAAGAAGCTGGGGTTCATTTACACTTCAAGATCTAAATGCTGTGCAAACTGTGTAAGCTTAGATCTTCTGTAAATGAAGGGTCATTTCTCATTTTTTCTGAATGTCTCCAACATGGATTCCAAAGCATTTTCAGCATCAAACATGAAAACATTGATGAATGAGGAATTATCACAAAAGCCGTGTATCTGTATATAGCTCTACACAACATGTTTGTGAGTACAGAGTCATTATTCAAAGCACATGCCAGGGAAAGAGACCAAATTTTGAGGTCTTTTACATACAGTGACATGGTACTAAGGGGAACTAAACTCCTACTGCTTCCTCTGGAGATTAAAAAAAAATTAAAAGTTGTTAGAACTTCATAGAACTCATGACCAAGTCTGGCAAACATGTGCAACTCTTGTATTGATCCATTTTCTTGTCAATGGAAGAAACTCTTCCATGTGTATGCAAGTGGGAGATGAAAATCTGCATTTTTAAAAGACAAACCGTGAATTTAAGCATGAGTGGCCTTAATAAAATAGTTGTCTTTCTTTGCTGCTGTGGAAAGGATTCTAAACAGATGTTCCCGAAGTCTTGCATTGAATTTAGTCATTGTTACTTTTTAAAGTGTTGGTGCAGTTAACTCTGGACCTCTCCCATGGAGCCATAGCGATATTTAAGACAGTCACCTTGTTTGTGGGGGAAGATGAAGCTGTGTCTGAGTTGCACTGTCCATCCTTGGTGCATTAGGAGTAATATATTCAAGCAGGTTTCTCGCTTCTGGCTTTGTTCTTGTCGTCAGTAAGTATAGCGAACTATGTAAAGCTTATGTGTTGCATAAACAATCCAAATACATTCATGTTTAAAATTTTGTCCTTTACCTATTAGCGGATCTAGACCTTGATTGGAGAAATGAGCAGAGTTCTTTGCAAGCGTATTTAGCACATTTTGACATAATGTCGCACTGAAAACC
Organism: Equus quagga; assembly: GCF_021613505.1. Taxonomy (NCBI): domain Eukaryota; kingdom Metazoa; phylum Chordata; class Mammalia; order Perissodactyla; family Equidae; genus Equus; species Equus quagga. Next base: position 131,495,226 of record NC_060267.1, read on the forward strand.
CAGGCCACAAACACATCCCCGTGAACAGTTTGGGTGTCCTCAAATAGGCAGTCCTCACTGCCTCCTACAGCCAGGTCCTCATCTGAACTCTGCAACTGAATACTTGAAGTAGGAAGTCGGAAATCCACTAGGGAAAATAGAGTCCTCGAAACAGAAAAAGCAACCAACTGTGTATAGTTAGCTCCTTCTAAGTATGTGCCAATTGTGTCACAGCTATTGTTTTGGGGGTCATTTTTTGGCCCCACTTTTGTTGGTTTAAAGTATTATTGATCTTACCTTTATGGGAGCATATCATTTAGTCCTTTAAAAATTAAATTCTATCTAACATAGCATCTTTTCCCATTTCATGAAATAGTCTCTGATATTGGGGTTACCAAAAAAAATTCCCTTTTCGTGTATGAAAAATAGTCTCTGGGTTTACAACAAACACTGTGATGTTGGGAAGATTATTTCCTTTGCGCAAACTTTCGCAGGTTCCCCTCTAATCATAATGAAGTTGAAAAAAAAAAAAGTTGAGGCTAACCTTTAGGAGAAGTTGGTCTTCTTGCTTTGTGCAAAAGCAGGCTTGTACTTTATACCGTTTGATTTCGATGTACAGTCTCGATTTTGTATTTAATGATTTTTGTGTATCCAGTATGCACGTTAACAGCGTGTCAACTTTCATTTGAAAGTGGGTTTCAATTTACTTTTTAAACAGTGTTTATGACGAGACCTCAAATGTGTTGACATAAGCTCTATCTGAGATGTTTTTGTGCCGAGTGGCGTTCGAATGCTGCCAGGGGTCAGTGTATCTAATTCTCAGAGACCCTCATTTGATAGTGCTTCTTGTAACTTTTCTTCAAGTGAGTGGCATGTGGGTTGTGATATTGACCATGTGATTATGGACTTCGATATGAAAAAAATAAATAAAACTAAGGAACCCTCAGAAACTACCAGTGGGCATGTATTAGCCAGTCATTGTAACCTCGTGTCTAGTAGAAGTACAATGTACAAGGTATGTACAGTTCATAAATTTGTTATCATGTGTATGAGAAGTACGTTGTGCTGATCGCCTTATTTATATTCATCAAATAAACTTTGTTTCTTTCTGAAGTGAGTTCATTCCATCTCTAAGAAATGTTCCAATTGTGGTAGTTTCTAATCTTTTTTGGGTCATGGATCCCCATTTGAAGAACCTATGGACTTGAAGAAAATAGAAAAGGGAAGTTATGGACTCGCTGTACCGGAAAAGCCAAGGTGTAAATTTCCCTTCACACATAGCTGGATCTCAAGGTTTGTATGAAGAAATTAAGTCATTGGTGGTGTCTCCTTTCTTCCTTCTCTCACTCTTTCCCTTCCCTTTTGGTCTTTTTCTCTCCCTTTATCCCTCTCTCTCTTCCGCCTTCCCACCTTTTCTCTCTCCCCCCCCCCCCCCCCCACCCCGGTCTCCCTGTTTCCTCTACACCTTCCTTGGAGCCGATGTCGGTCTCTATTAGGTTCCCTCCACTTAGCAGCAAGGATGACTCACAATAGCTTTGAGGATTCTTGGATTTTAGAGAGAGACTCCCTGTCTCCCAGCATCCATATCAGCCCCTTAAGGGGGTCTCATTGGTCCTTTTTGGATCATGCATCCAATTGTATTTTTCAAGGGAGTTGGGAGGGTGAAGCCATGTGATTGACAGCCTCACTGGATATAGGAGGAGCAGTTTCCAAAGGGAGAAACTGACTCTGTTCCAGAAGAGAGAGACAAGAAAGCTGGGCAGGCAGAAATGATAGCTAGCCCTGCCATCGCATGGACACACGCACAAAATCATCCAGAAAAATGCACACACAAAATTGTTCACTCCAGCTTTCACTGCCCACCTGTGGATCACAGCATAGAACCAGCTCCTGGTTTCTTTAAAGGTTTGAACTATATTCCAGGAAATGAATTACCAATTCTTACCATTATTGCAATTAAAGAGTAATTGATTATCAGAGCTAGAAAGTATGTTAGATGTCGTGTAATCCAATATCCTCATTTTAAAGATGGGGAAACTGAGGCCCAGTCAGAAGTGAGTGATCCAAGGATACATGGTAAGTTCATTGCAGTCCAAGACTGTCCCCAGAGCTCCTGAAACAGGAATGTGAGTCCCCGAAGACTCTCCAGGGAGAAGAGGATGGGACAAAATCTCCGCCTGGCTGGCGCTGGATGACACAGGGGGACTATCATTTGGTTTCTGTACGTTATGGACTCAAAGCCACAGGGCATGAAATTCTCTCACAGTCAGACACATTTTTAGGTGACCTGCAAAGTCGTTTGCCCTTTTCATTATGTTGCCTTTTTGTAGAAAAAGAACTTTTGTTGGACAAGAATTTCTTACCTCATGGAACTTCCTGAAGCAGCCGGCTTGCATTGAGGCCTGTTTATGTAAACGCAGCTGGCCAGATGGAGCCTCTGCTCCTTTCCCCACAAACCAGTCCTTCTGGTAAGAAAGGTGCCCGTCCACACACAGCTGGACTCAACTGCAAGTCAACCCGTACCTTGAGTTCCATTGAAGCCCTTAGACTTAATATTGGTGCGCCTGAGGTTTTGACCTTAAAAATCTGCCTTGAGAGCTTCCAGTATCTGTGAACCTCTGTTACAAAAGACTGGAGAACTGTTCTAATTCTTGGAATGGCTAATCCATAATAATAATCATACTAATAATAAGTAAGCAAAGGTAAAATAATCGAAAGTATTGAGCATTTACTAGGAGCCAGGCCATGTGCTAGGGACTGATGTGCATCCGCTCGTTTCTTCCCGATCACAGTGCCCTGGGGTAGGTGCTGTCATGGTCCACCACTTTACAGTGAGGGAAATGGAGGCCCATGGAGATGACCAGCAACAGTGTGTACTAAATGCTGTGCTTATGTGAAGCCATTTATCCTCACAGTAATCGCACAAAGCAGGTACTGTTATTATCCTCACTTTACAGACAAGGAAAAAGAGGCCCTGGGAGCTTACATACCTCATCCAGGTCCCCCAGATGGTACATGGAGGAGTCAGGCTTTGAACCCAGTGCTAGCAAGCTCCTCCGCTTCGGGGATGCTGCAGGTCCCAGGTCGGATGGGTGGGACGTGTAGGGCTGAGATTCAGATCCCGCTCACACCCAGCCAGCAGTGCTTCCATGTTGTGAGTTTGGTCTTGAACA